>NC_056441.1:68184748-68552248 GCF_018296145.1 Oncorhynchus tshawytscha
ATTACTGTTAATGTCGGTGTAGTAGTGGTGGCATCATTTGAAGTTGATGTCGTTGCAGTTGAGGGATTGGTGCCATTACTTGAAGTGAATATTGATGTTGAGGGAGTGGTGGCATCACTTGAAGTGAATGCTGATGTTGATGTGGTAGCGGTGGCACCACTTAAAGTGAATGTTGAGGGAGTGGTGGGATCGCTTGAAGTGACTGCTGATGTTGATGTAGTAGTAGTGGCATCACTTGAAGTGACTGTCGATGTAGTTGAGGGAATGTTGGCCAAAGTTGAAGTTACTGTCATTGTAGTAGTGGTGGTATCAATTGAAGTTAAAGCCGATGTTGTTGAGGAAGAGGTGGCATCACTTGAAGTGGGTGTTGAAGGAACAGTGTAATCACTTGAAATGACTGCTGATGTTGATTTAGTAGAGGTAGCATCACTTAAAGCAAATTTTGAATGAGAGGTGGCATCGCTTGAAGTTACTGCTGATGTTGATGTAACAGTGGTGTTATGACTTGAAGTGACTGTTGATGCAGTGGTGGCATCACTTGACCTGACTGTCGACGTAGTTGAGGGAATTCTGTCCACAGTTAATGTTACTGTCGGTGTAGTAGTGGTGGCATCACCTGAAGTGACTGTTGACAGATTGGTGGTAAAACTGGAACTGACTGTCGATGTACTTGAGGGAGTGGTGGCATCACTTGACCTGACTGTCGACATAGTTGAGGGAATTCTGTCCACAGTTAATGTTACTGTCGGTGTAGTAGTGGTGGATTCACCTGAAGTGACTGTTGACAGAGTGGTGGTAAAACTGGAACTGACTGTTGATGTACTTGAGGGAGTGGTGGCATTACTTGAAGTGGGTGTTGATGTGGTATCATCTGAAGTGACTGTCGATGTAGTTGAGGGAATGGTGGCTGCAGTTGAAGCTACTGTTGGTGTAGCAGTGGTGGCATCACTTGAAGTGAATGTTGAAGGAGTGGTGGCATCGCTTGAAGTGACTGCTGTTGTTGATGGCGTAGTGGTGGCATCACTTGAAGTGACTATTGATGTACTTGAGGGAGTAGTGACATCACATGAAGAGACTGTTAAGGGAGTGTTGGCATCTCTTGAAGTGACTGTTGATGTACTTGAGGGAGTGGTGGCATCACTTGACCTGACTGTCGACGTAGTTGAGGGAATTCTGTCCACAGTTAATGTTACTGTCGGTGTAGTAGTGGTGGTATCACTTGAAGTGACTGTTGACAGAGTGGTGGTAAAACTGGAACTGACTGTCGATGTACTTGAGGGAGTGGTGGCATCACTTGACCTGACTGTCGACGTAGTTGAGGGAATTCTGTCCACAGTTAATGTTACTGTCGGTGTAGTAGTGGTGGTATCACTTGAAGTTAAAGTTGATGTAGTTGAGAAAGAGGTGGCATCACTTGAAGTGACTGTTGACAGAGTGGTGGCAACACTTGAACTGACTGTCAATGTACTTGAGGGTGTGGTGGCATCACTTGAAGTGGGTGTTGATGTAGTATCGTCTGAAGTGACTGTCGACATAGTTGAGTGAGAGGTGGCATTATTTGAAGTGAATATTGATGTCGAGGGAGTGGTGGCATCACGTGAAGAGACTGCTGATGTTGATGTAGTAGCGGTGGCATCACTTGAAGCTACTGTTGAGGGAGTGGTGTCATCACTTGTAGTGAATCTTGATGTTAAGGGAGAGGTGGCATCACTTGAAGTGAATTCTGAAGTTGATGTAGTAGCTTTGGCACCACTTGAAGTGAATGTTGACGGAACAGTGTTATCGCTTGAAGTTACTGCTGATGTAGATGAGGGAGTGGTGGCATCATTTGAAGTTGATGTCGATTCAGTTGAGGGAGTGGTGGCATCACTTGAAGAGACTGTTGAGGGAGTGCTGCCATCACTTAAAGTGACTGTTGATCTCGAGGGAGAGGTGGCATCACTTGAAGTGAATGCTGAAGTTGATGTAGTAGCGGTGGCACCACTTGAAGTGAATGTTGAAGGAACAGTGTTATTGCTTGAAGTGACTGCTGATGTAGATGAGGGAGTGGTGGCATCATTTGAAGTTGATGTCGATGCAGTTGAGGGATTGGTGGCATCACTTGAAGAGACTGTTGATGTAGTAGCAGTGGCCCAACTTGAAGTAAATCTTGAAGGAACAGTGTTATCGCTTGAAGTGACTGCTGATGTTGATGTAGTAGTGGCTGCATCACTTGAAGTCACTATTGATGTAGATGAGGGAGTGGTGGCATGACTTGAAGTGGTTTCTGAGGGAGTGGTGAAATCGCTTGAAATGACTGTTATTGTCGATGCAGTTGAGGGATTGGTAGCATCACTTGGAGTGACTGTTGAGGGAGTGGTTACATCACTTGAAGAGACTGCTGAAATTGATGTTGTAGCGGTGGCATGACTTGAAGCTAATTTTGAAGGAGCTGTGGCATTGCTTGAAGTGACTGCTGATGTTGATGTAATAGTGGTGTTATGAATTGAAGTGACTGTTAATGTTGATGTAGCAGTGGTGGCATCTCTTGAAGTTGATGTTGATGTAGTTGAGGGATTGGTGGCATCACGTGGAGTGACTGTTGAAGCAGTGGTGTCATCACTTGAAGTGACTGTCAATGTAGTTGAAGGAATTGTGGCCACAGTTAATATTTCTGTCGGTGTAGTAGTGGTGGTAACACTTGAAGTGAAAGTTAATGTAGTTGAGGGAGAGGTGGCATCACTTAAAGTGACTGTTGATGTCGAGGGAGAGGTGGCATCAATTGAAGTAAATATTGATGTCGAGGGAGAGGTGGCACCACTTGAAGTGAATGTTGAAGGAACAGTGTTATCGCTTGAAGTGACTGCTGATGTAGATGAGGGAGTGGTGGCATCATTTGACATTGATGTCAATGCAGTTGAGGGATTGGTGGCATCACTTGAAGAAACTGCTGATGTCGATGTAGTAGCGGTGGCATCACTTGAAGAGACTGTTGAGGGAGTGGTGCCATCACTTAAAGTGACTGTTGATGTCGAGGGAGAGATGGCATTACTTGAACTGAATGCTGATGTAGTAGTGGTGGCACCACTTGAAGTAAATGTTGAAGGAACAGTGATATCGCTTGAAGTGACTGCTGATGTTGATGTAGTAGCTGTGGCATCACTTGAAGTGACTATTAATGTAGATGAGGGAGTGGTGGCATCACTTGAAGTGGCTTTTGAGGGAGTGGTGGAATCGCTTGAAATGACTGTTAATGTCGGTGTAGTAGTGGTGGTATCATTTGAAGTTGATGTCGTTGCAGTTGAGGGATTGGTGGCATCACTTAAAGTAACTGTTGACGTCGAGGGAGAGCTGGCATCATTTGAAGTGAATATTGATGTCGAGAGAGTGGTGACATCACTTGAAGTGAGTGTTGATGTAGTTGAGGGAATGTTGGCCAAAGTTGAAGTTACTGTCGTTGTAGTAGTGGTGGTATCACTTGAAGTTAAAGTCGATGTTGTTGAGGAAGAGGTGGCATCACTTGAAGTGACTGTCGATGTTCTTGAGGGAGTGGTGGTATCACTTGAAGTGGGTGTTGAAGGAACAGTGTAATCACTTGAAATGACTGCTGATGTTGATTTAGTAGAGGTAGCATCACTTAAAGCAAATTTTGAAGGAGAGATGGCATCGCTTGAAGTTACTGCTGATGTTGATGTAACAGTGGTGTCATGACTTGAAGTGACTGTTGATGCAGTGGTGGCATCACTTGACCTGACTGTCGACGTAGTTGAGGGAATTCTGTCCACAGTTAATTTTACTGTCGGTGTAGTAGTGGTGGCATCACCTGAAGTGACTGTTGACAGAGTGGTGGTAAAACTGGAACTGACTGTCGATGTACTTGAGGGAGTGGTGGCATTACTTGAAGTGGGTGTTGATGTGATATCATCTGAAGTGACTGTCAATGTAGTTGAGTGAGAGGTGGCATCACTTGAAGTGAATATTGATGTTGATGGAGAGGTGACATCACTTGAAGTGAACATTGATGTCGAGCGAGAGGTGGCATCACGAGAAGTGACTATTGATGTAGATGAGGGAGTGGTGGAATCGCTTGAAATGACTGTTAATGTCTGTGTAGTAGTTGTGGCATCATTTGAAGTTAATGTCGATGCAGTTGAGGGAGTGGTGGCATCACTTGAAGTGGGTGTTGATGTAGTATCATCTGAAGTGACTTTCGATGTAGTTGAGGGAATGGTGGCTGCAGTTGAAGCTACTGTTGGTGTAGCAGTGGTGGCATCACTTGAAGTGAATGTTGAAGGAGCGGTGGCATCGCTTGAAGTGACTGCTGTTGTTGATGGAGTAGTGGTGGCATCACTTGAAGTGACTATTGATGTAGTTGAGGGAGTAGTGACATCACATGAAGAGACTGTTAAGGGAGTGTTGGCATCCCTTGAAGTGACTGTTGATGTAGTTGAGGGAGTGGTGGCATCGCTTGAACTGACTGTCGATGTATTTGAGGGAATGGTGGCCACAGTTGATGTTACTGTCGATGTAGTGGTGGTGGTGGTATGACTTGAAGTGAATGTCGATGTAGTTGAGGGAGTAATGGTATTACTTTGAATGACTGGGGATGCTGTTGAGGGAGTGGTGGCATCAATTGAAGTGGGTGTTGATGTACTATCACTTGAAGTGACTGTTAATGTCGTAGTGGTGGCATTACTTGAAGTGACTGTTGAGGGAGTGATGGCATCACTTGAAAGGACTGTCAATGTCGATTTAGTAGAATGAGTGATGGCATCACTTGTGACTGTTGACATAGTTGAGGGATTGGTGGAATCACTTGAAGACACTGTTGATTTGGGTGAGGGAGTGGTGGCATTACTTGAAGTGGGTGTTGATGTAGTATCACTTGAAGTGACTGTTGAAAGAGTGGTGGCGTCCTTTGAAGAGACGGTCAATGGCGATGTAGTGGTGGGAGTTGAGGGACTGGTGGCATCACTTGAAGTGACTATCAACATAGTCGAGGGAGTAGTGGCATCACTTGAAGTGACTGTTGAGGGAGTTTTATTATCACTTGAAGTAACTGTCGACATAGTTGAGGGACTGCTGGCATCATTTGAAGTGACTGTTGAGGTATTAGTGGCATCACTTGAATGCAATTTCGATATCAATGTAGTAGAGCGAGTGAGGGCATCATTTGTGACTGTTGATGTAGTAGGGGTGGTATCAATTGAAGTGACTGTAGACATAGTTGAGGGAGAAGTTACATGAGTTGAAGTGACTGTTGAGGGAGGTGTGGCATCACTTGAAGTAGGTGTTGATGTGTTGCCACTTAAAGTAACTGTATACATGGTAGAGGGAGAGGTGGCATCACTTATTAAAGGGACTGTCAATGTTGATGTAGCAGAGCGAATGATGGCATCACTAGTGACTGTCAATGTAGTAGTGGAAGTTGTGGGATCACTTGAAATGACTGTAGACATAGTAGACCGAGTAGTGGCATCACTTTTGACTGTCAATGTAGAAGTCAGAGTTTTGGGATCACTTGAAGTGACTATTGATGTAGTTGAGGGAGTTGTGGCATCACTTGTGACTGTCAATGAATTAGTGGGAGTTGCGGGATCACTTGAAGTGACCGTAGACATAGTAGAGGGAGTTGTGTGATTACTTGAAGTGACTGTAGACATAGTTGAGGGATTGGTGGCATCACTTGAGGTGACTTTCGAAGTAGTAGAAGGAATGTTGGCCACAGTTGATGTTACTGCTGATGTAGTGGAGGGAACAGTGACTGTTGAGGGAGTGGTGGCATCACTTGAAGGGACTGCCAATGTTGATGTAGTAGAGCAAGTGATGGAATCACTTGTGACTGTCGATGTAGTTGAGGGAGTGGTGGCATCACTTGAAGTGACTGTTGATGGAGTGGTGGCATCATTTGAAGAGTCTGTAGACATAGTAGAGGGAGAGTAGGCATTCCTTTGAGTGACTGTTGAGTGACTGGGGGTATCAATTGTGACTGTTGGTGTAGAGGAAATGGTGGTCACAGTTGAAGTTACTGCTGATGTAGTTGAGGGAGAATTGACATCACTTGAAGTGACTGTTGAGGTGGAAGTTGTGGTGGCATTGCTTGTAGTGGTTGCTGATGTTGATGTAGTTGTGGTGACATCACTTGAATAAACGTTTGATGTAGTGGAAGCTATACTTTCTATGGATTGATTGGTATTTGCTGTTGGAGTTGATGAAACAGTGGTACCCATTGACATCTGACTGGTTACAGGCAGTGATGTTTCACTTGGGATTTTTGAAACATACTTGGTAATTTCATCCATCACTGAGGTAGATGTTGAATTATGTGATGTTGATGCATTTACTTGTGCTATATTTTGTACTTGTTCTGTGGTTGTGCTCTTCTCAGCATTAAACACTGATATGGATGTTATGTTTATGAAAACTGTGAATCAGAAGAAAAAAATAATAATTGATTTGATGTGACAACGTCATGTTTATGTCACAGTTTCTGTGTTATTTGATTGTTGTTTCCTTGGGTTACCGCTGGAGGGCACCCTTACCCTGTTTTCTTGTTTTAAATTGCACCCAAAAAGTCTCATAGCAAAGGGTGTGAATACTTATGTAAATAAGGTATGTGTTTTTTATCTTTAATACATTTGCTAAAATTTGTAATAGCCTGTTTCGCTTTGTCATTATGGGGTATTGTTTGTAGATTGATGAGGAAAATGTTCTATTTAATCCATTTTAGAATAAGGCTGTAATGTAACAAAACGTGACAAAAGTCAAGGGGTCTGAATAGTTTCCAAATGCACTGTACATACAAAGAGCACAATACAATCAGGGGTGAAATTAAGGGGGTACAGTCTGGTACGACGACATCCCAGTAAAATAAATAGTGGCGGTACTCCATATCGGTAAAATGTGAGCCAATCACAATTAATACAATGAGCCCAAAAAAACATTATTTAACATTACTACGTCAGCCACATGAATATACACATACACTGTACAGTACCAGTAAAAAGTGTGGACACAGCTCATTCAAGGGCTTTATTTTTTATATTTACATTGTATTTTTACAATGTAGAAAATATTAAAAATAAAGAAAAGCCCTTGAATGAGTAGGTGTGTCCACAATTTTGACTGGTACTGTACATACAATGTATATATTTCCTTTCTTATATCTCCTAGATATAGGACAGACACTTCAAAACCTTATTCCTCATTAAAAAAAATATATACGGTCTATTTTGCGATGTATGAATGTGTTATTCAATGCGTTTCTATGGACTTAGTAATAAAGGCCAAAATCAATATTTTATTAAATAATTTTCAAGTATTTTTTGGGGATAGCTAAATGGGTATTACAATTCTAAATCAAATAGCTAAATGATCCATGATATGACCATCTTAAAACAATTCCATATGTTGGCTTAGTACACCTCCTCCCCCCAACGGTTTAAACTTTAGAGGTTAAACTCAACCAGCAATACCCTCTCCTCCAGTTTTATAGTCTTTTGCAGCTTGTTCCAAGACCAAGGAGCATTATAGAAAAATCATATTAATCCCATTTATGTTCTGGCTTTAGGACCTTGGAAGATAGTAGTAGCTGAGAATGGAGACTATACGTTTGTGATGAGCTTGTAAATGAGGAGCACAGATATGTAGACAATGGTCCAAGCACTGTGTTGTACACAATGATGTACCAATGCTTCAGCCTTCTCATAAGGAAGGAAGGGCCACTTCACCATGTTGTATAGATCACAGTGATGGGTAAGTGGTCTTGCATTAGTTATAAATCTAATTGCCCTGTGATTAACAGTGTCCAGCATCTTAAGTGCACTGGCTGAATATATTTTGATTCAAGCTACTATACAACATAATTAAACCAGTGGTACTTACATAAAATAAAGGCAACCTTGTTAAGCCAAGAGAATGTTCTTTCTTGCATTTTCACTTTTTTCTTTCCTATGCAAATCTCATTTGAACCCAGCCCAGCTATGTGATGTGAGGCAGAGACAATTTCCTTGTTCACAGATGAGAGGCGAGGTGTGTGTGGCAGGTTTGTTTGGGACTACCCATTTTGCTCTCAGATTGAGTCAGCACCTCCTCTGTAGTAAAGTCATCAATAATGTCAGTGGATCAAATACATGATTTCATTTGAAGTGTTGCAAATCAGCACCTTAAAAAAATCGATTTGTTTATTCATAAATTGAGGTTGTATGACTGAATGAGACATTTTCTCAACACTTATTGTTGTCAGAAAGCTTGTTGTCTTAGTAGGATTCTCATTCTTTCATCATATAATTATGGGTAAGGGACAGGCATAACCTGTAGGATGGATCAGGGAAGTGTTGAATTCACAAATATGTTATGGCAGGTCTGAGGGTATACACCATAGTTCTTAGACTACAGTTGGTCATTCATAAGAAACTTTGTGTGACGCAGCACCTGGTAACCAGCATGTTGGCAATATAATTTTAAAATAGACTACTCAACCTCAGCTTTACAAATTGTAAACCATAAATACATATACTGTAAAACTGGTATATAATGTAATGTATCAATTTCAATGTTCAAATGCTTCTTACACTTTATGAATAGCTATTCCAGCTTCAAACTATGTATGTTACTCATTACCAATCAAACAAGGAAGTTGATGGAGAAATCATACTCATTATGATAATATTTAGTTATATAATCTCATTCCTGGCATAGGGAAGTTATTGTTTTGTTCCACACAGCAAATCGTTTAACAGATCACAGTTTAAAAAGGCTGCTGAAAACGACAGCCATGTGTTACAGGAGAGTGTGAAAAGTGATAATTATACTGACAGCAAAATGTCAAAATAGTCACAATGGGATAATTATCAGGTCATTTAAAATAAAATAAAATACCAAGAGGCTAAATCATTGTTCTATTTGGATATAGTCAGCAAAGGGCTCTCAATAGACATATTTTCATATACCGGTAATCATTGGCATTAGCACACACCCACGCAGCCCCTGCAAGGTGGGGGGGCCCACAGGCTTTAGGTTGGTGTCCTCCTGGAGGTCGGGCCCCCCAGATAGCATAGGAACACGTGATAAGCCATTGTTTGTTTCATTATAGGAAATTAGCTTTAAAACTGCAACATTTTCTCTCAGACCCATAATAATAATAATAATCAGTTGTATGACTGAATGAGACATTTTCTCAACACTTATTGTCAGAAAGCTTGTTGTCTTAGTAGCATTCTCATTCCTTCACCATTTAATTATGGGTAGTGGACAGGCATAACCTGTAGAATGGATCAGGGAAGTGTTGAATTAACAGAGAGGCCTTTGATATGTTATGGCAGGCCCGAGGGTGGAACACAATGGTAACCACGTTCATAAAAAATGTAGTGTGACACATCATCTGGTAACAAGGATGTTGCCATAGGGAATTTATTGTTTTGTTCCACACAGCAAATCATTTAACAGATTACACCTTGAAAAAGCTGCTGAGCACAATAGCCCTGGTGGGGTTACTACAGGAGAGTGGGAAAAGTGATACAGCATGATGTAAAAATAGTCACAATGTGATAATTATCTGGAGTATTTCTCCGGTCTTATCCAGTGTCCTGTGTGAATTTAAGTATGCTCTCTCTAGTTCTCTTTCTTTCTCTCGGAGGACCTGAGCCCTAGGACCATGCCTCAGGACTACCTGGCCTGATGACTCCTTGCTGTCCCCAGTCCACCTGGCCGTGCTGCTGCTCCAGTTTCAACTGTTCTGCCTGCGGCTATGGAACCCTGACCTGTTCACAGGACAGGTCAGGGTTCCATTTTAAGAGGCTACAGAGCGCCTCCGGTCGTGTGTCGTTAGCGTCAGAGCAATGAGTGAAACATAGCAGATGTAGCGCGTTAGGCCAACCCGTACTACTTCTGTAGGTCAATATGACATTCTAGAGCGAGGGCATAGAGCCAGTAAGGTTAGATATTAGAAGATATCTGTTCGGTGACCGAGCCGAAGTATTCTGTCCGCCTATCGCACTAAGCAAGTGTGAGCAGACCACAGGCATATCTGTATTTATGTTCCGTGTCGCTTCGGTCAACATAACGCTATGCCAAATGGGTAAATGTGAGACTTCACTAGTAAACCCACCCTTTCCAGGGTAAAATGGACCCTATTTTGTGCTTGGAAGTGAGATTTCTGAACAAAGTAGGGTTAGCTTGCACGAGATGCTAAGCTTGCAAAAGGGGGAACATTTTTCCCTTCCTGTGTTCCGTTTAAATTCCTCCTCCTTGCGCAACGGAAGTCCCGCCCTTTGTACTTCCGTTTGATTTCAGCGTTACATCTCTTAGAAGTAGGGGAAAGCCAAACGTGGATCACGTTAAAATAATCCAGCAATCTCAATTGCTTGGGTATCATCGCCACATTCAATTTATTTATTTAAAAATTGTCGAACATACCTTTCTAGGTTCTTTCAATTAAATGAGACACCTTAAACTTTGTAATATTAATTTAGATGAAGCAGATCTCTCAGGATAATTTAAAGTTTAATTCCCAGATAGCCTATACAGGTGTGATTATTCATTACATTTGATCAATCAGTAAAAATCTGCTTTTGCAAAGCACAATCAATCAGTCCCACCTCCAG
This sequence comes from Oncorhynchus tshawytscha, assembly GCF_018296145.1. Lineage (NCBI taxonomy): Eukaryota > Metazoa > Chordata > Actinopteri > Salmoniformes > Salmonidae > Oncorhynchus > Oncorhynchus tshawytscha. The sequence goes on from NC_056441.1 coordinate 68,195,332, forward strand.
CAGGAATCCCATATGGTTGTGGCCTGAGGGGAAAGTGTACCATAGTGGTGAATGTCCCTAACATTACTTTTATGATAACCCAGCAATCTCAATTGCTTGGGTATCATCGTCTCATTCATCTAAATTGTCGAACATACCTTTCTAGGTTCTTCCAATTAAATGAGACACCTTAAACTTTGCAATAGTAACCTAGATGAACCAACTTCCCAGGTTAATTTAAAGTTTAATTCCCAGATAGCCTATCCAGGTATGATTAATCATTATCATTGATTTGCTTTTGCAAATTCATTCACGTCCAACTTCCACAGTACTGTCCAGTACTGATGGTTCATTAACGTCTATAAATAGATTAAAATCGTCTTTGCAGCTCCCAATATATTTCAAAACCAAACTTTGGAAAATTAGGAAAAACAATTTCTTTCAAATGTTCTAATAATGTGCAAGCTATCAGAGGGGGTAGTCCCCACTCACCCGCTAATTAGTGAACCTCCACCCATAAATGGATTGATCTCTGACCTCAGCAGTGATACCAACCCTAATTATGCCTGTTACGAATCCCTTTTGGCCCGACAGTCTAGGGGGGGATGGTAATGAGACCCGTAACATAACTCATGCAAATTATTATTGTGACAAAGTAAAAGTGTGAACGAAATAACCACGACAATAGAAATCTACCGTCAAACTCCAGGTTTATTTATAAACACACGGTAATGGGGGAGGGGAGCAGGAAAAGGGGCTGAGCTGGACCCAAGGAAAGAAACAATAAATTTACAAAAACACCCCTAAGCTAGACTAGCCTACTTTAACAGCTAACTAACTAACCAAAAATACAGTGGGTGGTCCGCCCAGTTCTAACTAGTGTATTTAACAAAGTTCACCTACGGGTAGTGTATGCCCATGGGCGACTTGTCTTGGTTTCCCCCTTTTCCCACCAGCAACTAACAAACACCATAACCAAAAACAATAATCACAGGTGATGACAAAGTGCTATGGAGGTGCTCAAACAAAAGAGAGGTTAAGACACAAAGCGAGAGTGAAACACAGAGACCTACAGAAATGGCATTTACAGAGAGATTGAGCTCTAGAGCAAACAAATGATGGGGTTTTTAAACCAAGGGAAAGGAACTGTGATAGGGTAGGAAATAGGAGGAGGTGTGTCTTCTGATTGATTGTTGACTGATTGGGGAGTGATGATTTTCACCTGTGAGGGGAGAAGGAGAGAAAAGTACACAGGATACACACACACAGACACAGGATACCTGTATCCGTAACAATGCCATTAGCGGAAAAACAGCAGACAACAACGCTTTCCAAAATCAACCATTGGGCGCAGGCCTCGTAAAGGTTCTCTCCAGTCTAGCCCTGATGTCTTACCATCCGAGATTGGCATCTGTCCAATACCGCAGTGCATAGCTGAAGCACGAGCAGGTAATGGTAGACATAAAGGGACAGGTAGAGAGAACCGGGAAACCAATGACAAATGGGAAAAATTCTGCTAGCTATGGAACTGCGCTTGAAAACTGAACAATTAAATGTAATTGCAAAAACGTATGACGATGAACAAGCACAAGCTCTTCAACAAAATCGTCTTCTACAGGAACAAAATCATATGCTACAGGAACAACTTGATTTAGCCAAAACTAAATATGATGATGTCCACACCAAACTAGATAAATCTGAAGAGTTATCTACAAACAGGAGCGCTCAACTTGATAACATGCATGCTGTTTTGTTGAATGTTACTCAAAGTAACACGGTTCTCCTCAAAACGCTGCAAACCAAAGACGATCAGTTAATGAACACAATGACAAAGTTGGATGACAAATCAGCGGAACTCATTGAAGTCGCTGACCAAATGAATGATGAGAGAACTCAGGTGATGAAGATGGAAATATTGATTTCTAAGCAAGCCAAGGAAATCTCATCACTGAATCTATCACTCCGTACTCAAGACCTCTATCTGCAAACCATGACAGATAAGTGTGACACTCACGTGTCCAAAATCAGTACTCTAAGTGCTCAAGTGGACTCTGCAATGCAGCAGAATACCACCCTTAGGTACCATCTGGAGGAAGTCCAGAGCGTGACTACCAATCCAAGTAACCGGGGGCCCTGTACTCACAGGAGTAAAGACGATAGGTTTCAGACCTTGCCTCCCTCATGTGTCCCTCAGTCTTCTCCTCTTGGCCATTCGGCACTGAGTAATATTGCTCCTCTTGGCCAACAACAACAAGGCTTGGCTTCTCCTCTTGGCCTTTCGTCCCCAATCTCTCCACAGTTTGAAGCCAACCCTCTCCGCCCGCTTGGCGCGGAATACCTTGACAAACTCATCAAGAATTTCCCCGCCTTTGACCCCGTTCCAGGTCAGCCAAACGATACTGAGACGTTCCTAGCTGACATAGAGGACGTGTTGGATGGCTACCCGAACGCTACGGGTTCTGACAGGGTTTACCTGTTGAAGCGAATGTCAAATAGACACGTGACAAAGTTAATTCGTCTACAACAGCAACACGTGCTAAATGACTACGCTAAACTTGCCACAGCTTTGAAATTAGAATTCAGTGGTTCTGCGACTCGCAAACACGATTGGCCTACTCACTGAAACAGGCATGGAAGACCTGTTACCTTTTAAACAAATGTTCCTGTCGAACATGTATCCCACTTTCATCGCCTACTTGGGCCCTGCCGCCCATGGTGGCTTGCCTATCTTACAACTCAGAGAGCTTGCAAGCACAGCTTTTGAGGCATCAAAAGTTCACAACGCTAAGAGCCCTGACCACTTGGTTTTGAAGTTTGACCAGGAGCACCTACTCCAGTTAGAGTGTGCATTATCAGGTATTGGAGCGTTGAGAGATGACGCACAACAACAGTTTCTCCCACGTAACCATGATTCCAATAACCTCCGCGGTCGAAATAACTGTAAAGTACGTCGCCATCAACATGACTCATCTCTTCAGTGGGTCATATCATTGAGTGTAGTCTGGCCCAGGAGTGGGAAGGTGAACGGAAAGGCTCTGGAGCAACGAACCGCCCTTGCTGTCTCTGCCTGGCCGGTTCCACTCTTTCCACTGGGATTCTCTGCCTCTAACCCTATTACAGGGGCTGAGTCACTGGCTTACTGGGGCTCTCTCATGCCGTCCCTGGAAGGGGTGCGTCACCTGAGTGGGTTGATTCACTGATGTGGTCATCCTGTCTGGGTTGGCGCCCCCCCTTGGGTTGTGCCGTGGCGGAGATCTTTGTGGGCTATACTCAGACTTGTCTCAGGATGGTAAGTTGGTGGTTGAAGATATCCCTCTAGTGGTGTGGGGGCTGTGCTTTGGCAAAGTGGGTGGGGTTATATCCTTCCTGTTTGGCCCTGTCCGGGGGTGTCCTCGGATTGGGCCACAGTGTCTCCTGACCCCTCCTGTCTCAGCCTCCAGTATTTATGCTGCAGTAGTTTATGTGTCGGGGGGCTAGGGTCAGTTTGTTATATCTGGAGTATTTATCCTGTCCTATTCGGTGTCCTGTGTGAAGTGTGCGTTCTCTAATTCTCTCCTTCTCTCTTTCTTTCTCTCTCTCTGAGGACCTGATCCCTAGGACCATGCCCCAGGACTACCTGACATGATGACTCCTTGCTGTCCCCAGTCCACCTGACCGTGCTGCTGCTCCAGTTTCAACTGTTCTGCCTTATTATTATTCGACCATGCTGGTCATTTATGAACATTTGAACATCTTGGCCATGTTCTGTTATAATCTCCACCCGGCACAGCCAGAAGAGGACTGGCCACCCCACATAGCCTGGTTCCTCTCTAGGTTTCTTCCTAGGTTTTGGCCTTTCTAGGGAGTTTTTCCTAGCCACCGTGCTTCTACACCTGCATTGCTTGCTGTTTGGGGTTTTAAGATGGGTTTCTGTACAGCACTTTGAGATATCAGCTGATGTACGAAGGGCTATATAAATAAATGTGATTTGATTTGATGACTACCGCTACAATCGACCTGTTCGCTATGTTCCTGCACCCAACCCACAAAAAGTGTCAGAGCACAAGGGTAACAAAGGGTTGAAGGATTATCAAAACGTAGACCAATGTTCTCCAGAAGTTCCACTACGGGAAGAACTAAAGCGAGAACAATTTGAGTTAAAGGGTAAAAGATAAGTCACAAGGACTAGACGGGAAATTACCGGACACCAGGTCCGCAGGAATTAACACCCATTGCAAGGACATTAAAGTTAAGATTTCTCCAGCTCTCATTCAAGACTCTATCCAGGGCCCGCTTGATCAAGAAACAAGCCCCGGACTTTGTCTATAGACTCTGATACGAAGTTTGCTATGAAAAAGGTCAAACGCTTCGTTAAAGCTAAGCCTAATCAAAATCGGAAAAGTTTTTTAAAAAAGGAAAAAAAAGTCATTGTTCGATGATCTCAAAAGGGCTTGAAGCCAACTAAACGTTGGTTAAAAGTGGAACGATGCGACACTAAACTTCGAGGGGTCACTCAGACTACCTCGCCTCTCACATTGAGAGTCATGCTGAAACTACACTTCCAGGACGTATCGCTAGTTCACTCTGTGTATGTTACCAGCCTCGAAACTGTACCCCTGCTACAAGCAGACTTGATGGATCGGTTGCTACCATTGATGGATTGGAAAACCAACCAGGTATGGTCACAGGCCAAAGTACCTTCTCCACTGACCACACTGTCTTCCCCTAACGCTAGCTGCAACGCAGTCATTCACGAGGGGTATCTGTCGAAAGCACCCCTTGGGAAAAAGACGTTTAGAAACCTCTTGGTGCAGAATCCGATCCAAGGAGATATTACGACATCTCGAAACATTCTATCAGCCAACATGATTGACCATTCTTTTCATGATTTCGAGCCAGCTGTCTCTGTGAATGAGCAACTTCCCTCCTCCTTGCAGTCGTGCAATACAGTAGTTGAGATGAACGTCTCTTGCCCTTCGGACACTTCCGCAAGCACTGCGGCCGTCTTAGCAAGAAAAACATAGATGCGCAGAGTATACTCTGCCTCCGATGATACACCTTCCACTTTGTGGGGGGCTGTCACCCCTTACAATGATACTAATGGCGTTAGTCCAGCAACTGACCCGATGACTCCCACTGGTGAAACACTTTGCGATATCACAGACCGATATCCTCATTTCAGTTCACAGTTACTGAATAGGTTGCCACACGCGGACGCGGTGGTGACTGACATGCCTCGACAGCCACTGAGCGTTTTGATGCACAACACCAGGAGATTTGGTTGAAAGGTTACAGCCATTCTCATTACAACGCGGCCGCTGACAACTCGTACATTTAAAAACTTTTTTTTAACCTTTATTTAAGTAGGCAAGTCAGTTAAGAACAAATTCTTATTTTCAATGACGGCCTAGGAACAGTGGGTTAACTGCCTGTTCAGGGGCAGAACAACAGATTTGTACCTTGTCAGCTCGGGGATTTGAACTTACAACCTTCCGGTTACTAGTCCAACGCTCTAACCACTAGGCTACCCTGCCGCCCCGTACATAGGGTCCGACCTTTCCGTTTGCGCCTCAGACACCAACACCACCCGCTGATGGGGTGGTCCAGAGACACAAAGGGGGGGGGAATAGTAGCCCAGACCCATAATGAGCCTCATCGAGGCCGGTAGGGGAAGGTCGAGGCTACGGACAACATGGTACGAGGCCGCCAGAGAATAAATCAAATCTAGTTGTAAACTTCCCTATGAGAACAGTGAGGAGCAGACAGGCCCCTAGACGGGGATTATCTTAGAACACATCTAAGACATTACTGAGGTGTACCACACTGGTTGTAAAGGAAGTCCAGTGGACTTGTCCAACTCCAAAACAAATGGCAACAATAATCACTCCTTGCCATGTGTAGGTTCTACTACAATACAACTAGTAAAATGCTCCAATCATGTGTCCCGGTAGTATAATATTTCAAAATAAATCGGTAGGATAACTGGTCCCTTTGAGCACCAGTACCAATACCAGCAACAGTCAGTCCAGCTACAATCAGTAAGAAGGTTAGAGAACTAACCAATCAAATTACCCTTGACAATAGCGACATAGGAGTCACTCAGAGTGCAACACGTGGAAGGGAATCTCCAGTGCACTCTTCCAATGTTTACCACACATGTCACTAATAAATAGAATCCTCCATTCAGGAGGATGGAGTCATTAGAAGTCATTAACCATGATCACACCACGTATGACTGGTCCAATACTTAAAGAGTACGTCCGTCGTGAGGTTAGCTCCTCCGTGGATAACATAGCTATGAAATAGACTTCATACCTATCACCACTACAATAGTGGAAGACACAGTGACTTGTAGTAAAAACTACTACAGACTCCCTCGACACCAATTCTGACTGACCTCCCGGCATTGACCTGAAAATTACCTGACTACGTCAGACTCATTCTGAACAAGTTGCAATCTGCCAGGATACTTGGTTTTCTTCCCTTGACATGCGCGCTTGTGTAAGCATAAACACACATGTACAACGGAACATCCAATTAGGATTTATGCTAGGATCACTTAAGGGTCCAAGAAAAATACCAGCCTTAGTAAAGTTTAACATTTACTTCTAGGCTTTGACTCTACAGCACTCACCAGTTTTCTTCCCAGAAGTCCATAGGTCATCCCTGTAGATTGCCCAAAACTAGTGCCTTACAGCTGTAAACTTATCATATAGTTATCAACTTAGGATAGTGCCTAAGCAACACACCAAGTAGGAAAACCCTAGATATGGAATTAGAGACAATGCCATGATAGTCATTTTGCCAGAGCATTGGATGTATATAGAATACAGTCCAATTATATGATTTTTGTGTAAGAACTATATTTTGTATATCTTTTGTTTATGCTTTCATTCCTTTTCGGTTCAGTTCCTTTGACACTTAGGAAGTGATAGAGCCATAAACAAAGTCCCCATGCAACCATCACTTAGTGCCACAACGCCACTCATTGGGGAATGAATGCAATTATATATATTTTTGTGTGTGCGTTCTTAACATCTGCCTAAGTTACTGCCCAGATCTTCCAGTCTGGACGACGACCAGATGACGGGTCCGAAACGGCGACCCCAAATCCGGACACCGGCGGCCCATACATGTGGCAGCATGCCCCGCTGTCAGAGAGCCTGCCAAGGTAAACCACCAGAGGGGGGGACTGCAACGGCTATCACCAACCAGGACATCCCCTGGCCCTTCCTGGGGTACTTTGCAGCTTCCAGGAAACCTACCAAGATAAATCACTAGAGGTGGCCGCAACGGCGATCACCAACCGGACATCAACTGCCCATTCTTGTGGTGGACTGCTCCGCTCTCAGAGAAGCCTACCAAGTTCTTTCACCAGAGGGGACTGCAACGATGATCTACAAACAGGACATCATGTGGTCATGATTTTATGTTGATTTGTAACTTGCACGACAAACAAGATCCAAACCACTAGGGGGGTGTATGTCATGATGTTGCCCTCTTTGGGTACAGCAAGCCCCATCCCCATCTTCCTGTCTCCTACACACAGGCTGCTGTGGTCAGAGAGAAGTCGTAAATTGCTGGAAGAGATTATCTCCTCATGGCCACAGAGAGTAGAGTTTTCATAGAAGAGAACAAATGAATTTCTTCCACCACACATACCTTGAGGTCCGAACAACATTTATGTTCTGGAGAAGGTATAAAAACCAGTGAAGACTCCAGCTACGAACTGGTCCGTTTGGTACAATTTTGTGAAACTCATGGGAGTCAATACGGCCACATGATCATAACGCTGTTTATATAATAGCCTCAGATATGAGGTTTACATCTAATTGTTGTATAAGATAAATGAGTGAGGATGATACTGTTTGTAAAATTGTGTAATGTGTTTTTAGACTGTTTAATGAAGGAAACTCCAATTCCCTTTTGAGTTGAACTAAATCAGAGTACTGCCCATGAGCACAGTTAGGACCTGGCGTCATGAGACAGCTTTTTCTGCTCTTCCAAATATAACCCCCACCTTGAGAATTTCTCAATAGACCATGTTGCTCTCAATTACGAAAGGACAAAGGTTGCAGACCAGACTGCTGAATCTTTTAACCATCCCACGTGGTTAAACTCTTAGACTATCGATACTGACAGAATAAGAACCAGTCTTTGATATTAATTACTAGTCTGCAGCTAGGAATTCGGTATCATTGAACGCGAAGACCGACGAAACATCTATTCTATAACGACATGAATGAATGTCACTCTGAACTATCCATTCTAACCACGACAGAGAGGGCGGACAAACTCTCCAACAGAAACGAACTTTTTAGCAGAGCGTATATATATATTGATTGCAATTGTTCCCGAATGAGTGAGCGTTCATGTGCAAATAATTAGCATTTCAATTGTTATAATTATCACCTTTGTGTTGTCTCATCTCAGACGACCCAACAATTCCCTTTTGTACACCAAGCCGTGATGCCGGTTTATCCCACTAGGGAAACTCCGTTATCATTTCCTTGTACCTATCTACTGTTTGTTTATGCATTTCTGTGAATTACTTAGTTAGTAAATAAATGATTTAAGACAATTGATGTATGGATGACTCATAGTGAAGACTGGGTTCGTGAAGATAACCAACAATTTACGACGTTTGGAATAAGACTAACGTGAGGCGAAATAAATAATTCCTTAAGAAGACTAATTGATCAGATATTAAAGTATCTGAAAAGTTGTATTGGGAAAATTATAACTTTGTAATCTGAATATTTTCCTTGGTTCCCTGACTTCCTAGTTAATTACAATTGCCTGATTAGTTAATCACGTAATGCTAATTACAGAGAATCTTTGATAAAAACTAAAAGTTGTCAGTTAATGAAAGTAAAGACAGAACAGTGGGATGTACCTTTGAGCGCTACATCCCGAGGTGTTCGTGGCCTGTCTGAAGTTTGCTAGATAGCATTTTGATGATCCAGAAGAAGATTGGGAGAATGTCATATGGTCAGATGAAACCAAAATATAACTTTTTGGTAAAAACTCAACTCGTCGTGTTTGGAGGACAAAGAATGCTGAGTTGCATCCAAAGAACACCATACCTACTGTGAAGCATGGGGGTGGAAACATCCTGCTTTGGGGCTGTTTTTCTGCAAAGGGACCAGGACGACTGATCCGTGTAAAGGAAAGAATGAATGGGGCCATGTATCGTGAGATTTTGAGTGAAAACCTCCTTCCATCAGCAAGGGCATTGAAGATGAAACGTGGCTGGGTCTTTCAGCATGACAATGATCCCAAACACACCACCCGGGCAACGAAGGCGTAGCTTCGTAAGAAGAATTTCAAGGTCCTGGAGTGGCCTAGCCAGTCTCCAGATCTCAACCCCATAGAAAATCTTTGGAGGGAGTTGAAAGTCCGTGTTGCCCAGCAACAGCCCCAAAACATCACTGCTCTAGAGGAGATCTGCATGGAGGAATGGGCCAAAATACCAGCAACAGTGTGTGAAAACCTTGTGAAGACTTACAGAAAATGTTTGACCTCTGTCATTGCCAACAAAGGGTATATAAACTTTTGTTATTAACCAAATAGAGTTTGCTGTGGAAGGTGTGGAAGTGAGCATGGATCTCCAGCTCCCTGGGACTGCCCATAGCCAGGAACTCACAGCCCTCCCACAGACATGCATAATCATCTAGAGGGAGCAACACAACACACGTTATCTGGCGAAAGGCAGTAGGTGTTAGTGATATTCTGGTCAGCATATAATCAACTATGTCTCAGTACTTTTCAAAGGCTTTCTGTTCTTGACTACTTTCCTGTCGGAACTAGAAGCACAAGCATTTCGCTACACTCGCATTAACATCTGCTAACCATGTGTATGTGACAAATAAAATTTGATTTGGTTTGATTTGAAATACTTATTTTCCACCATAATTTGCAAATAAATTAATTAAAAATGTGATTTTGTCTGTCATAGTTGAAGTGTACCTATGATGAAAATTACAGGCCTCTCTCATCTTTTTAAGAGGGAGAACTTGCACAATTGGTGGCTGACTAAATACTTTTTTGCCCCACTGTATGTAAACTTCCGACTTCAACTGTATGTCAGGAGAAGTGCAGTATTATCGTAAGGAGACGTATACTTGGAATACGGAGGAGGAATGGAGGTCTAAGAGAGAGAGGGAGGAAGACTGAGCTTGAGTTGGTTAAAAAGGATGGGAAAAAAGGGAGATGGTTTGTTAAATAGGAATGGTAGAAAGTGGAAGCAGATCGAGCTGAAGACAGGAGGAGAAATGGAAGTGAATGAGGGCGAAGTATTCAAGAAGAGGAAAATAGCAATAGTCTGGTGGCTCCGGTACCGCTTGCCTGTGCGGTAGCAGAGAAAACAGTCAATGACTTGGTTGATGGAGTTTTCGACAATTACATGGGCTTTCCTCCGACACATCACACTTCACAGGTCCTGGATGGCAGGAAGCTTGGCCCCAGTGATGTACTGGGCCGTACGCACTACCCTAGTACCTTACGGTTAGATTCCGAGCAGTTGCCATACCAGGTGGTAAGGATGCTCTCAATGGTGCAGCTGTAGAACTTTTTGAGGATCTGGGGACCCATGCCAAATCTTTTCAGTCTCCTGAGGGGGAAAAGGTCTTGTCGTGCCCTCTTCTCGACTGTCTTGGTGTGTTTGGACCATGATAGTTCATTGGTGATGTGGACACCAAGGAACTTGAAACTCTTGACCCGCTCCACTACAGCCCCGTTGATGTTAATGGGGGCCTGTCCGGCCCACCTTTTCCGTCATTTGGTGCGACGCAGACAGGGTGGCGAGAGTGGTGAAACAGAAGAGTCATTGCCTGTTCTTTTGAGTTTGATGTTGAGTCTTTGCCCGACAAAGTGATGCTAGGATATATAAGTTATCCTGTATGAGCTTTAGTGCCGAATACATTACCTTGTTACAGGTGTCAAGCTTATGGTCATGTGGTAGCAGTGTGTAGAACGGAAGTTCCAAGGTGTGAGAAGTGTCCAGAATGGCATGAGACAAAGGAATGTGTAGCATTGGGGAAAGTAGTGGTATGTGTTAATTGTAGGGGTGCCCATGGGGCTGGGGATCAGAAATGTCCTGTGTGCGAGAGAGGCAGGTTAAGGTTTCCAGGGTTAGAATAGTGCAGAAGTTGTCATATGCTGAGGCAGTGAAGAAAGTAGAGGAAGATGGGTCAAGGGGAGGGATCCTGAGAGGAGTGGTGAGAGTAGTAGATCTGTACCACTACAGAGGTATAGGCCAACAAGTCATATATGTTTTAGTAAGATTGGATTTTTAGCATTTATAGCAATGGTTATCAACTGTACTGCAGGGATGGAACGGAAGTCACAGAAAATTGAGGTTGTGGTGGCAGATGCAGAGAGGTATTTGGGTCTGCAAGACTTGACATCAGAAGTGTTACAGGGTGTGTTAGGTTGTGATGTCCCATCCTTTCAAATGGTTGGCATGGTAGGACTACGTAAATCAAATCAGTTACATACACATGGTTAGCAGATGTTAATGCGAGTGTAGCGAAATGCTTGTGCTTCTAGTTCCAACAGTGCGGTAATATCTAACAAGTCATCTAACAATTCCCCAACAACTACCTAATACACACAAATCTAAAAGGGGCTAATGAGAATATGTACATATAAGTATATAGATAAGTGATGGCCCGAGCAGCATAGGCAAGGTGCAATAGAGGGTATAAAATACAGTATATACAGTACATGTGATATAAGTAATGTAAGATATGTAAACATTATTATACATGGCATTATTTAAAGTGGCATTGTTTAAAGTGACTAGTGATCAATTTATTAAAGTGTCCAGTGATTGGGTCTCAATGTAGGCAGCAGTCTCTGAGTTAGTGATTGCTTTTTAGCAGTCTGATGGCCTTGAGATATAAGCTGTTTTTCAATCTCTCGGTCCCAGCGTTTATGCACCTGTACTGACCTCACTTTCTGGATGATATCGGTGTGAACAGGCAGTGGCTCAGGTGGTTGTTGTCCTTGATTATCTTTTTGGCCTTCCTGTGACATCGGGTGCTGTAGGTGTCATGGTGGGCAGCATGTTTTCCCCCGGTGACGCGTTGTGCAGACCGCACCACCCTCTGGAGAGTAGATTTAAATAGGAGAGTAGGGTGGTACTATTTTTATTTTATTCATTTTTAGAATGTTTTTGTGGGTGCAGTGTTAGATGGTAGGGTATTTGTTTATTTATTTTTTCAAGCAAAGTTTAAGGGAGTTTACTCCAGTCTAGTAGGTGGAGGTAATGAAACATTGGATGCCAACCACCGTTAAACCTCGTCGAAGATCAAGAAGAAGAAGCAGTTACTGTGGGAACTTCCTGTTTGTAGTGTGACCGGAAGTGGATAAAAACATTGGAGGGAACGAAAAATATTCTGACATCTGTTGAAAAGGACTACATAGTCTGTAAGTAAGTTCACATATGGTATTTAGCTGCTAACAATGCTATTATAGTAATGTTTAGGGAGCGTGTCTATTGTATCAGAATCTGTACAAAGATAAAGGGCTAGCATTTGGTAACTAACTAAAGTTTACGCACAGATAGGGGGTGGGGATTGGTTATAAATATATTTGGTTTACGACTCTTTCCAATGTTGGAAATCCCAGCTAGCTAGCTAACGTTATTAAAACTGCCTGCCAGCTAGTTTTGTAATGTCATGTTAGGTATTTGGCACAGTCACATACGTATTTGGCATATGTCCCACTTGAGGCTAGCTGGCTAGCTAAATAGCATTGTTAGTCATATTGGAAAAATAGTGACCAAATGAAGCTTGTGCCAGAATTAATCCAGTTTGCTTATAATGGTGTTGTGAACTGGCTAACTAAATTTAACCTGCTGTTAGGACTGTTTTGGCTATTTAGCTCTAACAACACCTGCTGTTTTTTTGGTTCTAGGGACTACCTACCTTGTGTCCAGCAGCCAGATCACCATGGCGAAAAGGAGGAGCCTGTCCAACCTGGTGGTGTCTTGTAAGTGGGCGTCCTGCACCTTCAAAGGCCACTGCATGGAGGAGCTCAGTGAACACATGTCACTGCACCTGAAGGATCATCTAGGAGACAGAGATGCTATGGAAGAACTAGGTGGGTTTGTGAGGGGACTGGCAGATGACAGCTACATCCGTGTCTCAGTATTGTCCCAATAGCTTCCTTTCCCTAGTCTTTTCCATCAGGTGGAAGCAAATGTAGAATTTGAAATCTTTCTGGCGCCTACAGTCTGTCAGTGATAACACACCTCCAAACGAGCTTCAATGCCTTACAACACTCCTTCTGTGGCCTCCAACTGCTTTTAAATGCTAGTAAAACTAAGTGCATGCTCTTCAACTGATTGTTGCCCGCACCCGCCCACCCAACTAGCATCACTACTCTGGACAGTTCTGACTTAGAAAATGTGGACATCTACAAATACCTAGGTGTCTGGTTAGACTGTAAACTCTCCTTCCAGACTCACATTAAGCATCTCCAATCCAAAATTAAATCTAGAATCGGATTCCTATTTCTCAACAAAGCTTCCTCCACTCAAGCTGCCAACCATACCCTCGTAAAACTTACTATACTACCGATCCTTGACTTCGGCGGTGTCATTTACAAAATAGCCTCCAACACTCTACTCAGCAAATTGGATGTAGTCTATCACACTGCCATCCGTTTTGTCACCAAAGCCCCATATACTACCCACCACTGCGACCTGTATGCTCTCGTTGGCTGGCCCTCGTTACATATTCGTCGCCAAACCCACTGGCTCCAGGTCATCTATAAGTCTTTGCTAGGTAAAGCCCTGCATTATCTCAGCTCACTGGTCACCATAGCAACACCCACCTGTAGCACGCGCTCCAGCAGGTATATTTCACTGGTTATCCCCAAAGCCAACACTTCCTTTGGCCACCTTTCCTTCCAGTTCTCTGTTGCCAATGGCTGGAACAAATTGCAAAAATCACTGAAGCTGGAGTCTTGTATCTCCCTCTCTAACTTTAAGCATCAGCTGTCAGAGCAGCTTACTGATCACTCTACCTGTACACAGCCAATCTGTAAATAGCACACCCAACTACCTCATCCCCATATTGTTATTTATCCTCTTGCTCTTTTGCACCCCAGTATCTCTACTTGTACATCATCTGCACATCTATCACTCCAGTGTCAATGCTAAACTGTAATTAATTTGCCTCTATGGCCTATTTATTGCCTTACCTCCCTACTCTTCTACATTTGCACACACTGTAAATAGATTTTTCTCTTATGTTATTGACTGTATGTTTGTTTGTGTAACTGTTGTTTTTGTCGCACTGCTTTCCTTTGCTTTGCTTTATCTTGGCCAGGTCGCAGTTGTAAATGAGAACTTGTTCTCAACTGGCCTACCTGGTTAAATAAAGGTGATGAAAATAAAAAAGTGATTTCAAAGGAAAGTAGTCAAGAACAGAAAGCCTTTGAAAAGTACTGAGACATAGTTGATTATATGCTGACCAGAATATCACTAACACCTACTGCCTTTCGCCAGATAACGTGTGTTGTGTTGCTCCCTCTAGATGACTATGCATGTCTGTGGGAGGGCTGTGAGTTCCTGGCTATGGGCAGTCCCAGGGAGCTGGAGATCCATGCTCACTTCCACACCTTCCACAGCAAACTCAAGTTCATTGGGGAGCAGATGCTCAAGTCCCACCCCAACTTCCCCAGCTGTACCCAGGATCTCCACAGCAACAACCTGGTCCCCGAGATCTCAGAGGGACTTGTGTGCCAGTGGGAGCACTGTGATGTAAGTTAATAATACCCTGGAGGGTGATTCTGCATCCCACTGTTTGACATCTCCCTTATAATCCACTGCCACCCTCAGTGATTCTGTGTATGTGATGTACTTAATGTTTGTTGTTTTTTGCTACAGAGTACATTTAACAACCCGGAGTGGTTCTATCGGCATGTGGACATGCACGCTCATTGCACTGGTCTCTCTCCTCTCCCAGACCAGCAGCAGGCCATCTTCTGCAGCTGGAAAGGTACTGCTAGGGGCAAGAAAGGGATCACATTATACTGTATCAGCACAGCCTTTCCTGCTGTAGTGCTACATTGAATATACGGATGTTTTGTTGGCCTGCTTCAGCTGATATCCTCTTCATCTGTTTCCACAGGTTGTGATGCATTCTTTAAGATCAAGTACCGTCTGCGGGAGCACCTGCGCAGCCACACTCAGGAGCGTCTGGTGGCCTGCCCCACCTGCGGCTGCATGTTCTCCAGCAACACCAAGTTCTTCGACCACATCCACAGACAGGCCGAGCCAGAGGGTGAATGGGCTCAGCTCTGCCTGGCCAGAAGTCACTGTTTTACAGCTTATAGGCAGATATGTTATTGGCTTAGACATGTACATTTGAATTTGATTGAATGCCCTCTGATTCTTGCAGAGTCCCTGGTGTGTGAGCATTGTGACAAAGGCTTTGCCAATGAGAGACTGTTGAGAGACCATGTACGACAACATGGTGAGTGTGCTGTTCTCCACCACTTTTGTTCAGTATTATTTAGCTCATTTTCCATGTCTGGCTTGGACATGTACATCTATTAGTCAGATTTATTTTAGTTGTAGTGCCATCAATAGGGTTTGTCAATAAGATATTTTGATTGGCTGATGATGGCTGTTGTCTGTGTCCAGTTTCTTTCACTGTAAACCTTATGAGTGATCTATCCTCTGCCTCTCAGTGAACCATATCAAGTGTCCCCTATGTGACATGACCTGCACCTCTCTCGCCACTCTGAAGATCCATATCAAGTTCCGCCACTGTGACGAGCGACCCTTTCCCTGTGACTTCTGTGAGAGCAGGTTGTTCTTCCACAGAGTCATCACAACTTACTGACCCTTATGGGCTGTAAACATATTGTGCACATATTATTTTGCTTACACTTTTGTTTATGATGCATGTCTCCCAGCTTTAAGAACCAGCACGACCTGCGGAAGCACATGGAGACACATAATGAGGGGGCGGCCTACCACTGCTCTGTGGAGGGCTGTGACTACTCCTCCCGCATGGCCCACACCATGAACCAGCACTACAAGAGAGTACACGAGGTACTTGAGACTGTCTGCAGGGGACGCCAAACACTCACTCACTACTCAATAGACCTACAGAATCAAGATCAGTGTCAAAGCTTGACTTTTTCATTTTCAAATATGCTTTTGGGTTTGTGGAATTTTGATCAAGTGTACTCCATTTGACACTTGTGTCATTTTCCTCTGTAGGGTGGAATGGTCTCAAAATACAAGTGTCATCTCTGTGACAGAACCTTCTCTTGGTGTTACACACTCACTCTTCACCTGCGCAAGAAACACCACCTGAAATGGCCCTCTGGACACTCCCGCTTCAGGTATGAACAGCACTTGATCCTTCCCTTGTGTGATTAGTTTACATGAGTTAGTCAGTTTTACCATAAGGGGGTGGTTGTTGATTATTTGGCTTGCTCCAGATACAAGGAGGATGAAGATGGCTACCTGAGGCTGAACATGGTGCGTTACGAGACAGTGGAGGTGACTCAGGAGATCATGAAGAACATGGCTAAGAAGAGGACGCCCCATAAGGGCCCCGGGTCCAGCAGCCGAGCCAAGAGAGCTGCCACCCGGGCAGCCAGGAGTCATGGCTCTCCCCCTGGCTCCTCCTCCCCCTCCTCTTGCTCCTCTTCCTCAGAGCTCTCTGCAGGGGAGGAGAGGTCAGCCCAGCCCAGCCCCAGGGGCAGTGACTCACCTGTGTACTGTGTACTGAGTAACGTGTCTGATATGGGGGATGACCCCGACGCAACCCGGGACGGCTCTGACTCCTGCGGGCCCTCGGGTGCTGTGAGGGCCCTGACTGAGGTGGCCAGGGGTCTGGGGATGGATGTGGTGTGATCACACACACAGACCCTCCTTATTCTAGTGGTCCAAGTAAACTATTGACGTTGCCACATTGTTGTCTCCAACCTTGATCCTGTAGACTAAAGTTGTGATACCAACTTGAATTGTATCTCAATGAATAGGAATATTCCATTCGATGAATGCAGCCATTCATATCTAACGCACTGTCATTCCTTTGTGAAATGTGCACTTGGTTGAAGAAATACAGATCCAGTATCTTCTCAGGACCAGTGTTGGAGACCACTAATGTAGCATTACTGAATCACTCCAATGTTACAGCTGTGCTGCATGTATGATGGCTGGGCTTAACCTGGGATGGACTGTTTATTAAAGTTCACTAAATGTTAGTATCTCTGGAAGAGATGTGACAAGTTGACAAGAATGTGAAGACTGTTAGTGTTTACTATCCCTGATCAAATGTTTTTATTTGTTAGTGTTTTACAGTATTAGCTTTAATGCGGCGAGGGCGTTGGCATCATCAGAATGTGACCCCATTGACAGCAGTTTTGAAATCACCTCAGGTTTTTAGTGTAGAAGTCTCAGGTCACTTTTTTTTAACCTCTTTTCCATTAAGTTATAGGTCTTAGCTTTTCCTTTGTGGTCACTGGATAATCTGATTTCATTAATGCTGTAGCTTTTGATTTGACCAAGTTTTTTTAGATTTAAGTTTTGTCAGTTATATTTTTGTATGTCCATTTTAGGAACAGTAACCAGACTAACTCATGAGTTAACATTTTATGAACGAATTTGCACTTTTATGTTGAACAAAATCATTGTTCATCAATTTACAGGTGTTTTAAGGGATGTAAATCGTTTTCAACACAGTAGTTTGTCCTATATCTGTGTCATACAGGTAATAATCAGAATCACAGAATTTGTCTTGAAGCAGTACCTTGCAGAGTTACAGTTCTAAGGCAAGCAAGCTCACATAATAGCGTCTTCTGATTTCTGTCATTACGAGGTAGTCTTGTGGGGCGCGCCAGACAATGGGAGAGAGAAGGGGACCAGAAGCACCAGTGTGCTTAAGGACCCAGGGGGAAGAGTTCTGTTGGGGAGGCTACTCTGGGGGCTCTGTGTGAGACCCACCATGGAAATATGTGTCACTTGGAATAGGTGGAGGTCAGGAGGCTGGGATGGGGGAGATGGCCTCCCATGGTGGCAGAATGGAGGCTGTGCTGGTAGTATTCCTCTCTGAGCATAGTCAGACGCTCTCTCCATGAGGTAAGCCCTCTCCTGCTGCTTCAGGGCCAGTGAGGGGTGATGGAGTGGGTGCGGAAAGCCGTGATGAGTGTCTGTATGACCAGTCTGCTGCCTTCAACAGCCTGGCCCCCACTACACCACGTGGAGGATCAGCCCTCTTGCTCAGCTCTTGACGGGAGGAGACGGGGAGGTCCATACCTCTGTATACATCCCATAGTGGGTCTCTTAGGGGGGGGGTCCCAGGGAAGTGCAGGGTAAGGGTACTTCTCAGCTCCTGAGTAGGGGATGAGCCGAATAACAGGAGTGCCAACATGAGTCCGGGCCAGTTTACATAAGCTATTTACTGGGTAGAGTACTGGAATAATGTTTCCTATGGTCATGTGCTGCATCCACATGGAGGATGGAGTGTGTATTGGAGGTGTCAGAGATGGTTTCTCTGTGGGGTCCTGGGTTTGAGGGCCTTCATTGAAATCCTGGTCATCCTCTCTGCCGCTTCATCTTCTTGGCCTTTATATAGTTTTCACACTCAAGCCCTCTCTTCCTGACTCCCAGCTACGTCTGCCATTGGACTGCTGATCAGGTTTCAAGGTCATTGTCTGAGGAACAGACTTCTCTTTAGCCCTGTGAAATGTCAAGAGTCCCTGCAACATTGTGGCCTTGATGTTTCTCCACTATGTACTGTTTCTCCTCAATCTTCTCTCTGGGTAGGTGCAGCTGCTTTCCCCATTCCCTGTCCTGAGGTTTCCTGCTTGAATCTTCCTGGTTGTTCAGATTCTGTAAAGCGTTCAGGTTGTCATTCAGAGGACAGGGGTGTCTTCTGCTGCCTGCTCCACCACTCAGGAGTTCCTCCTACTTCTC
Organism: Oncorhynchus tshawytscha; assembly: GCF_018296145.1. Classification (NCBI taxonomy): domain Eukaryota; kingdom Metazoa; phylum Chordata; class Actinopteri; order Salmoniformes; family Salmonidae; genus Oncorhynchus; species Oncorhynchus tshawytscha. The sequence goes on from NC_056441.1 coordinate 68,214,239, forward strand.
CATTTGGTGCATTTAGATTGTCTTTGATAGATCATTGGATAGTCTGTTTTTAAGAGGAGGAAGAATAAGCAAGTCAAAGAAATGTGAGTTTCAAAAGGCAATTCCCTCCTTTATGATTATATTGTCATAATACTGAACCAATGCTGAAGGGAGACTGAAGGTGCTACTCACTTAGTGCTAGGATTGCCATTCCACCAAAGGCTGTGGCACTCGTTGTCCCCAAAACTCCAAATGAAGGATGTGTACTGTGACTCTGGAGCAGGAGAACAATGGGAAAATGCTATGTTGAGTAATTTCTCTCTGTGTTAGATTACAGTACTCTAGTGAGATAAGTCATCTTTTTAAGGAGGTTAAGTCTTTGGTCCCTGTCCTCACCTTGGTTAGAGAATGGGGTGGAGGACTGAATAAGGTCCCGCTGACGGTGGATGGCTTGAATCAGGTCAGGACCAGCAGGCTGAGTCAGAAACTCCGGCTTGATACCGAAGTTGATTGCTTGTGAGTCCACTTGCATTTTCTGCTGAGAAATGGGAGGACAGACGGTGCCAGTTATGTGTGGCTTAGATACAAATAATACTTTTTAGAATTTATACACATTTTAGTGGATGTTCAACACATTTTCATACCTTCACCTGCAGTTTATGGTAGTGGATCTGCTATGCAATGCGGACATGCATTGTATGCCATCTTCCTGGTCTCTGAGAGAATATCCAGTTCAGTAGGTCGAAATAGAAACAGAACTCAAAACACTTTTCAAATGAGAACATTTTGGCGATACTCTGAAGATTTAAAATTAAAATGATCTAAAGGGTACTCTTGGGATTCTTCTCACACAAGTAGGTGCTTGTGTGACCCAGTCCTAGGTCCTGGTGCCATGTCTAGAACATTTGATGTCTGACAAAGACAAGGAAATGTAGACTTCTGATCACACACTACTAACTCATGACACCATAACTTGATGATTCCTAAATACTATATATTTTGCCTCTACCCCAACTTCCTAGTTCCCATTACTCTCTTTTCCACTGGTACCTTGGGAGGGTGGAAGGCCCCCTGCAGGGAGCTGAAGGGTCCTGGGTGCCATGGGGGCCAACCCTGGCATCACATGTGGATGGGTCAGCTACAGAGTATAGAAAAGCAGTATATGAGAGAGACTTACATTAGTTGAGAATTTGACAAAAAAAAAAAAAAATTCATTAGATTTGTACAGGCTTCATCAACATAATTGATATAAAACGGTAGTACTTCAAATGTTATTTGTCACATGCGCCGAACACAACAGGTGTAGACCTTAGTGAAATGCCTACTTACAAGCCCTTAACCAACAATGCAGTTAAGAAAATACCTTAAAGTAAGAAGAATAACAAACAATTAAAGAGCAGCTTTAATTGAACTTCTCTGTACATTTCTGTGTGCTGATGTTGGTGTTAGTGGACCTCAGTGGACAGGTAGAGGATGGTCTGGCCAGGAAGCGTGAACTCATCTGTTGCAGCACACTGGGCTCTGAAGAGGACGAGCATAGCAGACATAACAAACACATTCCGTGTAACTGTAATCATTTCTGCTATATTATGTCTGAAGATACTAACATATCTGTAAACAGGACCACTCCAAAAGGCTATATAGGGAGAATGGCAGCTAAGCAGATGAAGATGTACCTGAGTAGGAACTACCTGCTGGTTGCTGGGCAGTAGAAGGCTAGGCACTCACTGGGAGCAGTGGGGTAGGAGGAGATAAGACAGCTGGGGGACACACACACACACACACACACCAACTGATTAATGGACTGCTGAATGTATATTTTTCTCTTGTTTTGTTTGTTCTTTTCCACTCTGATAAGCTACCCAGGAAAGGGCTGAAAATAGCCCACATTAATAAACGGTCGTGGCCAAAAGTTTTGAGAATGACACATACATTTCCACAAAGTTTGCTGCTTCAGTGTCTAGATATTTTTGTCAGATGTTACAATGGAATACTGAAGTATAATTACAAGCATTTACAAGTGTCAAAGGCTTTTATTGACAATTACATGAAGTTGATGCAAAGAGTCAATATTTGCAGTGTTGACCCTTCTTTTTCAAGACCTCTGCAATCTGCCCTGGCCTGCTGTCAATTAACTTCTGGGCCACATCCTGACTGATGGCAGCCCATTCTTGCATAATCAATGCTTGGAGTTTGTCAGAATTTGTGGGGTTTTGTTTGACCACCCGCCTCTTGAGGATTGACCACAAATTCTCAATGGGATTAAGGTCTGGGGAGTTTCCTGGCCATGGACCCAAAATATCTATGTTTTGTTCCCCGAGCCACTTAGTTATCACTTTTGCCTTGTGGCAAGGTGCTCCATCATGCTGAAAAAGGCATTGATCGTCACAAAACTGTTCCTGGATGGTTGGGAGAAGTTGCTTTCGGAGGATGTGTTGGTACCATTCTTTATTCATGGCTGTGTTCTTAGGCAAAATTGTGAGTGAGCCCACTCCCTTGGCTGAGAAGCAACTCCGCACATGAATGGTCTCCGGATGCTTTACTGTTGGCATGACACAGGACTGATGGTAGCACTCCCCTTGTCTTCTCTGGACAAGTTTTTTTCCGGATGCCCCAACAATCGGGAAAGGGGATTCATCAGAGAAAATTACTTTACCCCAGTCCTCAGCAGTCCAATCCCTGTACCTTTTGCAGAATATCAGTCTGTCCCTGATGATTTTCCTGGAGAGAAGTGGATCTTTGCTGCCCTTCTTGACACCAGGTCATCCTCCAAAAGTCTTTGCCTCACTGTGCGTGCAGATGCACTCACACCTGCCTGCTGCCATTCCTGAGCAAGCTCTGTACTGGTGGTGCCCCGATCCCATAGCTGAATCAACTTTAGGAGACAGTCCTGGCGCTTGCTGGACTTTCTTTGGCACCCTGAAGCCTTCTTCACAACAATTGAACCACTCTCCTTGAAGTTCTTGACGATCCGATAAATGGTTGATTTAGGTGCAATCTTACTGGCAGCAATATCCTTGCCTGTGAAGCCCTTTTTGTGCAAAGCAATGATGACGGCACATGTTTCCTTGCAGGTAACCATGGTTGACAGAGGAAGAACAGTGATTCCAAGCACCACCCTCCTTTTGAAGCTATTCGAACTCAATCAGCATGACAGTGATCTCCAGCCTTGTCCTCATCAACACACACGCCTGTGTTTAATGAGAGAACTTCCGGCGCCGACAGAGATGGCCGCCTCGCTTCGCGTTCCTAGGAAACTATGCAGTTTTTTTACATGTTATTTCTTACATTGGTACCCCAGGTCATCTTAGGTTTCATTACATACAGTCGAGAAGAACTACTGAATATAAGAGCAGCGTCAACTCACCATCAGTACGACCAAGAATATGACTTTCGCGAAGCGGATCCTGTGTTCTGCCTTTCACCCAGGACAACGGAATGGATCCCAGCCGGCGACCCAAAAAAACGACTTCGTAAAAGGGGGAAACGAAGCGGTCTTCTGGTCAGACTCCGGAGACGGGCACATCGTGCACCACTCCCTAGCATTCTTCTCGCCAATGTCCAGTCTCTTGACAACAAGGTTGATGAAATCCGAGCAAGGGTAGCATTCCAGAGGGACATCAGAGACTGTAACGTTCTTTGCTTCACGGAAACATGGCTCACTGGAGAGACGCTATCGGAGTCGGTGCAGCCAGCTGGTTTCTCCACGCATCGCGCGGACAGAAATAAACATCTTTCTGGTAAGAAGAGGGGTGGGGGCGTATGCTTCATGGTTAACGAGACTTGGTGTGGCCACAACAACATACAGGATCTCAAGTCCTTATGTTCACCTGATTTAGAATTCCTCACAATCAAATGTCGACCACATTATCTACCAAGGGAATTCTCTTCGATTATAATCACAGCCGTATATATTCCCCCCCCAAGCAGACACATCGATGGCTCTGAACAAACTTTATTTGACTCTTTGCAAACTCTTTGCAAAAATCCATATATCCTGATGCTGCATTCATTGTAGCTGGGGATTTTAACAAGGCTAATCTGAAAACAAGACTCGCTAAATTGTATCAGCATATCGATTGCGCAACCAGGGCTGGAAAAACCTTAGATCATTGCTATTCTAACTTCCGCGACGCATATAAGGCCCTGCCCCGCTCTCCTTTCGGAAAAGCTGACCACGACTCCATTTTGTTGATCCCTGCCTACAGACAGAAACTAAAACAAGAAGCTCCCGTGCTGAGGTCTGTTCAACGCTGGTCCGACCAATCTGATTCCACACTCCAAGACTGCTTCCATCACGTGGACTGGGATATGTTTCGTATTGCGTCAGACAACAACATTGACGAATACGCTGATTCGGTGAGCGAGTTCATTAGAACGTGCGTTGAAGATGTCGTTCCCATAGCAACGATTAAAACATTCCCAAACCAGAAACCGTGGATTGATGGCAGCATTCGCGCGAACCACTGCTTTTAATCAGGGCAAGGTGACCGGAAACATGACCGAATACAAACAGTGTAGCTATTCCCTCCGCAAGGCAATCAAACAAGCTAAGCGTCAGTATAGAGACAAAGTAGAATCTCAATTCAACGGCTCCGACACGAGGTATGTGGCAGGGTCTACAGTCAATCACGGATTACAAAAAGAAAACCAGCCCCGTCACGGACCAGGATGTCTTGCTCCCAGGCAGACTAAATAACTTTTTTGCCCGCTTTGAGGACAATACAGTGCCACTGACACGGCCCGCAACCAAAACATATGGACTCTCCTTCACTGCAGCCGACGTGAGGAAAACATTTAAACGTGTCAACCCTCACAAGGCTGCAGGCCCAGACGGCATCCCCAGCCGCGCCCTCAGAGCATGCGCAGACCAGCTGGCCGGTGTGTTTACGGACATATTCAATCAATCCCTATACCAGTCTGCTGTTCCCACATGCTTCAAGAGGGCCACCATTGTTCCTGTTCCAAAGAAAGCTAAGGTAACTGAGCTAAATGACTACCGCCCCGTAGCACTCACATCCGTCATCATGAAGTGCTTTGAGAGACTAGTCAAGGACCATATCACCTCCACCCTACCTGACACCCTAGACCCACTCCAATTTGCTTACCACCCAAATAGGTCCACAGACGATGCAATCTCAACCACACTGCACACTGCCCTAACCCATCTGGACAAGAGGAATACCTATGTGAGAATGCTGTTCATCGACTACAGCTCGGCATTCAACGCCATAGTACCCTCCAAGCTCGTCATCAAGCTCGAGACCCTGGGTCTCGACCCCGCCCTGTGCAACTGGGTACTGGACTTCCTGACGGGCCGCCCCCAGGTGGTGAGGGTAGGCAACAACATCTCCTCCCCGCTGATCCTCAACACTGGGGCCCCACAAGGGTGCGTTCTGAGCCCTCTCCTGTACTCCCTGTTCACCCACGACTGCGTGGCCACGCACGCCTCCAACTCAATCATCACGTTTGCGAACGACACAACAGTGGTAGGTTTGATTACCAACAACGACGAGACTGCCTACAGGGAGGAGGTGAAGCCCCCCGGAGTGTGGTGTCAGGAAAATAACCTCACACTCAACGTCAACAAAACTAAGGAGATGATTGTGGACTTCAGGAAACAGCAGAGGGAACACCCCCCTATCCACATCGATGGAACAGTAGTGGAGAGGGTAGCAAGTTTTAAGTTCCTCGGCATACACATCACAGACAAACTGAATTGGTCCACTCACACAGACAGCATCGTGAAGAAGGCGCAGCAGCGCCTCTTCAACCTCCAGGAGGCTGAAGAAATTCGGCTTGTCACCAAAAGCACTCACAAACTTCTACAGATGCACAATCGGGAGCATCCTGGCGGGGTATCAGCAACTGCTCCGCCCTCAACCGTAAGGCTCTCCAGAGGGTAGTGAGGTCTGCACAACGCATCACCGGGGGCAAACTACCTGCCCTCCAGGACACCTACACCACCCGATGTTACAGGAAGGCCATAAAGTTCATCAAGGACATCAACCACCCGAGCCACTGCCTGTTCACCCCGCTATGATCCAGAAGGCGAGGTCAGTACAGGTGCATCAAAGCTGGGACCGAGAGACTGAAAAACAGCTTCTATCTCAAGGCCATCAGACTGTTAAACAGCCACCACTAACATTGAGTGGCTGCTGCCAACACACTGACACTGACACTGACTCAACTCCAGCCACTTTAATAATGGGAATTGATGGGAAATTATGTAAATATATCACTAGCCACTTTAAACAATGCTACCTTTATATAATGTTTACATACCCTACATTATTCATCTCATATGCATACGTATATACTGTACTCTATATCATCGACTGCATCCTTATGTAATACATGTATCACTAGCCACTTTAACTATGCCACTTTGTTTACATACTCATCTCATATGTATATACTGTACTCGATATCAGCTACTGTATCTTGCCTATGCTGCTCTGTACCATCACTCATTCATATATCCTTATGTACATATTCTTTATCCCCTTACACTGTGTATAAGACAGTAGTTTTGGAATTTGTTACTTAGATTACTTGTTGGTTATTACTGCATTGTCGGAACTAGAAGCACAAGCATTTCGCTACACTCGCATTAACATCTGCTAACCATGTGTATGTGACAAATAAAATTTGATTTATTTGGCCTGAATGCCAAGCGTCACATCTGGAGGAATCCTGGCACCATCCCTTCAGTGAAGAATGGTGGTGGCAGCATCATGCTGTGGGGTTGTTTTTCAGCAGCAGGTACTGGGAGACTAGTCAGGATGGGGGAAAGATGAACGGAGCAAAGTACAGAGGGATCCTTCGATGAAAACCTGCTCCAGAGCGCTCAGAACCTCAGACTGGGGCAAAGCCCAGACTTGAACCCATTCGAAGATCTCTGGAGAGACCTGAAATGGCTGCAGCGATGCTCCCCATCCAACCTGACATGGCTTGAGAGGATCTGCAGAGAAGAATGGGAGAAACTCCCCAAATACAGGTGTGCCAAATTTGTAGCGTCATACGCAAGATGACTGTAATCGCTGCCAAAAGTGCTTCAACAAAGTACTGAGTAAAGGGTCTGAGTACTTACAGTTGAAGTCGGAAGTTTACATACACTTAGGTTGGAGTCATTAAAACTTGTTTTTCAACCAGTCCACAAATTTCTTGTTAACAAAGTATAGTTTTGGCAAGTCAGTTAGGACATCTACTTTGTGCATGACAAGTCATTTTTCCAACAATTGTTTACAGACAGATTATTTAACTTATAATTCACTGTATCACAATTCCAGTGGGTCAGAAGTTTACATACACTAAGTTGATTGTGCCTTTAAACAGCTTGGAAAATTCCAGAAAATTATGTCATGGCTTTAGAAGCTTCTGATAGGCTAATTGACATCATTTGAGTCAATTGGAGGTGTACCTGTGGATGTATTTCAAGGCCTAACTTCAAACTCAGTGCCTCTTTGCTTGACCTCATGGAAAAATCAAAAGAAATCAGCCAAGACCACAGAACATTTTTTTGACCTCCACAAGTCTGATTCATCCTTGGGAGCCATTTCCAAACTCCTGAAGGTACCACGTCTGTACAAACAATAGTACGCAAGAATAAATACCAAGGGACCACGCAGCCGTCATACCACTCAGGATGGAGATGTGTTCTGTCTCCTAGAGATGAACTTACTTTGGTGCAATAAGTGCAAATCAATCCCAGAACAACAGCAAAGGACCTTGTGAAGATGCTGGAGGAAATAGGTACAAAGTATCTATATCCACAGTAAAACAAGTCCTATATCGACATAACCTGAAAGGCCGCTCAGCAAGGAAGAAGCCACTGCTCCAAAACCGCCATAAAGAAGCCAGGCAATGGTTTGTGGACAAATATCATACTTTTTGAAGAAATGTCCTCTGGTCTGATGAAACAAAATTAGAACTGTTTGGCCATAATGACCATCGTTCTGTTTGGAGGAAAAAGGGGGACACTTGCAGCCGAAGAACACCATCCCAACCATGAAGCACGGGGGTGGCAGCATCATGTTGTGGGGGTGCTTTCCTGCTGGAGGGACTGGTGCACTTCACAAAATAGATAGCATCATGAGAAGGAAAATTATGTGGATATATTGAAGCACCATCTCAAGACATCAGTCAGGAAGTTAAAGCTTGGTCGCAACTGGGTCTTCCAAATGGAAAATGACCTCAAGCATACTTCCAAAATTGAGGCAAAATGGCTTAAGGACAACAAAGTCAAGGTATTGGAGTGGCCATCACAAAGCCCTGACCTCAATCCTATTGGAAATTTGTGGGCAGAACTGAAAAAGCGTGTGCGAGCAAGGAGGCCTACAAACCTGACTCAGTTACACCAGCTCTGTCAGGAGGAATGGGCCAATATTCACCAAACCTATTGTGGGAAGCTTGTGGAAGGCTACCCGAAACGTTTGAACCAAGTTAAACAATTTAAAGGCAATGCTACACTCAATTAGTTTTTGGTAAGTAAACTTCGACCCACTGGGAATGTGATGAAAGAAATAAAAGCTGAAATAAATCATTCTCTCTACTATTATTCTGACATTTCACATTCTTAAAATAAAGTGGTGATCCTAACTGACCAAAAACAGGGAATTTTTACTAGGATTAAATGTCAGGAATTGTGAAAAACTGAGTTTAAATGTATTTAGCTAAAATGTATGTAAACTTCTGACTTCAACTGTATGCGTCAGCAACCACAGCTAATGAAGTAACTGAAACCCTTAAAGAGTTGCAGTCCGTTTTGGAATGGGTAGCCAGTAATAAATTGTTCCTGAACATCTCCAAAACTAAAAGCACTGCATTTGGTACAAATCATTCCCTAAGTTCTAGACCTCAGCTGAATCTGGTAATGAATGGTGTGGTGTGGGTGTTGAACAAGTTGAGGAGACTAAATTACTTGGTGTTACCTTAGATTGTAAACTGTCATGGTCAAAACATATTGATTCATTGGTTGCAAATGTAATGGATGTGAAATGGCTAGCTTAGTTAGCGGTGGTGCGCGCTAAATAGCGTTTCAATCAGTGACGTCACTTGCTCTGAGACCTTGAAGTAGTGGTTCCCCTTGCTCTGCAAGGGCCAGGGCTTTTGTGGAGCGATGGGTAACGATGCTTCGTGGGTGACTGTTGTTGATTTGTGCAGAGGGTCCCTGGTTCGCGCCCGGGTATGGGCGAGGGGACGGTCTAAAGTTATACTGTTACACAAAGATGGGGAGAGGTCTGTCTGTAATAAAGAGATACTCTGTCTTTTCACAGTCCCCAGGTCCAGAACAAATTCAAGGAAATGTACAGTATTATACAGAACCATAAGTGTATGGAACTCCCTTCCATCTTATATAGCACAAGTTAACAGCAAACCTGGTTTAAAAAACAAAGAAAGCAACACCTCACGGCACTACGCCTCTCCCCTTGTGACCTACTTGATGTGTATATGTACTGACATGTACACTATCATTCAAAGTTTGGGGTCACTTATAAATGTCCTTGTTATTGAAATATATATATTTTTAATGGTCTATTAAAATAACATTAAATTGACCAGAAATACAGTGTAGACATTGTTAATGTTGTAAATTACTATTGTAGCTGGAAACTGCTTTTTTTACATGTAATTTTTTAGAAGATCTACGTAGGCGTACAGAGGCCCATTATCAGCAACCATCACTCCTCTGTCCAATGGCACGTTGTGTTCACTCAACTGGCAGCCTCATTAAATAGTATCCGCAAAACACCAATCTCAACGTCAACAGTGAAGAGGCTGGCCTTCTAAGCAGAGCTCCTCTGTCCTGTATCTGTGTTCTTTGCAACTCTGCGTAGAAGGCCAGCATCCCAGAGTCGCCTCTTCACTGTGTGTCAAAGAAGCAGTGTGACGCATGGCTCTCGACCTTCGCCTCTCCCGAGTCCGTATGGGAGTTGGAGTGATGGGACAAGACTGTAACTACCAATTAGGGGTAAAAAATTAAAAAAAGGATTCCAAAAGGTTTCTTCGGGCTGTCCCCATGGGATGGGACCCTTCTTCAGACCCTAGGTTTTAGAGAGCACTTTCTTTTCTAAGAGTGTAGACAAATAATGTCATTGGAGTTATAATTGATCATATCTACCAAGTGATGTCAGACAATGTGACATTCCCTCATTCTAGGAAAATCCCTAGTCATTTAGAAAATCTCATCAGCTATATGGCCAACTGGTCTGATACTGACACGAGCTAAGGCAAGTTTTACTATGGAGCTATACAGTGCCTTGCGAAAGTATTCGGCCCCCTTGAACTTTGCGACCTTTTGCCACATTTCAGGCTCCAAACATAAATATATAAAACTGTATTTTTTTGTGAAGAATCAACAACAAGTGGGACACAATCATGAAGTGGAATGACATTTATTGGATATTTCAAACTTTTTTAACAAATCAAAAACTGAAAAATTGGGTGTGCAAAATTATTCAGCCCCCTTAAGTTAATACTTTGTAGCGCCACCTTTTGCTGCGATTATAGCTGTAAGTCGCTTGGGGTATGTCTCTATCAGGTTTGCACATCGAGAGACTGAAATTTTTTCCCATTCCTCCTTGCAAAACAGCTCGAGCTCAGTGAGGTTGGATGGAGAGCATTTGTGAACAGCAGTTTTCAGTTCTTTCCACAGATTCTCGATTGGATTCAGGTCTGGACTTTGACTTGGCCATTCTAACACCTGGATATGTTTATTTTTGAACCATTCGATTGTAGATTTTGCTTTATGTTTTGGATCATTGTCTTGTTGGAAGACAAATCTCCGTCTCAGGTCTTTTGCAGACTCCATCAGGTTTTCTTCCAGAATGGTCCTGTATTTGGCTCCATCCATCTTCCCATCAATTTTAACCATCTTCCCTGTCCCTGCTGAAGAAAAGCAGGCCCAAACCATGATGCTGCCACCACCATGTTTCACAGTGGGGATGGTGTGTTCAGGGTGATGAGCTGTGTTACTTTTACGCCAAACATAACGTTTTGCATTGTTGCCAAAAAGTTCAATTTTGGTTTCATCTGACCAGAGCACCTTCTTCCACATGTTTGGTGTGTCTCCCAGGTGGCTTGTGGCAAACTTTAAACAACACTTTTTATGGATATCTTTAAGAAATGGCTTTCTTCTTGCCACTCTTCCATAAAGGCCAGATTTGTGCAATATACAACACACAGGTGGATTGTATTTATCATCATTAGTCATTTAGGTCAACATTGGATCATTCAGAGATCCTCACTGAACTTCTGGAGAGAGTTTGCTGCACTGAAAGTAAAGGGGCTGAATAATTTTGCACGTCCAATTTTTCAGTTTTTGATTTGTTAAAAAAGTTTGAAATATCCAATAACTGTCGTTCCACTTCATGATTGTGTCCCACTTGTTGTTGATTCTTCACAAAAAAATACAGTTTTATATCTTTATGTTTGAAGCCTGAAATGTGGCAAAAGGTCGCAAAGTTCAAGGGGGCCGAATACTTTCGCAAGGCACTGTATATCAAACCAAAGTTTATTGGTCACATACACAGATTTGCGGATGTTATCGCAGGAGCAGTGACATGCTTATGTTTCTAGTAACAGTGCAGAAACAAGCATTTCACTGCACCTGCAAATCTGTGTACGTGACCATTAAACTTTAATTTGATATATACTGTAGCTCCATAGTAATAAATCAAAGTGTATTGGTCGCGTACACAAATTTGCAGATGTTATCGCAGGTAACAGGTTCTTTTGAAAAACATTATAAGGGAACTTGATAACAGCTTGAAAACAGGGGTCTCTATTCAAACAGATCTGCTTTAACCAACATCCATAGCGGGTGTTTTGGCGGCATTGGAGGTGGAACTACATGCTGTAAAATACAACAGCAGCTCCTGGCATTGTACCTAGGCTGAAAGAAATCCTCATTATTTCGTTGAATGATTTTTCCATTTGAGCGTAATTATTTCTATATAGCCAACACTTTCTCGTTTTGAACTTCTAACGCGTGTGGCGGTTGTGGCTTTACAACGATGATCAAGAGCAGCTCCAACACAGTTACACCTCCTGACACAGCCGAAACATTAGCTATGCAGGTGTCGGCTATCTCCGGTTAACTTTTGATTTGATTGAATCTAGGCCTTCGGTGTGTTTCACAGGACAGGACACTCTAGTTGCAAAGACCACACAGTCTAAAAAAAAATATATAAAAAATATGCCAGTTATGGTTTGCATTATTAGAATAATCCAATTGAGGACTTTGGCTTTACAAATCCATTTAATTGATTTGTGCCAGTGTGCCAGATTACTGTCCACATTGAGACAGAAGTTCATAGAGAATCACCAACGCATATAACCTGCAATTAACTCACTTTGCTGAAAACCTCCTGTGAACAGAAAACAAATCAACAAATCCCCCTTGGATTATGCTTGTTCGCCATGCATGGTGTTTCTATAGTGAAAGGGGCTTTGGGAGTCTCATAATGGATTGTTGGGATCTCTTTAGGGTGATGCCCCCCTTTCAAACCCCTCTCTATGGATGGAACAACTGATCCCTCTCTCTGCAGGGAGTAAATCCCTTGGTGAGAGATGGGGTTTGTATGGGGCAGAGTTGATGCAATACGATGGGGTGGGGCCAGCATTAGGCCTGAGGCAATACAGAGAGAGAACATTAGCCCTCTAATAATGTAGACATTATTAAATGCATTTCTATAGCTTCTAAAATATTTTTTACAATGGTGGGGGAGTGCCAAGTTGGAGGCACAGTGGCTTCAACACAGTGCCCCCTTTCTGTCATCTAGTGTATACATAAAGCATTGGGTTAAACCTGTGTTTGGAGCTGTCAGCCAGTGGGATAGGTATGTCCTCCCTTCCTTTACTTCCTGGCTGTTTGTGTCAGTCATCACAGTGCCATGGCTGCCCTGACCTCTCTAACCCCTCTGGGCCTGAGAGATCCAATGGCTTGATCCCTCCATTCTCATAAAGACAAGATTAGCTGGAGGTTAACCACTCCTGTTCTCTAAATTGCGTCCTTGCCTGCACACAAAAAAGAGACGCCAACGAAGGACATGTATGTGAAAACGGTCAAGAATACAGAACACCCACACATAATCCAAAGAAAAAATTAAGTTACACCCTTAATTTACAATGTAAGCTACTGTAAGTATTTCAGTCATCTCAATTGGCAGGAAACAGTCCATTAACCAGTTTGCAGCCCTCTCTGTGTGCGTGTCATAGTAAAGAAGAGGTTGAGCTGATAACTAAAACACACTCACACAGTTGTCTGTACTTGCTGACAGATTCCAACATGGTTCTCAGCTCTTTGAGAGAAACAGAGTGAAACCGAGTCTCTCCAAACATCTTCTCCATTCAAAATAGTCTCAAAGACACAACAACTGATAAAATCAGCTAATAATAAATACAATGTGCAGTAGCCCATACCATATTATGGATACCAGATCATGGAAAAAATATGTTTATTCGTACCTATGTTACAAATCATTACCAATTTAGTAAATCCGGACAAACATTTTTACGTTTTCAGACCTTCAACGATCATGCCTTTGAAACAGGCAGACATAAACACACATATACTAACCTATCTATTGCGCCAATGCATGTCCAATTTGTCAGCCAACCTTAGCAGCAATCCAAAAAGGCAGGCAAGTGGCTTACTCCAATGAATAAATGCTTATCGGAATTCGGAAGTGATTCAAAATCCAGCCTCTACAGCATGAGACTAATTTGGCTCTAATTTGGCATGAGACAATCCTCTGTCTGTCTGTAGGGTCTGTAGTGTCAGGTAACACTCAGCAAATACTTCTTCTACCTCGCTTTGTCTTACTCACCCTTCCTCTCTCGCTTTCTAGCACTCTCTCTCCTCCTCATCCACCCTCTCTCTTTCTCTCTCATCTCTCTATCATTCACACTCAGTCACTCAGACAGCCCAAGAGATGGTAATGGGGTTACATGGGGATGTCGATTCTCTAAAGGGGGATCTGGAACAGAACATTTAACCCCCTTTACAACCCAAATAACCATAACTACTCTGCGTTAGACCAGAGGCCTGAGCTACTACTCTGCGTTAGACCAGAGGCCTGAGCTGCCCTAGGAATGCCAAACTTAAGACACACTTACATAATAAACATTACGACTACTACGTATGAATACTGGCTATAGGGGGGTTAAAACTTTTCATACCACATTGGATATATGTCAAGCCCTGACCGTAGAGAGTGTTTTATGTCTCTATTTTGGTTTGGTCAGGGTGCGATTTGGGTGGGCAGTCTATGTTCTATGATCTATGATTTTCTATTTCTATGTGTTTGGCCGGGTGTGGTTCTCAATCAGAGGCAGCTGTCTATCGTTGTCTCTGATTGAGAACCATACTTAGGTACTCTTTTCCCCCACCTGTTTTGTGGGAAGTTAACTTTGACTTTGTTCAGGGCACATAGCCCAAAGTGTCACGGTTTGGTTTTGTTCTTTGTTTTGTCGGTGTCATTTTTAATAAAGAGAAAATGTACGCTTACCATGCTGCACCTTGGTCCAGTCCTTCAGCCAGCCGTGACATAACTTCCCACCACCAACGGACCAAGCAGCATGGTAAGGTGGACTCCTGGACATGGGAGGACGTTCTGGACGGCAAGGGAGTCTACACATGGGAGGAGATCCTGGCGGGAAGGGATCGCCTTCCATGGGAACAGGTGGAGGCAGTTAGGAGAGCAGAGGCAGCCGCAGAAGGAACCAGCGGTATGTGGGAACACGGCTGGCAAGGAAGCCCGAGAGGCAGCCCCAAAAATATTTTTTGGGGGGGCACATGGGGAGTGTGGCAGAGTCAGGAAGCAGACCTGAGCCAACTCCTTGTGCTTACCGTGGAGAGCATGGGACTGGTCAAGCCCCGTGCTATGGGGCGATGCTCACGGTGTCGAGGCGGAGCATTCACAGGCCGGTGTGCTCGGTGTCAGCGTCCCGCATTTGCCGGGTGGAAGCTGGCATCCAGCCAGAACGGGTGGGGCAAGCTATGCACTCGAGACTACCAGTGCGCCTCCACGGCCCAGTGTATCCGGGTGCCTCGGCCAAGAAAGAGGCCTCCTGGATGTCTCCCCAGCCCGGTGAGTCCTGTGTCTCCCTCCTGTCCGGCGCTGCCAGAGTCTCCCTCCTGTCCGGCGCTGCCAGGGTCTCCCTCCTGTCCGGCGCTGCCAGGGTCTCCCTCCTGTCCGGCGCTGCCAGGGTCTCCCTCCTGTCCGGCGCTGCCAGGGTCTCCCTCCTGTCCGGCGCTGCCAGGGTCTCCCTCCTGTCCAGGGGCCCGCTACAAGGGTCCCCAGTCTGGGGTCGGCGGCGAGGGTCCCCGCTCTAGAGGCGCCACCTAAGTGGGCCGAGCCAGAGGTGGAGCGGGGTCTATGTCCCTCGCCAAAGCCGCCACTGCGGAGAAATGCCCACCCAGACCCTCCCAGGTTCAGGTTTTGCAGCCGGAGTCCGCACCTTTGGGGGGGTACTGTCACGCCCTGACCGTAGAGAGCGTTTTATGTCTCTATTTTGGTTTGGTCAGGGTGTGAGTTGGGTGGGCAGTCTATGTTCTATAATTTTCTATTTCTGTGTTTGGCCGGATGTGGTTCTCAATCAGAGGGAGCTGTCTATCGTTGTCTCTGAGAACCATACTTAGGTACCCTTTTCCCCCACCTGTTTTGTAGGAAGTTAACTTTGACTTTGTTCAGGGCACAGCCCAAAGCTTTCACGGTTTTGTTCTTTGTTTTGTCAGCATAATTTTTAATTTCGAGAAAATGTATGCTTACCATGCTGGACCTTGGTCCCATCCTTCAGACAGGCGTGACAATATACCAAGACCTCCATACAGGTAAATTAAATGGCCAAGCTTAACTTTCCATTTAGAATTTAAAATACAGAGAATTTATGGCGGGCTGTCTAATCTTCCACTACTTAAGTGAGTAACCTTTATCTCAATTGAATTAAACCAGCTGTAGCAGTTCTTCTTGGCATTGTATACAAACATTAGATTCTGAGCATATACAGTACAGAAGTTACATGAATGGACTGAACCCCTCATTTCATTGATCTGAACACAGTCACCTTTCTATGTGTTTACAGCCGTTTTATTAGGCTGACCAACATAATGGACTGCTGCTTCTCTACTGAATGACAAATGGGAGATTTATACTGAACAAAAATATAAACACAACATGTAAAGTGTTGGTCCCATTTTTCATGGACTGAAATGAAAGATCCCAGAAATGCTCCATATGTACAAAAAGCACATTTGTCTCAAATTTTGTGCACAAATTTGTTTATATTCCTGTTAGTGAGCATTACTCCTTTGCCAAGATAATCCATCCACCTGACAGGTGTGGCATATGAAGAAGCTGATTAAACAGCATGATCATTACACAGGTGCACCTTGTGCTGGGGACAAAAGGCCACTCTAAAGTGCAGTTTTGTCAAACATAATACCACAGATGTCTCAAGTTGAGGGAGCGTGCAAATGGCATGCTGATTGCAGGAATGACCACCAGAGCTGTTGCCAGTGAATTTAATGTTAATTTCTCTATCATAAGCCGCCTCCAACATCACTTTAGACAATTTGGCAGTACGTCCAACTAGCCTCACAACCACAGACCATTTGTAACCACGCCAGCCCAGGACCTCCAAATCCTGCTTCTTCACCTGTGGGAGTGCTGAGGAGTATTTCTGTCTGTAATAAAACCCTTTTGTGGGGAAAAACTCATTCTGATTAGCTGGGCCTGGCTCCCCAGGCTCCTCAACGTAACCAAGACTGAGATGATTGTGGACTACAGAAAAAGGAGGACTGAGCATGCCCCCATTCTCATCGACGGGGCTGTAGTGGAGCAGGTTGAGAGCTTCAAGTTCCTTGGTGTCCACATCAACAACAAACTTGAATGGTCCAAACACATCAAGACAGTCGTGAAGAGGGCACAACAAAGCCTATTCCCCCTCAGGAAACTAAAAAGATTTGGCATGGGTCCTGAGATCCTCAAAAGGTTCTACAGCTGGAACATCGAGAGCATCCTGCTGACTGGTTGCATCACTGCCTGGTACGGCAATTGCTCGGCCTCTGACCGCAAGGCACTACAGAGGGTAGTGCGTACGGCCCAGTACATCACTAGGGCTAAGCTGCCTGCCATCCAGGACCACTACACCAGGCGGTGTCAGAGGAATGCCCTAAAAATTGTCAGAGACCCCAGCCACCCCAGTCATAGACTGTTCTCTCTACTACCACATGGCAAGCGGTACCGGAGTGCCAAGACTAGGACAAAAAGGCTTCTCAACAGTTTTTACCCCAAGCCAAAAGACTCCTGAACAGATAATAAAATGGCTAGCCGGACTATTTGCATTGTGTGCCTCCCCCCAACCCCTCTTTTACGCTACTGCAACTGCAACATCATATGTGCATAGTCACTTTAACCATACCTACATGTACACACTACCTCAATCAGCCTGACTAACCTGTGTCTGTCTGTAGCCTCGCTACTTGTATAGCCTTGCTACTGTATATAGTCTGTCTTTTTACTGTTGTTTTATTTCTTTACTTATCTATTGTTCACCTAATTCCTTTTTTGAACTATTGTGTAGAGCCTGTAAGTAAGCATTTCACTGTAAAGTTTATGTAAAGGATGTGAAACGCTAGCTTTGTTAGCGGTGGTGCGCGCTAAATAGTGTTTCAATCGGTGACGTCACTTGCTCTGAGACCTTGAAGTAGTGGTTCCCCTTGTTCTGCAAGGGCCGTGGCTTTTGTGGAGCGATGGGTAACTATGCTTCGTGGGTGACTGTTGTTGATGTGTTCAGAGGGTCCCTGGTTCGCGCGAGGGAACGGCCGAAAGTTATACTGTTACATTGATGCTGTTGACCCGGATCACTGGTTGCTACGGAAAAGGAGGAGGTCAAAAGGGGGGTGAGTGTAACGGATGTTAAATAGCTAGCTAGTTAGCGGTGGTGCGCGCTAAATAGCGTTTCAATCGTGATCACTCGTGACTGTAATGGTAATCTCATTAAGGCTCCTAAATTCCTGATTTGATTTAGAGCAACAGGAGTGTGAACAACAGGTGGAATTATAGGTAGTGTTGCCAGAGTCTCTCATTTAGCTATGTTATAAAGACTGACATGATTCAATGAGGCAGAGGAATAAACCACCATTGAAATCAGTTCGCTGTGATGGAGCAGGAATAAGAAGTTTCTGCACTGCAAGAGCTGCCCCGGTCATCTGTAAGCATTGTCATTGTGAAGTGGAAATGTCTAGGAGCAACAGCGGCTCAGCCGCAAAGTGGTAGGAAACACAAGCTCACAGAACGGGACCACCGAGTGCTGAAATGTGTAAAAACCCTCACTACCGAGTTCCAAACTGCCTCTGGAAGCAACATGATGCACAATAACTTTTCATCAGGAGCTTCATAAAATGGGTTTCCATGGCCGAGCAGCCACACAAGCCTAAGATCACCATGTGCAATGCCAAGTGTCGGCTAGAGCAGTGTAAAGCTTGCCGCCATAGGACTCTGGATCAGTGGAAACACGTTCTCTGGAGTAAGGAATCATGCTTCACCATCAGGCAGTCCGGAGGACAAATCTGGATTTGGCAGATGCCAGGAGAACGCTACCTGCCCTGATGCCGATTGCCAACTGTAAAGTTTGGTGGGGGAGGAATAATGGTTCGGGCTAGGCCCCTTAGTTCCAGTGAAGGGATATCTTAACAGTACAGCATGCAAAGACATTCTAGATTATTCTGTGCTTCCAACTTTGTGGCAACAGTTTGGGGAAGGACCTTTCCTGTTTTAGAAATGGTTTGACGAGATGGGTGTGGAAGAACTTAACTGGCCTGCACAGAGCCCTGACCTTAACCCCCATCGAACACCTTTGGGATGAATTGGAACGTTGACTGTGAGCCCTACATCAGTGCCCTACCGCACTAATGCTCTTGGCTGAATGGAAGCAAGTCCCCGCAGCAATGTTACAAAATCTAGTGGAGGCCAGAAGAGTGGAGGCTGTTATAGCAGCAAATGGGGGACCAACTCCATATTAATGCCAATGATTTTAGAATGAGATGTTAGACGAGCAGGTGTCCACCTAGTAACTGGGAGCAATGAGTTGTGTACATTCACATGCTTTGAAATCGTTGAGAGCGCCGATTGGTTGATGGCAAACCAGCAGCGTTAACCGTAAACTGAAAGCAAAGCTATCATGCATGTACACAAATTAGTGTTAAAAAACATGTTAATTGATTGCTTTTTATGTTTTGTTGCATTTGCATGGGAGAAGTCGGAGCTCAGAAATGGTAGATGAGTTTCCCACTGGAAATTACCAGTTGGAGGGGCATTCAAGCAGATTTTTCCCAGTGTAAGAGCATCATTTGAGGAGTCTCCGGAAGCATGAGAGGAATGGGAGATAGAGGAATACTGCACTACTGAGGCAGAGGGCTCGAAGTGAGGACGACTGGCTACTATTCTGAACTTCGTGTGGTGAGCTTTCTGGCGCCCAGAGCAGCTGAAGCATCACCCAAGTCGGTGCTACACAGTGGAAGAGAAGTCCAGTGGCTATAAGTCAGGCTGGTTCCCAGACTTTCCCTCTACAGGATCAGCAGCAGACTCCATCAACTACCATCCTTTGACCAGCTCTCTCTACTCAAGCCATGAACTGACCACCCCTCTCTTCAGAGGATGCAGCTTTCAAATACTTGGCCTCTATTGATTGAACTGTCATGATATATTGCTTGCTTTTTTTTGCTCTTGAAGCGCTTTGAGATTTTATGAAAAGCACTATAGAAATGTAATAAATTATTTGCTAGATGTAATGAAAGCAGAATTATGTTAAGTGAGATTCCTGGAGAACCAGCTCACACATCAGCCCTTTGATCTCACATCCCCTCAGCCTTGTGTGAATCCATACTAGAACCACATGCCAATAAATACACATGTTAATTTGTCCTTACTGTACACTGTTTGGTCCCCAGATGATTTCAGTGTGACTAGAATAGTATTGTTGCACAAAAATTGCCCTCAATTACACAGCTCTGGCACACTGTCCCTAATGCCCACTAACCAATAAGGCAACTAAACTCAGCAAAAAAAGTAACGTCCTCTCACTGTCAACTGTGTTTATTTTCAGTAAATTTAACGTGTTAATATTTGTATGAACATAAGATTCAACAACTGAGACATAAACTGAACAAGTTCTACAGACGTGACTAACAGAAATGGAAAAATGTGTCCCTGAACAAAGGAGTATCAAAATCAAAAGTAACAGTCAATGCAGCTGGTGGCCACACCAGATACTAAGTACTGCAGTGCATCTCCTCCTCATGATTTGCCAGTTCCTGCTGTGAGATGTTTCCCCACTCTTCCACCAAGGCACCTGCAAGTTCCCGGACATTTCTGGGGGGAATGGCCCTAGCCCTCACACTCCGATCCAACAGGTCCCAGACATGCTCAATGGGATTGAGATCTGGGCTCTTTGCTGGCCAAGGCAGAACACTGACATTCCTGTCTTGCAGGAAATCACACACAAAGCAGTATGGCTGGTGGCATTGTCCTGCTGGAGGGTCATGTTAGGATGAGCCTGCAGGAAGGGTACCACATGACGGAGGACGACGTCTTCCCTGTAACGCACAGTGTTGAGTTTGCCTGCAATGACAACAAGCTCAGTCCGATGATGCTGTGACACATCGCCCTGGACCCTCAACCTCCAAATCGATCCCGCTCCAGAGTACAGGCCTTGGTGTAACACTCATTCCTTTGACGATAAACGCGAATCCGACCATCACCCCTGGTGAGACAAAACCGCAACTCGTCAGTGAAGAGCACTTTTTGCCAGTCCTGTCTGGACCAAATCAAATCAAATTTTATTTGTCACATACACATGGTTAGCAGATGTTAATGCGAGTGTAGCGAAATGCTTGTGCTTATAGTTCTGACAATGCAGAAATAACCAACGTGTAATCTAACCTAACAATTCCACAACTACTACCTTATACACACAAGTGTATTGGGAAAAAGAATATGTACATAAAGATATATGAATGAGTGATGGTACAGAACGGCATAGGCGAGATGCAGTAGATGGTATCGAGTACAGTATATACATATGAGATGAGTAATGTAGGGTATGTAAACATAAAAGTGGAACAGTTTAAAGTGGCTATTGATACATGTATTACATAAAGATGGCAAGATGCAGTAGATGATAGAGTACAGTATATACATATACATATGAGATGAGTAATGTAGGGTATGTAAACATTATATTAAGTGGCATTGTTTATAGTGGCTAGTGATACATTTTTTACATCAATTTCCATCAATTTCCATTATTAAAGTGAGCTGGAGTTGAGTCAGTATGTTGGCAGCAGCCACTCAATGTTAGTGGTGGCTGTTTAACAGTCTGATGGCCTTGAGATAGAAGCTGTTTTTCAGTCTCTCGGTCCCGGCTTTGATGCACCTGTACTGACCTCGCCTTCTGGATGATAGCGGGGTGAACAGGCAGTGGCTCGGGTGGTTGTTGTCCTTGATGATCTTTATGTCCTCCTGTGACATCGAGTGGTGTAGGTGTCCTGGAGGGCAGGTAGTTTGCCCCCGGTGATACGTTGTGCAGACCTCACTACCCTCTGGAGAGCCTTACAGTTGTGGGCGGAGCAGTTGCCGTACCAGGCGGTGATACAGCCCGACAGGATGCTCTTGATTGTGCATCTGTAAAAGTTTGAGTGCTTTTGGTGACGAGACAAATTTCTTCAGCCTCCTGAGGCGCTGCTGCACCTTCTTCACAACGCTGTCTGTGTGGGTGGACCAATTCAGTTTGTCCGTGTTGTGTACGCCGAGGAACTTAAAACTTACTACCCTCTCCACGACTGTCCCATCGATGTGGATAGGGGGGTGCTCCCTCTACTGTTTCCTGAAGTCCACAATCATCTCCTTTGTTTTGTTGACGTTGAGTGTGAGGTTACTTTCCTGACACCACACTCCGAGGGCCCTCACCTCTTCCCTGTAGGCCGTCTCATCGCTGTTAGTAATCAAGCCTATCACTGTAGTGTCGTCCGCAAACTTGATGATTGAGTTGGAGGCGTGCATGGCCACGCAGTCGTGGGTGAACAGGGAGTACAGGAGAGGGCTCAGAACGCACGCTTGTGGGGCCCCAGTGTTGAGGATCAGCGGGGTGGAGATGTAGTTACCTACCCTCACCACCTGGGGGCGGCCCGTCAGGAAGTCCAGTACCCAGTTGCACAGTGGCGGGGTGGAGACCCAGGGTCTCGAGCTTGATGATGAGTTTGGAGGGTACTATGGTGTTAAATGCTGAGCTGTAGTCGATGAACAGCATTCTCACATAGGTATTCCTCTTGTCCAGGTTAGGGCAGTGTGCAGTGTGGTTGCGATTGCGTCGTCTGTGGACCTATTGGGGCGGTAAACAAATTGGAGTGGGTCTAGGGTGCCAGGTAGGGTGGAGGTGATATGGTCCTTGACTAGTCTCTCAAAGCACTTCATGATGACGGAAGATAGTGCTACGGGGCCGTAGTCGTTTAGCTCAGTTACCTTAGCTTTCTTGGGAACAGGAACAATGGTGGCCCTCTTGAAGCATGTGGGAACAGCAGACTGGGATACGGATTGATTGAATTTGTCCGTAAACACACCAGCCAGCTGGTCTGCGCATGCTCTGAGGACGCGGCTGGGGATGCCGTCTGGGCCTGCAGCCTTGCAATGGTTAACACGTTTAAATGTTTTACTCACGTCGGCTGCAGTGAAGGAGAGTCCCCAGGTTTTGGTAGCGGGCCGTGTCAGTGGTACTGTATTGTCCTCAAAGCGAGCAAAGAAGTTATTTAGTCTGTCTGGGAGCAAGACATCCTTGTCCACGACGGGGCTGGTTTTCTTTTTGTAATCCGTGATTGACTGTAGACCCTGCCACATACCTCTTGTGTCTGAGGCGTTGAATTCCAACTCTACTTTGTCTCTATACTGACGCTTAGCTTGTTTGATTGCCTTGCGGAGGGAATAGCTACACTGTTTGTATTCGGTCATGTTTCCAGTCACCTTGCCCTGGTTAAAAGCAGTGGTTTGCGCTTTCAGTTTCACGCGAATGCTGCCATCAATCCACGGTTTCTGGTTTGATGGTTCGATGGCAGCAATGGTGGGTTTGTGCCCATAGGCGACGTTGTTGCCGGTGATGTCTGGTGAGGACCTGCCTTACAACAGGCCTACAAGCCCTCAGTCCAGCCTCTCTCAGCCTATTGCGGACAGTCTGAGCACAGGCCTTAGAATTGTCCTTAGAATTTCTAAGCAAACAGCTGGAGGCAGGGCTTTCTCCTATAGAGCTCCATTTTTATGGAATGGTCTGCCTACCCATGTGAGAGACGCAGACACAGACTCGGTCTTAACCTTTAAGTCTCTATTGAAGACTCATCTCTCCGGTAGGTCCTATGATTGAGTGTAGTCTGGCCCAGGAGTGTGAAGGTGAACGGAAAGGCACTGGAGCAACGAACCGCCCTTGCTGTCTCTGCCTGGCCGGTTCCCCTCTCTCCACTGGGATTCTCTGCCTCAAACCCTACTACAGGGGCTGAGTCACTGGCTTACTGGTGCTCCTTCATGCTGTCCCTAGGAGGGGTGCGTCACTTGAGTGGGTTGAGTCACTGGCGTGGTCTTCCTCTCTTGGTTGGCGTCCCCCCTTGTGTTGTGCTGTGGCGGAGATCTTTGTGGGCTATACTCTGCCTTGTCTCAGGATGGTAAGTTGTTGGTTGAAGAAATCCCTCTAGTGGTGTGGGGACTGTGCTTTGGCAAAGTGGGTGGGGTTATATCCTGCCTGTTTGGCCCTGTCTGTGGGTATCATCGGATGGGGCCACAGTGTCTCCTGACCCATCCTGTCTCAGCCTCCAGTATTTATGCTGCAGCAGTTTGTGTCGGGGGGCTAGGGTCAGTCTGTTATATCTGGAGTATTTCTCCTGTCTTATCTGGGTGTCCTGTGTGAATTTAAGTATGCTCTCTCTTCCTTTCTCTCTCTCTGAGGACCTGAGCCCTAGGACTATCTGGCCTGATGACTCCTTGCTGTCCCCAGTCCACCTGGCCGTGCTGCTGCTCCAGTTTCAACTGTCCCAGACCTGTTTTCAACTCTCTAGAGACAGCAGGAGCGGTAGAGATACTCTCAATGATCGGCTATGAACAGCCAACTGACATTTACTCCTGAGGTGCTGACCTGTTGCACCCTCGACAACTACTATGATTATTATTTGACCATGTTGGTCATTTATGAACATTTGAACATCTTTGCCATGTTCTGTTATAATCTCCACCCGGCACAGCCAGAAGAGGACAAGCCACCCCTCATAGCATGGTTCCTCTAGGTTTCTTCCTAGGTTCTGGCCATTCTAGGGAGTTTTTCCTAGCCACGATGCTTCTACACCTGCATTGCTTGCTGTTTGGGGTTCTAGGCTGGGTTTCTGTACAGCACTTTGAGATATCAGCTGATGTAAGAAGGGCTATATACAGTGCCTTGCGAAAGTATTCGGCCCCCTTGAACTTTGCGACCTTTTGCCACATTTCAGGCTTCAAACATAAAGATAAAACTGTATTTTTTGTGAAGAATCAACAACAAGTGGGACACAATCATGAAGTGGAACGACATTTATTGGATATTTCAAACTTTTTTAACAAATCAAAAACTGAAAAATTGGGCGTGCAAAATTATTCAGCCCCTTTACTTTCAGTGCAGCAAACTCTCTCCAGAAGTTCAGTGAGGATCTCTGAATGATCCAATGTTGACCTAAATGACTAATGATGATAAATACAATCCACCTGTGTGTAATCAAGGCAGGTCCGAGATACTGTTGTGAAGAAGTTTAAAGCCGGATTTGGATACAAAAAGATTTCCCAAGCTTTAAACATCCCAAGGAGCACTGTGCAAGCGATAATATTGAAATGGAAGGAGTATCAGACCACTGCAAATCTACCAAGACCTGGCCGTCCCTCTAAACTTTCAGCTCATACAAGGAGAAGACTGATCAGAGATGCAGCCAAGAGGCCCATGATCACTCTGAATGAACTGCAGAGATCTACAGCTGAGGTGGGAGACTCTGTCCATAGGACAACAATCAGTCGTATATTGCACAAATCTGGCCTTTATGGAAGAGTGGCAAGAAGAAAGCCATTTCTTAAAGATATCCATAAAAAGTGTTGTTTAAAGTTTGCCACAAGCCACCTGGGAGACACACCAAACATGTGGAAGAAGGTGCTCTGGTCAGATGAAACCAAAATTGAACTTTTTGGCAACAATGCAAAACGTTATGTTTGGCGTAAAAGTAACACAGCTCATCACCCTGAACACACCATCCCCACTGTGAAACATGGTGGTGGCAGCATCATGGTTTGGGCCTGCTTTTCTTCAGCAGGGACAGGGAAGATGGTTAAAATTGATGGGAAGATGGATGGAGCCAAATACAGGACCATTCTGGAAGAAAACCTGATGGAGTCTGCAAAAGACCTGAGACGGAGATTTGTCTTCCAACAAGACAATGATCCAAAACATAAAGCAAAATCTACAATGGAATGGTTCAAAAATAAACATATCCAGGTGTTAGAATGGCCAAGTCAAAGTCCAGACCTGAATCCAATTGAGAATCTGTGGAAAGAACTGAAAACTGCTGTTCACAAATGCTCTCCATCCAACCTCACTGAGCTCGAGCTGTTTTGCAAGGAGGAATGGGAAAAAAATCTCTCGATGTGTCTCTCGATGTGCAAAACTGATAGACATACCCCAAGCGACTTACAGCTGTAATCGCAGCAAAAGGGGGCTGAATAATTTTGCACACCCAATTTTTCAGTTTTTGATTTGTTAAAAAAGTTTGAAATATTCAATAAATGTCGTTCCACTTCATGATTGTGTCCCACTTGTTGATTCTTCACAAAAAAATACAGTTTTATATCTTTATGTTTGAAGCCTGAAATGTGGCAAAAGGTTGCAAAGTTCAAGGGGGCCGAATACTTTCGCAAGGCACTGTATATCAAACCAAAGTTTATTGGTCACATACACAGATTTGCGGATGTTATCGCAGGTGCAGTGACATGCTTATGTTTCTAGTAACAATGCAGAAACAAGCATTTCACTGCACCTGCAAATCTGTGTACGTGACCATTAAACTTTAATTTGATATATACTGTAGCTCCATAGTAATAAATCAAAGTGTATTGGTCGCGTACACAAATTTGCAGATGTTATCGCAGGTAACAGGTTCTTTTGAAAAACATTATAAGGGAACTTGATAACAGCTTGAAAACAGGGGTCTCTATTCAAACAGATCTGCTTTAACCAACATCCATAGCGGGTGTTTTGGCGGCATTGGAGGTGGAACTACATGCTGTAAAATACAACAGCAGCTCCTGGCATTGGTGTAACTCGGGCAGTTGTTGCCATCCTGTACCTGTCCCGCAGGGGTGATGTTCGGATGTACCGATCCTATGCAGGTGTCGTTACATGTGGTCTGCCACTGAGAGGACAATCAGCTGTCCGTCCTATAGCGCTGTCTTAGGCGTCTCACAGTACAGACATTGCAATTTATTGCCCTGACTCCTTGCAGCATGCCTAAGGCACGTTCAACACAGATGAGCAGGGAGCCTGGGCATCTTGCTTTTCCAGAGTCAGTGGAAGAGCCTCGTGTCCTAAGTTCATAACTGTGACCGTTACTGCCTACAGTCTGTAAGCTGTTAGTGTCTTAACAACCGTTCCACAGGTGCATGTTCATTAATTGTTTATTGAACAAGCATTGGAAAGTGTTTAAACACTTTACAATGAAGATCTGTGAAGTTATTTGGATTTTTCCAAATTATCTTCGAAAGACGGTCTTGAAAAAGGGACAGTCCTTTTTTCACCTGAACTTAGCTACCCTTCCAATGGGATCCCATTAGACTGAAAATAAGGCAGTGATTGGATGAGGCTTTGGGATGAGATGTTCTTAGTTAGCCAATTCCACTTTTACTGACCTGCCAAATCCCTTTAGTTGGGGTAGGGGCTAAATGAGGGTAACCCTAAACCTGTGGTCCATTAAGGATCCATCTGAAACCCACCCATGGCCCAGTCAACCCCTAAAACATCTCATTAAAGTGCCAATCCAACACTCAACCAGCAGTGAGGGAGTGGCTAACAAGGAAAGAGGTAACATTTGCATTAACTATGATATATTTAAAAGCAAGGGTTAGAATTATGTACCGGTAGAAAGCGCTCCATTTCCCAACACTGCAAACAATGTTTTCATAAAAGAGACCAAGAAAAATGATAGGTAGACGCACTTTATTCCTAAAACAGAAGCTGCGGCACACATGTATATGTACACACACACACATATATACACACACACAAAAACAATTCTCTAAATCCGTCATATAAAATACATATATATATGTATATATAATCTGACAATCTGTACCTCACATACCATTTAACTGAATGCATTGAATTACTGTGCAACAGACTCTGCCACTGTAGCTGAGCTGTAAGTCCTGTCCACTCAAAAGGAAGGGATATAAATGCCCAACCTACCTATCTGTACATCAGGGGAATTAAAATGTAAATACCCTTTAAAAAAAATTACTCTAAAAGCAGCCTACAGCAAATGCAGCTTACAGTTTTGTAATTCAAAAAAAATGTGATTACATTTTAAACCAATTCCTTTTAAAGTGAGATGGCAATACACACCATCAGATTTTTATATATAAAAGAAATAAAAATGACAAATTTAAACTTACAATAAATAATATATATGCAGGCATTTCATTAAGCTAACATTTTATCAGAAGATAATTAAAAAGACAACTTATTCTCCTTTATGAAAAGTCCCTTATCCAAAATGATAAAATGGACACTTGGCATTTGATTGATAGGACACCTCCAGTGCTGCCATGGAGACGCTGGCTGGGGGAGATTCCTTATGGCCAAGCCCCCACCCTGAAGTGTTGAGGGTCCATCCACTCCAGGAAACACCCTCCCATTAGTTTCATGAGCTTCATAGATTCCACTTGATATCCTTGTTCAGAGCATGTTCATGATAAAGTTGTACATCTGATTGAGCACCACAAAGTGAACAGGGAGACAGGATCGCCGGTCTTGAGTGGCAGGGTCACACGTCAGCCAGGAGAGGGCATTGTACTGCTCCAGCACAAACCTGTCAGGGGCAGAGAACACATAACTATGTATAACTATACATTCAATTCCCCTCTTAACTAATAAACCTATGCTCTGCCTATCAAATCAGTGTATTTCCCATGGCTTTCATTCCATATTGAGCAGTGTACCTGAGCACATCTGAGGTGTGGTTGGAGTCCAGAGGGTGGGAGTGTTTGCTGTGGAGAAGCTCATCTGATTGGACCGAGGACACGTGCAGGTGCAGGGAGGCCTGGGGAGTGACGACAGACAAGAGGTCAGCTAGATTAACACAAACTTCACATCAGTTTCATTAGAAAAGGGAAACATTCAAATGACAGGACTCCTGATCAAGTACGCATTTAAGTAAAGCATAAAAGTGCTGCTGAGTTTTATGACCAGAGGAGAACAAACGTCTTTGAGATCAGAGTGAGTGTTAGGTTAACTGTCAGAGGAGTAGTAGGTAGGTACAGTACCAGTCAAAAGTAAGGACATATATTCATTCAAGGACTTCTTTATTTTTACTATTTTCTAATAGTGAAGACATCAAAACTATGAAATAACACACATGGAATAATGCAGTAACCAACAAAAAAAGTTAAGAATCTCAAATATAAACTATATTGTTTTACAAAGTAGCCACCTTTGCCTTGAAAGGTTTGCACACTCTTGGCATTCCCTCAACTAGCTACATGAGGTAGTCACCTGGAATGCATTTCAATTAGCGGGTGTGCCATGTTAACCTAATTTGTGAAATTTCTTTCCATCTTAATGTGTTTGAGACAATCAGTTGTGTTGTAGGGGTGCTATACAGAAGATGATATTTTACCAAATAGGGCCAAGTCCATATTATGGCAAGAACAGCTCAAATAAGCAAAGAGAAACAAAAACAGTCCATCATTACATTCAGACATGAAGGTCAGTCAATCCGGGGAAAATAAACACTTTGAAAGTTTCTTCAAGTGCAGTCGCAAAAACCATCAAGCGCTATGACGAAACTGGCTCTCATGAGGACCGCCACAGGAAGAAGACCCAGTTACCTCTGCTGTAGAGGATAATTTCATTAGCGTCAACTGCATCTCAAAAAGCAGCTCAAATGCTTCAGAGTTCAAGTAACAGATATCAACTGTTCAGAGGAGACTGTGTGAATCAGGCCTCCATGGTCAAATCACTGCAAAGAAACCAATACTAAAAGCCACCAATAAGAAGGAGAATTGCTTGGGCAGAGTAGGTGAACGGATGATCCCCGCATATGTAGTTCCTACCGTGAAGCATGGAGGTTTTGTGATGATTTCTAAATTAATCACCAGCAAAGCATCAAGGCACACTTAACCAGCATGGCTACAACAGCATTCTGTAGTGATACAACATCCCATCTGGTTTGAGCTTAGTAGGAATATCATTTGATTTTCAACAGGACAATGACCCAACACACCTCCAGGCTGTGTAAGGGCTATTTGACCAAGGAGAGTGATGGACTGCTACATCAGATGACCTGGCCTCCACAATCACCTAAACCTCAACCAAATTGAGATGGTTTGGGAGGAGTTAGACCATAGAGTGAAGGAAAAGCAGCCAACAAGTGCTCAGTATATGTGGGAACTCCTTCAAGACTGTTGGAAAAGCATTCCAGGTGAAGGTGGTTGAGAGAATGCCAAGAGTGTGCAAAGCAGTCATCAAGGCAAAGGGTGGCAACTTTGAAGAATCTCAAATATATTTAGATTTGTGTTATTTAATAGTTGATCATTTTTAAAACTATTTTCTACATTGTAGAAGTTAAGGAAAACCCTGGAATGAGTAGGTGTGTTCAAACATTTGACTGGTACTGTAGGTACCTTGAGGAACAGTGGGCACTGGTTCTGTGCCTGGGGGCAAGCGGACCAGAACCAGTCAGGCAGGGGGCCAGCCTTGGCTGTGGAGATTAAGTAGCCCAGGGCCATAGGCTGCTGCAAGATGTTCAGGGCCTCCTCGTGGGACTCCATACGATCTGTGCTCTGGCCCTGGAACACACCGGGACGTAGGTTGACACCAATACTTATTCAACCTTCATTTACCAGCAGTCAGGTAAGCATCCTCCTGCTGGTAGTGTTGTGGAGAGGCTTACCTTGCTGCCGTCTCCCCCCTGGTGATAGTGTCCACCGGGGGAGTGAACGGGGGAGGTGGTGGGGGAGTTGGGCAGGATGTTGATGAGATCAGGGTCCACCATATCATTATCAAACAGGTCAAAGATGCCCATCCCATCTGAACCATCTATGAAGAGGGATAAACAAAGGCTCATTCAAGACTATGTCCCATTAGCTCAGACAGAGAGCTGCTCTGTCTCCGTTTCAGTAATATCACCGTGTGGAGCCAGACTACAGCTAGAACCTAGAAAGGCATCAACATTTACAGTGTGTGTGTGTGTGTGTGTGTGTGTGTGTGTGTGTGTGTGTGACTGACCAGGGTTGATGGGGTTGAAGGCGATGTCTAAGTTCTGTTCGGTGGTGGCGTTGTTGACCTGCACCATTGCCGAGGTGGGGAACACCAGGATGTGGGTGCAGGACGTGTCCTGAGGAGTGCTCAGCTGGGACGTCTGCATGTTCAGAGTGGTGCTGCGGCCGAACACTGAGCCTGTCGACACAGAGTCTACACACAGCAGAGAGAAGGGTTAACATGATACAGACATCACCAAAACATTTCAGGAAATTCAGTGGACTCACAAAACAGGGGAAGCAAGGCCATTGCTCAAGGTTCAACTTCTGTTCATTTTTACCTGGCATGATGACAAAGGAGCCTTGGGGCTCCATGGCAACCAGGCAGGCGCTGAGGATGCTGGGAGTGTCTGCGGCAGAGATGCCACACATCCTGCAGGTCTCCTTGAGGCGCTTGCTGAGAGACTGCAGGTTCCTCCTGCTCAGCAAAATACTCCAGTCTGGAACAGAGGGAGACAGGGAGGATGTCATCAGGGCACATCAAATCATGTACAACTCACTGTATCACTTACTGCAGCTAAACGATTGCTGCAGCTGTACATAGTCCATCTGTAAATAGCCCACCCAATTTACCTACCTCATCTCCATACTGTTTTTATTTATTTACTTTTCTGCTCTTTTGCACACCAGTATCTCTACTTGCACATGATCATCCATCACTCCAGTGTTAATCTGCTAAATTGTATTATTCGCTCCTGTGGCCTATTTATTGCCTACCCCCCCCTCATGCCTTTTGCACACAATGTATGTAGACTTTTTCCCAACTGTGTTATTGACTTGTTTGATTACTCCATGTGTAACTCTGTTGTCTGTTCACACTGCTATGCTTTATCTTGGCCAGGTCGCAGTTGTAAATGAGAACTTGTTCTCAACTAGCCTACCTGGTTAAATAAAGGTTAAATAAAATAAATGCACTACATGAACAAAAGTATGTGGACACCTGCTCGAACATCTCATTCCAAAATCATGGGCATTAATATGGTGTTGGGGCCCCCCCTTTGCTAATATAACAGCCTACACTCTTCTGGAAAGGCTTTCCACTAGATGTTGAAACATTGCAGCAGGGGCTTACTTCCATTTAGCCACAAGAGCATTAGTGAGGTCAGGCACTGATGTTGGGCAATTAGGCCTGGCTCGCAGTCAGCGTTCCAATTCATCCCAAAAGGTGTTCAGATGGAGTTGAGGTCAGGCCTTTGCCAGTCAAGTTCTTCCACACCAAATCAACAAACCATTTCTGTATGGACCTCGCTTTGTGCATAGGGACATTGTCATTCTGATACATTAAAGGGTCTTCGCCAAAATGTTGCCTCAAAGTGGAAGCACAGAATTATCTAGAATGTCATTGTATGCTGTAGTGTTAAGATTTTCCCTCACTGGAACTAAGGGGCCTAGCCCGAACCATGAAAAACAGCCCCAGACCATTATTCCTCCTCCACCAAACTTTACAGTTAGCACTTTGCATTGGGGCAAGTACATTTCTCCTGGCATCCGCCAAAACCAAATTTGTTCTCCGGACTGCCAGATGGTGAAGCATGATTCCATACTCCAGAGAACATGTTTACACTGCTCCAGAGTCCAATGGAGGTGAGCTTTACACTGCTCTAGCCAACACTTGGCATTGCATGGTGATCTTAGGCTTGTGCGGCTGCTCAGCCACGGAAACCTATTTTATGAAGATCCCGACGATTGGTTCTTGTGCTAACGTTGCATCCAGGCACAGTTTGGAACTTGGTAGTGAGTGATGCAACAGAGGACAGATGACTTTTAACACGCTACACACTTCAGCGCTCGGGGGTCCCGTTCTGTGAGTTTGCGTGGCCCTTGCACTTTCCACACACTTACAGTTGACCGGGTCAGCTCTAGCAGGACATACATTTGACAAACTTACTTGTTGGAAAGGCAGCATCCTATGATGGTGCCACGTTGAAAGTCACTGAGCTCTTCAATAAGGCCATTCTACTGCCAGTGTTTGTCTATGGAGATTACATGGCTCAGTGCTCGATTTTACACACCTGTCAGCAACAGATGTGGCTGAAATAGCGGAATCCACTAATTTGAAGGGGTGTCCGTGTGTGTGTGTGTTCACACACAGTCAAATGTTTGGACACACCTACTCATTCAAGGGTTTTTCTTTATTTTTATTATTTTCTACATTGCAGAAGTTAAGACAAAACTATTAATTAACAGTTATGGAATTATGTAGTCACCAACCAAGTGTTAAATCAAAATATATTTTATATTTGAGATTCTTCAAATAGCCACCCTTCATGACAGCTTTGCACACTCTTGGCATTCTCCTAACCAGCTTCATGAGGTAGTCATCTGTAATGCATTTCAATTAACAGGTGTGCCTTGTAAATTTGTGGAATTTATTTCCTTAATGCGTTTGAGCCAATCGGTTACGTTGTGACAAGGTAGGGGTGGTATACAGAAGATGGGGCTATATGGTAAAAGACCAAGTCCATATTAAAAATGGCAAGAACAGCTCAAATCAGCAAAACAAGAAACAAGTCCATCATTGACTGACCTTCATGTCTTAAAGTAATCTGGAAAATATCAAGAACTTGACGTTTCTTCAAGTGCAGTTGCAAAAACCATCAAGCACTATGAAGAAACTGGTACTCATGAGGACCGCCATAGGAAAGGAAGACCCAGAGTTACCTCTGCTTTAAAGGATAAGTTCATTAGTT
Organism: Oncorhynchus tshawytscha; assembly: GCF_018296145.1. NCBI lineage: Eukaryota > Metazoa > Chordata > Actinopteri > Salmoniformes > Salmonidae > Oncorhynchus > Oncorhynchus tshawytscha. Next base: position 68,247,492 of record NC_056441.1, read on the forward strand.
ACCAGCCTCAGAAATTGCAGCCCAAATAAATGCTTCTGAGTTCAAGTAACAGACATCAACTGTTCAAATCGCTGCAAAGAAACCAGTACTAAAGGCCACCAATAAGAAGAAAGAGACTTGCTTGGGCCAAGAAACATGAGGAATGGAAATTAGACCAGTGGAAATCTGTCCTTTGGTCTGATGAGTCCAAATTTGAGATTATTGGTTCAACCGCTGTGTCTTTGAGACGCAGAGGTGGTGAACGGATGATTCCTGCATGTGTGGTTCCCACCGTGAAGCATGGAGGTGGTGGTGTGGGGTGGGTGCTTTTCTGTTGACAGTGTAGGTGATTTATTTAGAATTCAAGGCACTTAACCAGCATGGCTACAACAGCATTCTGCAGCGATACGCCATCCCATCTGGTTTGCGCTTAGTGGGACTATCATTTGTTTTACCAATAGGACAATGACCCAAAACACACCTCCAGGCTGTGTAAGGGCTATTTGACCAAGAAGGAGTGATGAAGTGCTGAATCAGATGACCTGGCCTCCACAATCACCTGACCTCAACCCAATTGAGATGGTTTGGGATGAGTCTGACCGCAGAGTGAAGGAAAAGCAGCCAACAAGTGCTCAGCATATGTGGGAACTCCTTCAAGACGGTTGGAAAAGCATTCCTCATGAAGCAGGTTGAGAGAATGCCAAGAGTAGCTACTTTGAAGAATGTAAAATAAATGTTGATTTGCATAAGACTTTTGGTTACTAAATGACTCCATAGGTTTTATTTAATAGTTTTGATGTCTTCCCTATTATTCTACAATGTAGAAAATAGTAATAAAGAAAAACCCTTAATTGAGTAAGTGTGTTCAAACCTTTGGCTGGTACGGTGTGTGTGTATGTATACACACACACACACACACACACACACACACAGTTGAAGTCAGAAGTCTACATACACCTTAGCCAAATACATTTAAACTCCGTTTTTCACAATTCCTGACAATTAATCCTTGTAATAATTCCCTGTCTTAGGTCAGTTAGGGTCACCACTTTATTTTAAGAATGTGAAATATCAGAATAGTAGAGGGAATTATTTATTTCATCTTTTGTTTCATCACATCCCCAGTGGGTCAGAAGTTTACATGCACTCAATTAGTGTTTGGTAGCATTGCCTTTAAATTGTTTAACTTGGGTCAAACATTTTGGGTAGCCTTGCACAAGCTTCCCACAATAAGTTGAGTGAATGTTGGCCCATTCCTCCTGACAGAGCTGGTGTAACCGAGTCAGGTTTGTAGGCCTCCTTGCTTGCATACGCTTTTTCAGTTCTGCCCACAAATTTTCTATGAGATTGAGGTCAGGGTTTTGTGATCCCCACTCCAATACCTCGACTTGGTTGCCCTTAAGGCATTTTGCCACAACTTTGGAAGCATGCTTGGGGTCATTGTCCATTTGGAAGACCCATTTGCGACCAAGCTTCAATATATCCACATAATTTTCCTCATGGTGCCATCTATTTTGTGAAGTGCACCAGTCCCTCCTACATCAAAGCACCCCACAACATAATGCTGCCACCCCCGTGCTTCACGGTTGGGATAGTGTTATTCGGCTTGCAAGCCTCCCCCTTTTCCCTCCAAACATAACGATGGTAATTATGGCCAAACAGGTATATTTTTGTTTCATCAGACCAGAAGACATTTCTCCAAAAAGTACAATTTTAGTCCCCATGTGCAGTTGCAAACTGTAGTCTGGCTTTTTTATGGCGGTTTTGGAGCAGTGGCTTCTTCCTTGCTGAGCGGCCTTTCAGGTTGATATAGGACTCCTTTTACTGTGGATATAGATACTTTTGCATCTGTTTCCTCCAGCATCTTCACAAGGTCATTTGCTGTTGTTCTGGGATTAATTTGCACTTTTCATACCAAAGTACGTTCATCTCAGGAAGACAGAATGCGTCTCTTTCCTGAGCGGTATGACGGCTGCGTGGTCCCATGGTATTTATATTTGCGTACTATTGTTTGTACAGATGAACGTGCTACCTTCAGAGGCGTTTGGTAATTGCTCCCAAGGATGAACCAGACTTGTGGAGGTCTACATTTTTTTTTCCTGAGGTCTTGGCTGATTTCTTTTGATTTTCCCATGATGTCAAGCAAAAAGGCACTGAGTTTGAAGGTAGGCCTTGAAATACATCCACAGCTACACCTCCAAGTGACACAAATTATGTTAATTATCAGAAGCTTCTAAAGCCATGACATCATTTTCTGGAATTTTCCAAGCTGTTATTAAAGGCACAGTCAACTTAGTGTATGTAAACTTCTGACCCACTGGAATTGTGATACAGTGAATTATAAGTGAAATAATCTGTCTAAACAATTGTAGAAAAATGACTTGTGTCATGCACAAAGTAGATGTCCTAACAGACTTGCCAAAACTATAGTTTGTTAACAAGAAATTTGTGGAGTGGTATAAAAACTAGTTTTAATGACTAACCTAAGTGTGTCAACTTCAACTGGGGGGGGTGTGATATATATATATATAAACACACACACACACACACACACCTCTCTGTGTGGCATACATACATCTCTGTGCGGCATACCTCGTAACTCTCCGTGGCCAATCCTGCCCAGGCGGCCAATCACCACCCTCCAGGGAAGTGATGTCACCTGTACCAAGCCTAGACACCACTCCCACAGCTTCTGCAGGCCCAGCCGTCTGGCTGAACCCTTTTTCCTCCGAGCCCTTTACAGAGGACACAACAAAGTCACAAAATAGACAGATGCTGAATTGAATTTGAGTGTCTACCAACTTACATGTGTGTCACTAACCTGTTTGGCACGTCAATGCTGATGATGCATGTCTCCAGCAGCTCTCCTGATTGGTCAGTACAGGAGGCCAGGAGCCAGCGCTGGTCATGCGACAGGCAATAGCCCACAAACAGCACATTGTACTTCTGAGAGGCCTCTCCGAACGTCTCCCCCAGCTCTGTCTGCTTGTCCTTGATGGGCGCCAGGATGAAAGGTGGAGTGTACAAACGCAGACACTCCGGCCTCTGCATAGGTGTGAAAGTCAAAGGGTCAGACCAATGGTTCCTTGTGTCACTTAGCAAGCTGCATTTAGTAAGCCGTTGTGATTTATTCAACAGAGCAGTGGTCTCTTGGATCATCAAGGTATATGCAAGGAGTTGCCAAAGACCAGGATGTTATGTTAAACAAACCATTCACATTGTGACAAATTTCTAGAACTGATAAGCAATCTAAATCAATCCATTAATAATATTTGTGAGGTTTTAGTGCCGTTTCCTATGTGTTGTTTACCTCGGAGCTCCTCAGTGCCATGTCAATGGCCAGGCCAGGGCCGAAGCCCGTCAGAGCCTTGATGTTGGTGTTGCTGGGGAGGGGCCGTCTGCACTGGGTGAACACCGAAAAGGCCAGGGACTTGAGGTGCTGACCATAGAGATGGCGCTCCTCAATGCGCACTGGCTGCAACAAGTACTGGCAGGGAATGATCTGACCAACACAACACATAGTTAGAAACCAATGTTTTAACCACACCAACCCCACAGGTGTTTGAGAACTGTTGTCAAAAGAGCCAATGTGCTGAACATAAATATGAATGGTCTGCAGTCTGGCTACATGTGTCAAGTCCTCCATTACCTGCACAGACACAGAGTTTCTGATGTGAGGCGGCAGGAACTGGAGCATCTCCACATAGCAGCGCAGCAGACCCAGCGTCCACACACTGGAGTGGGTGTCCCTCTCCCCGTCCTCGTAGCTGAAGGGGTCCACGATGTAGACCACAATGGCCGGGGGGAACGTCACTGCATGGGACTCTCCGTCTGTAGGGACACCAACCTTATCTCTCTCCAACGTGCTATAAAGAGAGAATCACTCGGGTCAAACAACCAATCAACTAGCTTTATGTATTAGATTAAAGATATTTAGCAATCCAAATGTTCTCTTCCAGACAAGCCGTGGATAAAAATGGGAGATGGGTAAGGTCGTAACTCAGCCTATTCCAAGTGCGTGTAAATTACAAACTCAGGGCTACAAGTGGTGCTAAAGAAAATCCGTTTGACTAAACCAGAGGACGTCAGATGGTGAGGGTACATACGTCTCCACGGGCTCAGTGGTGGCCTGGGGCTGGTTGGCAGTGGGGCCAGTCTCTCCTGTGGTCTGAGCACCCGACTGGGGCCCGTTCTGGGAGACACTGCCCTGCAGGCCTGATGTCCCGTATGGTGTGTAGGAGCTGGGCTTGGCTGAGGGCATTCCTACCCCCCCTATCCCTCCCACTGCCTGGGAGCCTATGGTGGAGGAGGGTGGGGTGCTGTTGGTAGGCTGGGCACTGCTGCTGCTGGTGGAGCTCTGGGGGACTGAGGAGGGGGTGGTGGTGGAGCAGGGGGACTGGGAGGAGGAGGACTGGGGAGAGGCCACAGTGGGGCTGCGCTGGTTCAACAAAGAGCTGTCCAGAGACTGCCCAGCCAGGTATGGAGCTGAGGAGAGTAACAAAAAAGTTGAGAAAAAGAAGACAGATATTGTCAGATATTATTAAGAGACACCCAACTTGCCTTTGTAGAAGCCAAACCAAAAATGATAAACACAAGAGATCCCAGCTCTTATTCAGTACAATCTCCTGAAATAGAAGATGGCAATCTAATGAACGACGTACCCAGGTCATGCCGGCACACTTGGGCGTAGAGTTTGAGTTTGCTGAAGGCCTCGCTGTTCCCGTTGCTGCTGGCCATTTTGAGGAACCAATCACTGAGGGGCTGCTCTGCCAGGTTCCTGCCTTCTGCCGTACCAACCCGCAATATGCCATCTGCATGAGTCTTACAGATTGGTCTGTGCTGACCCAGTCGACAGGCCTGCAAAGAGAAAATCATGGGTAAACGTACCAATTTTCTTAAACATTTCTATTTTATTAGACTATGGGGGGGGGTGTCTATCTGCTTACCTCGTACACGGCCGTAAGGTCCTTGAAGAAGCTCTTAGCACCGCGGAGCAGAGCCTCGTTCTCAGGACAGACGACTACATATCCAACGTCCCTGTGGGAGCCGAAGGGGTCCAGCAGCAGCTTCTCCCAGTAAGGCAAGCCGAAGGGCGACAGCACCACAAAGTCATACTCATACCCCACCAGGAAGGTAGGGATGGGGAGGGGCTCTGGAGACTCGTCAGTGCCTAATGGTTCAGAGAGGAGGCATAGTCAGACTCATTGCAAAGTTTAGTTAAGGGCGGCAGGAAGCCTAGCAGACAAGAGCATTGGGCCAGTACCTGAAAAAAATGCTTTGTGTAAACAAGATATAAAGTACTTAGAAAAGACAACAGACCTATATATATTTTTTATAATATTTGAGAACTAACAAAATAAAAGCTAGACAATCAGGGTGAATGACATTTAGAAAACAATGCATTTTGTAGTATGGATTTTGTCATTATGTTGGAGCAAAATAACACAGCATTTTATTTGATTTATTTTACCTTTATTTAACCAGGTAGGCAAGTTGAGAACAAGTTCTCATTTACAATTGCGACCTGGCCAAGATAAAGCAAAGCAGTTCGACACATACAGCAACACAGAGTTACACATGGAGTAAAACAAACATACAGTCAATAATACAGTATAAACAAGTCTATATATAGTCTACCCTATTACAGGGGCTGGGTCACTGGCTTACTGGGGCTCTCTCATGCCGTCCCTGGAGGGGGTGCGTCACCTGAGTGGGTTGATTCACTGTTGTGGTCATCCTGTCTGGGTTGGCGCCCCCCCCTTGGGTTGTGCCGTGGCGGAGATCTTTGTGGGCTATACTCAGCCTTGTCTCAGGATGGTAAGTTGGTGGTTGAAGATATCCCTCTAGTGGTGTGGGGGCTGTGCTTTGGCAAAGTGGGTGGGGTTATATCCTTCCTGTTTGGCCCTGTCCGGGGTGACCTCGGATGGGGCCACAGTGTCTCCTGACCCCTCCTGTCTCAGCCTTCAGTATTTATGCTGCAGTAGTTTATGTGTCGGGGGCTGGGGTCAGTTTGTTATATCTGGAGTACTTCTCCTGTCCTATTCGGTGTCCTGTGTGAATCTAAGTGTGCGTTCTCTAATTCTCTCCTTCTCTCTTTCTTTCTCTCTCTCGGAGGACCTGAGCCCTAGGACCTGAGCTCCAGGACTACCTGACATGATGACTCCTTGCTGTCCCCAGTCCACCTGGCCATGCTGCTGTTCCAGTTTCAACTGACCTGAGCCCTAGGACCATGCCCCAGGACTACCTGACATGATGACTCCTTGCTGTCCCCAGTCCACCTGGCCATGCTGCTGTTCCAGTTTCAACTTCCACCTGACTGTGCTGCTGCTCCAGTTTCAACTGTTCTGCCTTATTATTATTCGACCATGCTGGTCATTTATGAACATTTGAACATCTTGGCCATGTTCTGTTATAATCTCCACCCGGCACAGCCAGAAGAGGACTGGCCACCCCACATAGCCTGGTTCCTCTCTAGGTTTCTTCCTAGGTTTTGGCCTTTCTAGGGAGTTTTTCCTAGCCACCGTGCTTCTACACCTGCATTGCTTGCTGTTTGGGGTTTTAGGCTGGGTTTCTGTACAGCACTTTGAGATATCAGCTGATGTACGAAGGGCTATATAAATAAATTTGATTTCATTTTGATTTATATACAATGTGAGCAAATGAGGTGAGAAGGGAGGTAAAGGCAAAAAAGGCCATGGTGGCAAAGTGAATACAATATAGCAAGTAAAACACTGGAATGGTAGTTTTGCAATGGAAGAATGTGCAAAGTAGAAATAAAAATAATGGGGTGCAAAGGAGAAAAATAAATAAATAAAAATTAAATACAGTTGGGAAAGAGGTAGTTGTTTGGGCTAAATTATAGGTGGGCTATGTACAGGTGCAGTAATCTGTGAGCTGCTCTGACAGTTGGTGCTTAAAGCTAGTGAGGGAGATAAGTGTTTCCAGTTTCAGAGATTTTTGTAGTTCGTTCCAGTCATTGGCAGCAGAGAACTGGAAGGAGAGGCGGCCAAAGAAAGAATTGGTTTTGGGGGTGACTAGAGAGATATACCTGCTGGAGCGTGTGCTACAGGTGGGAGATGCTATGGTGACCAGTGAGCTGAGATAAGGGGGGACTTTACCTAGCAGGGTCTTGTAGATGACATGGAGCCAGTGGGTTTGGCGACGAGTATGAAGCGAGGGCCAGCCAACGAGAGCGTACAGGTCGCAATGGTGGGTAGTATATGGGGCTTTGGTGACAAAACGGATTGCACTGTGATAGACTGCATCCAATTTGTTGAGTAGGGTATTGGAGGCTATTTTGTAAATGACATCGCCAAAGTCGAGGATTGGTAGGATGGTCAGTTTTACAAGGGTATGTTTGGCAGCATGAGTGAAGGATGCTTTGTTGCGAAATAGGAAGCCAATTCTAGATTTAACTTTGGATTGGAGATGTTTGATATGGGTCTGGAAGGAGAGTTTACAGTCTAACCAGACACCTAAGTATTTGTAGTTGTCCACGTATTCTAAGTCAGAGCCGTCCAGAGTAGTGATGTTGGACAGGCGGGTAGGTGCAGGTAGCGATCGGTTGAAGAGCATCCATTTAGTTTTACTTGTATTTAAGAGCAATTGGAGGCCACGGAAGGAGAGTTGTATGCCATTGAAGCTTGCATGGAGGGTTGTTAACAGAGTGTCCAAAGAAGGGCCGGAAGTATACAGAATGGTGTCGTCTGCGTAGAGGTGGATCAGAGACTCACCAGCAGCAAGAGCGACCTCATTGATGTATACAGAGAAGAGAGTCGGTCCAAGAATTGAACCCTGTGGCACCCCCATAGAGACTGCCAGAGGTCCGGACAGCAGACCCTCCGATTTGACACACTGAACTCTATCAGAGAAGTAGTTGGTGAACCAGGCGAGGCAATCATTTGAGAAACCAAGGCTGTCGAGTCTGCCGATGAGGATGTGGTGATTGACAGAGTCAAAAGCCTTGGCCAGATCAATGAATACGGCTGCACAGTAATGTTTCTTATCGATGGCGGTTAAGATATCGTTTAGGACCTTGAGCGTGGCTGAGGTGCACCCATGACCAGCTCTGAAACCAGATTGCATAGCAGAGAAGGTATGGTGAGATTCGAAATGGTCGGTAATCTGTTTGTTGACTTGGCTTTCGAAGACCTTAGAAGAGGGGGAAGAGGGGGAAGAGAAGAGGGGGATGACGGCAGCTGCTTTCCAATCTTTGGGAATCTCAGACGACACGAAAGAGGTTGAACAGGCTAGTAATAGGGGTGGCAACAATTTCGGCAGATAATTTTAGAAAGAAAGGGTCCAGATTGTCTAGCCCGGCTGATTTGTAGGGGTCCAGATTTTGCAGCTCTTTCAGAACATCAGCTGAATGGATTTGGGAGAAGGAGAAATGGGGAAGGCTTGGGCGAGTTGCTGTTGGGGGTGCAGTGCTGTTGACCGGGGTAGGAGTAGCCAGGTGGAAAGCATGGCCAGCCGTAGAAAAATGCTTATTGAAATTCTCAATTATGGTGTATTTATCAGTGGTGACAGTGTTTCCTATCTTCAGTGCAGTGGGCAGCTGGGAGGAGGTGTTCTTATTCTCCATGGACTTTACAGTATCCCAGAACTTTTTTGAGTTAGTGTTGCAGGAAGCAAATTTCTGCTTGAAAAAGCTAGCCTTGGCTTTTCTAACTGCCTGTGTATAATGGTTTCTAGCTTCCCTGAACAGCTGCATATCACGGGGGCTGTTCGATGCTAATGCAGAACGCCATAGGATGTTTTTGTGCTGGTCAAGGGCAGTCAGGTCTGGGGAGAACCAAGGGCTATATCTGTTCCTGGTTCTAAATTTCTTGAATGGGGCATGTTTATTTAAGATGGAGCATTAACCATGGCAAAATGCATGTAATTGCAGGAAATTAGATTTAAAAGGGAAAAAGATTCTCAGCTCCATGCAGACATTTATAGATTTGAAAGAATTCTCTTCAATTCAGCTGCGCCGAAAGGCCACCACCTAAGCAACTTTTTGATACAGAAAAAGCCCTGGATGCATTCATCTTTAAGTAGTATTATTATCATCATTATCCTTGTGTTTACCGTAGGATCCCCTGCCGGCCATCTTGTGAAACTGCTGCCAGGTGAGAGGTCCCTGAACTCCCCAGGACCGTATGCTCCTCTTCTTCTGGATGGCATCCTGGAGTACAGGCTGGAGGGAGAGCAACACCCGCAGCACGTCCTGAGAGAACAGCCTGCTCACTTCTGCAGCTGGAGGGGGAGACAGTAGGTGGGAGGGATCAACATCATACAAACACACATCCAACCAAGAAGACTGTGTTTCACATAAGAGTAGGAAGAAAGGAAAAGGAGGAAGAGAGCAGGAGGGGTAACAAGTTTGTGCATTGTCAATGAGTGAAGGAGTGGACTCACCTTTGCGTTTAGGCCAGTTGTGTAGACACGTACTCTTAACCAGTGCCTCGTCCACCTTGCCTCCTGACATGTTGTCCATGAACTGCCGGCCATGCTCCAGAGCCATGTAGCAGTCGTTATAGCAGTCCCTCTCCTCCACCCGTAGACAAAAGCGAGAGGGGCCTGAGGACAGAGCCCTGGGGTACTCCACCCCAGCCATGGGGGAGAATGGGTTGGTACACTGGTCCTGCAGCAGCAGGATGAGCTCGTCTGGGGGCCTCTCTTTGGGGTTGCCTGTCCTGTGAAGGGAGGCAGCGTGCAGCTCCTGGAAACGCCTCTCAGAGTCCCGGCCAGCGTCTGAGTCGCGCCCCACCAGGTCCAGCTCGTCCTCCAGGAAGAGCCCAGCCGAGCTGCCGTAGCGGCGGTTGACCACGGCGCTGAAACCGCAGGTACAGGGGTACTGGGCCTCGCCATTGTCATTAAGATACACGCCCACATCTGCACCACGGATGTTCATGTTGCACACGCACACGCAGCAGCTGTCAAAGTTACAGTCCTTGAAAAGGTTCATGACGGACTCGGAGAGGATGAGGGTGACGTAGAGGCTATGGGCCTCAGGGATGGAGGGCACGGTGGCTGGCTCCACTGAGCTGAGAGGTCGGCAGGTGGAAGGGGTGGAGGCGGGCGAGTAGAGGTCAGAGTTGTCATATTTGAGCGATCCCTGGACACTGGCTGGCCCTCTTGGGGTGCGTGGGGTACGGGGAGTGCGTGGGGTGGGGGCGGAGAAGCGGGGTGTGGCTGGGGAGGGCAGGATGCCCGTGCCGCTGTTGCTGGGTGGGGCACTGTTGGACATGAAGGGCGTGTGGGTCTGAGGTGTGTAGCTCTGGTAGTCTGGCTCAACACTGGGGATGTTACTGAAATAGGGAGACAACAGCACAAACATTAAAACTCCTGACACACAAGTGGGTACATGACTTGTATAATTCAAGGGGACCAGTCTGATTGGTTACCTGTCTTTGGTGAGGAGGCCCATGGATGGCACTGGGGGTATGAGCTCCAGTTTGCCCATGGTCCAGCTGGGTGTGTAAACACAGTCCTCTGGCAGCTTGATGGGCATCATACACTGACTGGGCAGCATCTTCAGCGGAGCAAACATGGAGCAGCCCGTGAATGCCTTGCACGCCTCCGACTTGTAAACAAACGAGAAGTCCTGGAGGTAGATGGGGGAGAGAAGGAAAATAAGCCACTATAATACTTCAGCAAGTCTAAGCTTGGAGAAAGTATTGAAGCTGACAACAGCATGACTAGACAGAGTATGTTAAATAAGACGTCAGTGTTATTCCACCCCCCCCAGAAAAAAAAAAACTTACACTACAAGCACTTTGCTGATACCCTGTACTTACTATGACATGTGGTTGTCTCACTGAGCTATCCTTAGATGAATGCACTAACTGAAAGTCATTCTGGATAAGAGCAACTGCTAAATGACTAAAAGGTTCATGTCAAATCGAGACCCTCCACACTAGACTGAAGTTAAAGGCCCATTACAATTTAAACATTTATTTTCCTGTGTTTTAGTAATATTTCCACACCACGAGGTTGGAATAATATTGTGAAAATCATAATGCCCTTTTAGTGTAAGAGCTGTTAGAAAAGACCCATGAAATTTCTGTCCATTTTGGTGGGATGGAGTTTTGGCATTGCTTGGGGATGTCACCAGGCGGTATAAGTCACTAGACCAATAACAAAGAGTTTCAAACCTCTGCCAATAACGGCTCTTTTTCAGGTTACATATCCCTCATTAGGCCCCACACTCCAACCACCCCGAAAGTCCTAGCAAAATTCTTGCTTGAGAAATTGCTCTGGCAATTTGCTAAGACGCCATTTGTTATTTTTGACCATTTTCATAGAAAACAATAAGAGTAAGTTCTTCATTATTACCCAGAAATGATTTTCAATCAAGATAAAAACAGCTGCATTGGGCCATTAAGATACCTTGATCTCAGAAGGCTTGGGGCTGCAAAAGCCTTCCTCCACCTCCATCTTGTAGTGGCTGCTAAACTGGCTCCCATCCAGCAGAGTGAGGCCCAACCCACCCTCCAGGCCACCATAGTCCTTCCCCCCAGTGTTCATGGGGGAGTAGCCCATGATGTGCTGTTCCAGAGAGGGGGGGGTGGGGAACATCTTGTGCAGGTCAGCAGAGCCTGGCGACAGGAAGGTGAACAGAGGAATCACCCCATTGTTTGGTAAATGAATGTAGGACACAGTGATGACCTAAAGAGAAACTTGGAATTGGAGAAAGTGAACATACTTATGCAGGACAGAGGGTCCAGATTTGATGTTTTGTGTTCCTTACTGCCAAACTTGTCTCCATGTACTCCTGCTCTCCTGGATCCAGGCTGTTGGAGACAGATCATTTTAAAAAGGCTTTGAACAGAGAGCTTTTCTAAGACTTTACACAATGTTCTGTTAGCAAAGTATCAACTTAAGATACGGAAATGGACAAAAGGATATGTAACCCAAACAATGTTGCCCCCCATGTAGATGAGAACTACAGTGCCTTCAGAAAGTATTCATACCTCTTAACTTACTCAAAATGTTGTTAACGCCTGAATTCAAAATGGATAAAAGTGTTTTTTGCCCACCCATCTACACACAATACCCCATGACAAAGTGAACAAATATTTTGAGAAATGTTAACAAATGTATTAATAATGAATTGCAGAAATATCTAATTTACATAAGTATTTACACCCACAAGTCAACACTTCGTAGAAGCACCTTTGGCAGTGATTCCAGCGTTGAGTTGCCCTGGGTACGTCTATCAATTTTGCACATCTGGATTTGGGGATTTTCTCCCATTCCAGATTTACTCAAGCTCTGTTAAGTTAGATGAAGAGCAGCAGTGAACAGTAATCTTTCCACAACAGATTTGGGCTTTGGCTGGGTCACTCAAGGACTTACACATTCTTGTTCTGAAGCCCTTCCAGCGTTGCTTTGGCTGTATGCTTTGGGACATTGTCCTGTTGCAATGTAAACCTTCGCCCCGTCTAAGGTTGTTTTCACTCTAAAGCAGGTTTTTAATCAAGGATTTGCCTGTATTTTGCTCCATTCATTGTTCCCCTATCCTTACCAGTCTCCTAGTCCCTGCCGCTGAAAACCCTCCCCATAGCATGATGCTGCCACCACCATGCTTTACAGTAGTGGTGGTGTTAGACGGGTGATGAGCTGTGCCTGATTTTCTCCAGACATAGCACTAGGCATTCAGGCCAAAGAGTTAAATTTTTTGTCTCATCACACCACAATATTTTTGAGTCTTTCATGTGCATTTTTGCAAACTCCAGGTGTGCTGTCTTGTGCCTTTTTCTCGGGAGTGGCTTCAGTCTAGCCCAAATTGGTGAAATGCTGTAGACTGCTGTCCTTCTGGCAGGTTCTCCCATCTCAGCCAATGAACTCTGAAGCTGTCAGAGTGGTTATTTGGTTCTTGGTCACCTCCCTTGCCTAGGTCCTTCTTGCCCAGTTCGGTCAGATGGCCAGCTATAGGCTGGATAGTTATATATTTTATATATTTCCCAATGATGGAGACCACTGTGCTCTTGGAAACTTTCAACACTGGAAATGGTTTTATAACCTTCCCAGATATGCTTCATGACAATTCTCTCAGATCTAAAGACAGTTCCTTGGACTTCATGTTATAGTTTCTGTTCTTACATGTACTGTCAACTGTGGGACCTTATGTAGACAGGTCTGTTTCTTCCTAAAAACAATTTAATGGGCCACAGCTGGACTCCAAGTTGTAGTAACTTCTCAAGGACGATGAAAGGAAAGTTGATACACCTGAGCACAATTTGGACTGTCACAGCAAAGGACTGTATTTCATTTTCAAGAAATTTGCAAAAATCTATAAAAACATGTTTTCACTTCATCAGTATGGGGTAGCGTGTGTAGATGGGTGAGAATTTTTATTTAATCAATTTTGAATTCAGTCTAACGCAACAAAATGTGTATTATGTCAAAGGGGATGAATACTTTCTAGAGGCACTGTATACTCTACTGACCGCAAGCTCGTCTTCGTCTGAGTTGAAGAGGTTGTCCAGATCGTTGATGGACACAGCCAGGTCTGTCTCATGGATGAGGCTGGTGGAGGGTATAGGCTTCCCACCGGCCGCACCCTGACCATCTGCACACACAAAGGAAGTGCCATCAGTAACCACTCTGGATGACCATTTTATTGAAATTCCACTCGTAGTTTTATAGGAGTGATAAAAAAAAAGAAGGTTTTCAACAATAAAGGAGGAAATGCTCACCATCTGCTGAAGTCCCACTGCCATCGTCACCCTAAACAAACACCAGCGTAAAGAAATGCATTATTCTCTTGGCATCTGCTACATCACTGGCTCCCAACCAGGGGTTACTTGGTCTATCCACAGTGGGTACTTGAGAAGACCAGAAGCTTACTGGTAAAATGTACATGGGTACTTCAGGGGTACTCCAGGCAGAGCAAAATTCAGTTGGTACAGTACGCAAAAAATGTTGGGAACCACAGTGCTACATCATCCCATAAGCAAAAGTGGCATACACATGTCAACTGAACTAACAAATCCGACCACATTAGGTAGGATTAGGGAAAGGGTGTAGGGATAACTATGGAATTAATTCTTAGAAACTCATGTTTGAAACTCACCTTGTGTCTCTTGCTGGTTTCTCTCTCCGATCCTGGTTTGTCCTTCTTGTCAGTGAAGGTGAACTCCTCGTCTCCCTCCACGAAGGCGTAGGGGTCTGGCTCCTCCTCATGGTCCTCGTCAGCCATGGCAGCCGCCAGGTGGCTGTTCCTCCTCTGGGTGTAGGTTCTCACCAGGTCGTCAGACACCTTCAAAGGCCTGCCAGAGCCAGACATCAACCTGGGAGGAGACAATGTTACGTAGATGTTCAGTAATCATGTGAAATCAGGGGAAACTGCATATATAATGCTCAAAGTGGATGTACAGAGAGGGAGAAACCAAATATCTATCATAGCCACTCATCACCTTGGTGCTTGTAGTAAGGTTTATCATTACATCTTGAAAGAGAGGGGGTAGTGTACTCACTCTGTGACAGAGACAATGTTCTCCTGCCCTCCTCCTCCCCCAGAGTCATCCTGTAGTTTGTCCACAGGCAGCAGTGGTGTCAAGAAGTCTGAGGCCTTCTTCCGTGGCAGGTTGAAGTACTTCCAGGGGTTGTGGGCCGAGTCTTCGTTGGGGTTGATGGCTGAGCCCACGTATGCAGTGGGTTCCAGGGATTCAGGGTAGGTATGGGGGAAAGGCAGGGGCAGATCAGACAAGGTCTTCTGAGGCAGCAGGCAGGGCTCAGAGGAGGGGGGGTAGAGGTGTTGGTGGATGGGCGTGGAGGAGCTCTTCATGGCCCCAGGGTCTTCCTCCCCGTGCTCGCAGGGGTGGGGGCTGAGAGGTGGGGGCTGGGGGGAGCCAGCCAGGTCTTGGGAGGTCCCGTGGGTGTGCAACATGGGGGCTTTGGAAGGGGCTGTGTCTATGTGGTGCAGGTTCGGGTAGGGTCCCTCATCCTGGGTTCTAATACACAGCCTCCGGGGCTCCATGGCCTGCTCCTCAAACACATAGCTGCGGTGGTGAAAGGGTGTCTGGGGCCTCTTCTGCTGCTTCTCCCCCTTCTCCAACTTCTCGCCCAGCTTGTGTTTGGGCGGCGGCTGTGGGGGCTTGCCCACTGATGGGGGGTTTCCTGAGGTGCTGCCTAATCGTTGCTTCTGGTTTTTATGCCTGGGGTGAAGAGTCAAAATATTGGAATAGCAATTTACTGAATGTTCATTTCCAAGATGTTTGTGATAAAAATTAGACCCCGTAAAGGACTCTGGTGAGTTACAGAGAACAATTCACATCAGCCTAAAACACATGTCAAGCAAGGCCCGCGGGCCGGATCTGGCCCATGATACATTTCTATCTGGTTTGCACAATGATTTGGGTTGTCAATTCATTTTGGCCTGCTTCCATACCGCCCACGACGCTCTGCACTACAAGTCCTAGCAAGCACTGCCAACTTGATGAGCTCCAAAGAGAGTGCATTGCCACACACACACCCCTCCTCCCAGACCCACACATACACCCACCCAACCAGGAGCCAGCTAGTGCGCTGTATCACCTCATTTGCAGTAGCCAAGCTGTTTTCCTTAATGGTACTGAACGAATCTACCAGACCAAAAGTTTAAGTTGTAGGCTAAATGTTGATGCCAGGTTTCAGTTCCATTGCTGTAGCCTACAGACAATGCCATCTTTGATGTCAAAAAGTTATTAGATAAAGGATTCACACGAGTATAAATTAATACTAAAGCACACAAGTGAGTATGAGTTAAAGGTTGAGTCATCGACTTTATGAAATTACAGCTTGATGTGCTGTCCCATTTACAGAGCAGCAGAGGGAAAAGGCACAGGCAGTCCTCCTAAGCTACTAAAATGTTTAATTCTGGCTTCGGTTTAGAAAACTTAAAACAAAAAAAAAATCTGCAACAAAACACTTCAAATATTATTTATTTTGGGCGCAGCATGTTAGCCAAAGCACATCTGCAAGCATAGGCTGGACAAATATATGCTATATTCAGCATCCTATGTAAATGTAAAAGTGGACATCATAAAGGGGCATATTTTTTAAAATAAATATGGTCAGTTTGGGTCGCAGTTCTATTCACGTTTTATTCTAAAAACAAACATAGGCCATGTCTGGACTGTAAATTCATTGTGTTTTTTCAATATGGCCCGTGCGGTGATTGAGTTGGACACCCCTGGCCTAAAACCCCCACCGTTTTATAAAACGTGATCCACAGTACCTTGAACAGTTGCAGTGTGCCCTATGCGATGACTCCACAAAATCCCATACTCCCGTTTTGTCCCCCTCCTCCTCCTCACAGGTGCCATTGGTCAATGTAGCAAACTTCCTCCTGACAAAGAACCAGACAAACAGAGCTCAGCAGACAGCCTCTCCTTCAATAGACCAGTAGTATATGAATCAGTAGGGTGAGGTGACAGGTAGTGTACATACTTGCTCTGGGCCCGGTTGGTAGTGCACTCCTGCCACACGCTCTCCACCACCTGGGCAGCCAGCCTACGGGGGATCTTGCTGCCATGGATACCGCTGCTGTTGGAGCTGAAACCATCCACTGTCAAGCACAGCTTTAACCACCTCTGGGCTGCCTGATGATCTATAGCAGAAAAGATAGAGAAACACTTAAGTGATAATGTCCAAGAAGCCGGTGTTTGGAGGATATACAGTATTGGCAGAGGTGTTAGCCAAGAGACAAAACACTGGCTTCAAGGGCATTATCACTTTTATAAGACTGGTTACCAACAAACTCAAAATAATTGACATTTTCATTTAAAAAAAAGTTACTCTAATCAATTTATTCATACTATTTCATCCTTCCGTGAGACATAGTCCTGACACAAATCTAGGGCTGCTACCTATGCAGGCTGGTTGTTGGTTCTATCGGTTAGGTTAGAACCAGTCGTTAAAGTATTTTTGTTTTAAATCTAAGGATCGACCCAGTCGTTTGTTCTAAAAGTTCCATTGCCACAATGGCTGGTAACGTTCTTATGCCTTGCTTGCTAGCCAGCCAACTTTGGCTAACAGTCACATCAAACAGCACAGCCAGAACAGCAGCAAAGTAGCTGAATATTGTTTAAGCTGTTTTTCTAGTAAAATAATTTGGGATACATCCATAACAATGAATGCGCTAATGATGCACAATTTCACCTGGCATATAACATTTGCTCTCTCGCCAGGCCACTGTTCAGAATAGATTGCCAACTGCACAGCTAAAACAATAACTTCGAACTGAAGCTGGAATGACAGCAAACTAGCGGCATTTTGTGATTTTCTATTGATATTTATGTAACCCCAGTAAAAAAAGAAATGTCCTCTCACTGTCAACTGCATTAATTTTCAGCAAACTTAACATGTGTAAATACTTGTATGAACATAAGATTCAACAACTGAGACAAATTGAACAAGTACCACAGACGTTACGAACATAAATGGAATGTGTCCCTGAACAAAGGGGTGGGGGTCAAAATAAAAAGTCAATGCAGCTGGTGGCCACACCAGATACTAAGTACTGCAGTGCATCGCCTCCTCATGGACTGCACCAGATTTGCCAGTTCCTGCTGTGACATGTTACCCTCACTCTTCCACCAAGGCACCTGCAAGTTCCCGGACATTTCTGGGGGGGGAATGGACCTAGCTCTCACCCTCCGATCGTACAGGTCCCAGACATGCTCAATAGGATTGAGATCCGGGCTCTTCACTGGCCATGGAAGAACACTGACATTCCTGTCTTGCAGGAAATCACACACAGAACGAGCAGTATGGCTGGTGGTATTGTCATGCTGGAGGGTCATGTCAGGATGAGCCTGCAGGAAGGGTACCACATGATGGAGGAGGATGTCTTCCCTGTAACGCACAGCGTTGAGATTGCCTGCAATAACAACAAGCTCAGTCCGATGATGTGACACACCGCCCAAGACCATGACAGACCCTCCACCAGTTTTTGCCAGTCCTGTCTGGTCCAGCGACGGTGGGTTTGTGCCCATAGGCAACATTGTTGCCGGTGATGTTTGGTGAGGAACTGCCTTACTGGTTAGGCCTACAAGACCTTAATTGCCTACCGTCTGTAAGCTGTTAGTGTCTTAATGACCATTCCACAGGTGCATGTTCATTAATTGTTTATAGTTCATTGAACAAGCATGGGAAACAGTGTTTAAACCCTTTACAATGAAGATATGTGACGTTAATTTGTAAAAATCCAATAATTTTTTAAAGACAGGGTCCTGAAAAAGGGAGGTATCTTTTTTTGCTGAGTTTTTTATGCTGATTCATGATAATCGACTGGCTCGTCCTGACATCAGACACGTTCATTACTATGGGACAGCTGGAAATCAAATGTAATATTGAAACAATGTTGCAAACGTCAGAGACCGGCAAGGTTAATACAAATCTCCTTAATACAAATCTTTTAGTGTTGATCTATTACATAAATTGCCTGGCTGGGCTGATGAGACAGTGGATTGAGCAGTCAGATGAAACCGAGTAAATACGTATTACAACGTCAGATTTAGCCAGTGGTAACTTGTGGAATAGACATCGCCTGGAAGGCGGTATTTATCCAATCAGCATCCAGGATTAGACCCACCCGTTGTATAAATTAATAATACTCAGTATTAGTAAATCCTTCTACTTACCAAAATAATCAGCTATGAGTTTCATGTACCTATCTAGGGAGTTTTTCCTAGCCACTGTGCTTCAGCATTGCTTGCTCTTTGGGGTTTTAGGATGAGTATCTGTATAAGCAATTTATAAAATAATTTAACCTGAACGCATCAATGTTTAATCATTCAAAAGATGGACACTGAAGCCAGACAGCTACTCATATCCTATTACACCTGCAGTGTTTTTGGTCCTAATAGACTAATTAGTAAATGGTAAGGATACCCGTTTGGGCCTCCTCTGGTGATGTGGGAGGAGTAAGGGTGACAGAGGACATGGCATGGTCTCTGTGGGTCCCTTGGCCCTCACACAGGATGGCTGAGGGGTTGGCTGAGCCCTGGGGGGCTAGGGCAGGGAGGTCTGACTGGGGAACCAGTACTAGACAGGCAGGGTACACCATCCTCACTCCAGCTGGAACAGATCAGCACAACACATTTTGTCAGTGACAGCCTCATTCAGAAAATAAACACAATTGCAATACCACATACTAACCATGAAAATAACACATCCACACACTGGACAACACGAAACTGTAGCAACATCCCCCATCTTACCAACAAGGACCTCCACGGCTGCTAGTGAGTCGTCCTCCCAGTCTGCATCCTCCATCTTGTCCTCGGGGCGGTCCTTGGCGCTGGGGCTGATGGGATAGAACTGCCTCCACTCCTCAATGAGTTTCTGGGTGGGGTGGTCAGACATCTTGAAGGACTGACCCGTGACCGTCCCGTTCAGACCATATGGACTCAAGATGACTGTGGAAAGGAGAGAGGGGATATGAAGTGTCAGCACAGGTCAGAATAGAGTCGTGACTAGAGATAAATGAATTATGACAGCAGGCAAGACTATGCTTGAATTATAAATGCTACTGCAGCGGCATTGCCTTTGACAAAAAAATATAATTAAAATCTATGGAAATCACAGTATCTAACCAATGACAGGTAGTTTAACTTATCTCAATAGGCCATGGCTGGTTAGACCCACCTTGCAGGGGGCTGGCATTCTGCTGTGCCAAGCTCAGGTGCTCTTCACTCAGTCGCTGGACAGATTGGTGCTGGGCAATCTCTACGCTCGTGCACACATTACTGTCCCCGTGCAGGAAGAAGGTGAACGCACACGACAGGTGTTCACTGCAGAAGGGATGGAAAAACACGGTCAGTCTCAGATCCACCTGGAAATATTGGTAAGACATTCCTTAGAGAAGCAATCAGAGTGAAACATAAGATTCAATGTCTTATCAGATACAGAAAGCAAAATGATTTATTCTCATTTGGATTCACTGTTACAGGTTTCCTAAATGCAAAAGAAAACAATTAAAAGGGTTGAACAGGGAGGTATGTTGTCCTTGACCTGACAGGATACTTCAGACAGGAAAGAAAAAAAACTATACCAAAACAATCTACAGTCATATGAGGCTGTAAGCAGGGTTTGGGCTGGAAATGAAACTGAAAGGCAAACAAAGATTTGCTGCTGTATGCAGAGTAAAGATCTTCTTGCATGATTTGACAAACGGAGCAAGTCAGGATACACTGGTTTATTACAATCGGTGCCATCTTTCTTTCTGCCTCAGGCTCACTCATGTTATACGTGCACTGAACAGTTAACAGTAAATGTACAGATTTAAAAAAAAAAAAACGACATCCAGGGTTTTCTTCTGGATCAAAAAGGAGCGTAGGTGGTGGGTGTGGCGTGGCAATGAGTGCGGTCGGCAATGCCGAATCTCTACACCACCATCTCGGTTGTGTAGGCATTTTTAAGCCAATCTCCTGCAATTTTCACCATGGAGTGGAGATCATGAAATTTGCACAAAAAAAATATGTTCTACATATTCTGCCATGGAGTAGGGAATGTTGTAGTTTTAAAGTTAACTTCCTGCCATTGTATGAATTTTGCCATGGCTAATGCTCAAACAAAATCAAAACTGCTAAATTAATCATTTTGGGGATTTTCAATTCTCCCTGTCTAGATTTTATGTTGGTGATTGAAAACTAACAAATACATTATTACAAAAAAGTAGGTCTATCTTTTCAACATGTCCATCCCAAAAGTGAAATATTTTTTTAAATTACACCGTTTGGACGCTTTGGCGGCCCGCCCAAGGATTACAATGGCCGAAAAATCCCCGTTTTCCAGTTAAATCGTAACAAAAACTTTGATTTTCTATTAGGTTGAATCAAAGGTGGGAATGTTGGCAAGAGAAGGCACAAGACAGGGTTATCAATGTCAAACTAATCTTTACAATCAAAACTTTTACAGTCTGTGTTACATAGATAGCAGCTCCAGTACTTTGCTGGAAGGATAATAGTCTCAACATCCCAGAAATACAACTGACGACAGGCCATTGGTCTGTTCCTAGAGCGACAGGCCCATGTCTTCACCAGAGAGAAAGCAGCTGGAAATCCCAATGAGGGCGCTCCACTAAAACATGCCCACAAGAAAAGAAAACTGCTTCCCCAAATGCGTTCTGTTCTTTAAAATCACAATTTAACCAACACCCATCTATTTTTGTGACTACCTGGACCTATCAATTCTTTTTTAAGTATTGAAACCAAACCATATGGATTTGAATGAAAAGTACTTGAATAAACATGAAACAGTAAATATAAGCAGCAAACCATTTCAAATAGGCTACATGCCATATTAAAACAGCATATAAACACTAAACAGGTCAGCAGCAGGAAGAAGGAATTTAAATAAAATATGTTGGTAGGGTACATTATGCCAAGGCTATAGCCTACAAAGAAATACATTGTGAAGCATTGCGAGTGAAACACAATAAGCTGGTAAGGAAATAAACCCTTGGCATCTAAACATTTTGTTATATTAAATCATTAGTCTATAAATTATAAGCTGTGACTTACTTAGAATTAAAAACAATTTACACAACCCCTTTTTCATGATATCCAATTGGTATTTACAGTCTTGTCCCATCGCTGCAACTCTCGTAGACTTGGGCTGTGCAGAGATGCAGAGTAAAAAAAAAATGGTAGGCCCAAAAAGGTTTTTAGGCAAAATAACACAATCAAAACAGAAAGCTCCTTGAATGGGGAAATATGCCAGGCCTATTGGGCCAAAATCAATTATGGCCTATTCTATAAATAATACAACGGAAATTAAGGAAACTTTTAAGAGATCTGATTTTTAGTTTATAAATACTTTCCTACAATGATACACTTAGTTATGACTCAGTTATCTACCCACCACATTCCTTTCTTTTAGCATGTGCACAGAATAAGTATCTTGCTTTTGGGATATCTGTCTTCAGATTCCACAATGATTATTTAGTTGTGGACACTACAATCACCACACTCCCTCCCTTGGTACTCATCTTTGTAAGTCACCCTGATTTAGCACTTGTGTGCTTTATTGGTTTCTTTATGAAAATATTTAGCTAACTCCAAGACAGTGGCTAAAGCAAGGGGATATAGCAAGGTAGACTACAAATGCATGCAAGTAGACTACAAATGCATGCTGGGGTGGGCATGCCCTGAGCTGGTGAAAAGAGCGCTCCTAGGCACGCTCCGCTCTACTCACATACTGTCTTATATGCCATTAAAACCTACTTCCAGGTCACAATGGCTGCTTACTGTGAGGAAAATGGTCATTGAGGCCTGGCCTTCAACCAGCATGGACAACAGACAGATTATTTTAGTTTCAGTTAAAAGTGATCCTCCAAGACACCTATAGACCAAAATGTGATCACCTAGTTAAAAAATAACAGACTATTATAAAATTGAAATGTTGAAACAAGGCTTTATTTCCTCACTAGTGGCTGCACAGCCAAGCGGGCTAAACACCAAAATAGTTCCCGTTGACAAGGTTTGTGTAAAACCATAATGCAGACTCAGCATTTTTCCAAAGACCAGACAGAGTATAGGTGACAGTGAGACCGCTGAATCTCACTCACACACCAACTCATTTTCACCAAGTCCAAGGAGGCACTGCTCTTCTTCAACACCCACTTGTAGAGCTCTTCATCCTGAACATTGTGGCCAATTCTCACACACTTCACACCCGTAAACACACTATGACAGCTTAACACCCCAGTGATCATGCACTGCTTGAATTAGCAGGGCAAGCGAAACAGGCAGGGCGCAAATTAGCCCATTAGGGCTCTCCAGGATTCCCCCAGGCCCCATTTGAGTGCAGGGGGAAGCCAAAACTGTGATGTCATTTCACTTAAAGGCGCCTGCATGCTTCCCAGCCGAAGAGTTCTTGCATATATTATGACTACATAAGCTGTTAAGGCAAAAAAAAAATGTAGGGCGCAAGCCAATGTCTATGCCCCTTTATCTAGGTTTGGTCAACAGTAGGGATTGTTCAATTAAGTATTTGTTTGTTTTCCCGCACATTGTTTTCATTGAGAAATACTGTACCAAACATCTTAGATGTAAAATTGCTCGACTAAGATATTCTCTGCAAAAACCTCAGAATGAATGACAGATTTATTTGAATAATTCTGACTATTTTGAGGAAGTGTATACTTGCTACAGCGTCTCAAATTGACAAACAGTACTATTGGTGCTTTTTTCTTGTTTTTCAAGCTACAGTCTTTTAAAGGCTCATGCGAGCACACTCGTTTGGTCAGCCTAGCCGCCAGGAAAACTAAAGCATGCTGACGCATAACAGGGCAAAAATTAATACAGTATGCATGTCTACTCACAGCAGCAGAAAATAAGTATCTGCTGCTTGTTCAGCCTGAGAAAAGGCACCACATAGATTCCCTAATGTTCCCAAATTATCTAATGGCAGTGTAGTAGTTGTCTGGAATCTGAGGTAATTTATAGATCAGAATCTGTGCAGGGCTGACTCACGTGAACAAGCATACATTCACCTGCCCCCACTAAAATACTATCTACGGACAACAGGAAACTCTCCAGACATCCAAGAAGTAATCCAGCAGAGCTATTAACAGAAAAGGATACTGAAGTGTGAATGGCTACTAAACATATGCTGCCTTTGAAGAGCCAAGTGTCCTAGGGGGATTTCAATGAATCTATCAATCCAACGAACCTCAGGGTTTATTTCAAGAATAAATCATAAGAGACAAAAGCATCAGATAGGGAGTCACTGACAAAGTGTGTACATTTCCATGGCCTTGTGTGTTACAAAGCACATGCCCGAACATCAACTAAAAGGAAAACTATCACATTTCACATGCTGACAAGATCAGGCATGCGCGTGGGTCCGCCATCGCACAAATGTTGATTTTGTCCATCCACACCAGATGCGATCAGGACACGCAGGTTGAAATATCAAAACGAACCAAGAACCAACTATACTCATTTGGGGACAGGTCGAAACACATGAAACATGCATTGCAATTCAGGTGTTGCTAGCTAATTTGTCCTGGGATATAAACATTGGGTTATTTTACATGAAAAGCACAAGGTCCTCTTCTCCGACAATTATTCCACAGATAAAAGGTTAAACCTAGTTAGTTTCTAGTTATCGCTCCTCCTTTGGTTGCCAACCGCCATATAAGGTGCATTACCACCACCAACTGGACTGTGGACCACATTTCATCTTTCAATCACCCACATAGGTATATGATCCAAAAAAACAAGGATGAGAATGGAGAGGCGGTGCTTGCAGCGCGTCAAAATAGAACAAAGTTATATTTTAGAGCCTGGCTATGGAGACACTCAATGACGCGAGCAGTTTGGATGAAATAGTCGAATAACGTGTACATTTATTTTGTAACAAGAGCAGTGTGTTCAGCATGTCAGAAATGGCTGAATTTCACACAAGACATTAATGCACGTCAATAACACCTTCCATTGGCATTCACTCAATTTACTATAGGCCTACATTTGTGGCCAACCAATTTACTATTCTTGGCAGATGTTTTTAATCCAGTGCAATACATTACTAAAACCAATAAGGAATTACACTGGATCAGGATGCCTGGTTGAACTGCTGTAGAAATGTATTAGAAAGTCACCAGAGCACTCTGCAAAACTGATGAAGATATCAATACACTGGTTACAGAAGAGGGTTAATATGGGGACTCTTACCTCTTACTGATGGGCTTCTCATCCTTCTCATAGGGCTTGACAAACCACTTGCCAATACGGACAAAGCTACGGTTCATGAGGCAACGCTCCAGCAGGTTGTGTACAGCTTTGAACAGGAGTGTGCGGCACTCGTAGGACAACCCACTCTCCCACTCGCCTTCCTCTTCACCTGAGCCAGGGAGAGAGCAAAGACAGTCAAATAGCTGCTGAATGCTCCATCAACATCACAACTTTAAACTGTAAACAAGAACTAAAAGGATTGGTGGTGTTGCCATTTGTTATGGGTTCAAACAAGATTGAATAGGAATTTTCAACTATCTGCCAATGTTTACGATGAAACTCAACACATTATGCAACTATGGAAATAATATGTTAAAGGAAAAATCCACTAAAAAACAGCAGTCAAACTGTGTAGCTTTCATGGACATTCAAGAAGCAAAGTGTCACCACCCACACAATCATGATGCATTATATCCAAAAGATAATTTGAGTGGAGTTTCCCTTTAAGCTTCCATAATGAACTGTTGCAACAGTTTGACGGGTGGTGGGGATACAAAAGGTAATTTCACCTGACTAGTGTAGGATAGATACTAAACAAAAATGTTCACTTTGTTTTATCAGTGGCAAGGACTATAAGATCTAGCCACCAGACAGCCACTTAGCTTCACCCTGTAGGCAGCTAACTACTGTAACAGGAGCTGCAACTCCAATGAAAAAGCAGCTATTATGATTTAGGCTTTCAGCTGACCAGTGTCATGGTGTGCAACCCCCCCCAACAACAAGTAGACCTTAAAACTGTAGGCCCGACATGTAAACTACTCGCATCTTTTGGTAGTGAAAGATGCAGGTAGTCATTGAAGTGCATCAGGCTGTGGACTACTGGACAACTCATCTGAGCAGTGCCTTGAATGACTCTGGCAGCCTCTCTCCAAAAGTCAGAGTTTATCCTAACTCCAACGCCATGTGAGCCACAAACATAACCTTCCCGTAGCAGAGGCTTGCCCTTACTTGACAGATCGTGGTGGATGAGTTCGGCGAAGCTGGGGTCGTCCCCCCACCAGAAGAGCCAGAGCTCACGGCGGCCCGGGGTGTGGTGCCTCCGCCACACACTTAGCACATCGGCCGCCAGGCACCGGCTGAAGCTGCACAGGATGGGGTCTTCCTCTGTCACGGGAAAGAGGATGGGCGAGGAGGTGGGCCCCTGCCACACAAAACGTCGCCATTTTATCCCAGTCAGGTCAGCCTGGGGGATGGGGTGAGAAAAGAGAGAGCTGAGACAGAGGTCCAATCCCAAATGGACACTAGAACCTATGCACTTGTAGAGATCTGAGAGGATTTCACAGGTGCAACTAATATGGTAATCGCTCTACCTTGCCCTCTGATAGGCTCGATGGAAGTTTCACCATATTCCTTGCAAGATCTCTGAAAGTACGTAGGGTCCATTTGGGATTTGCCCAGAGACAAGAGGCAAGCCGGCTGAATGTAAAGCAGTGCAGTAGTAGCCTAACTCCTGGGACAACTTTAACAGCTGCTTTATCTAACCAGTGTGAAGTACCCCCAAATACAAAATGGAAAGGATGCAGTTGTTCCTTTGTGTGCAACCTAATCTTCCAAATCATTAGTCTTTAGGGTTCAAAGGGTGGGAAACCCATTTCTATCAAAGTATTTAGGGCCAATGGTTATTACCTAGAATATTCAATATAGAATAGCTTTGAATGCTATGTGACATTTTCTAGAACAAGAATATAGAATCAATTCAAAATATGACAAGACATTTCTTATATCCTAGTTAATAAAATATACAGTTTCAGAATCACTAAAACTATTGGCCTATAGTTGATATAAGGTACACTTGTCTTAGTACCATGTTGAAAGTTCTATCCATAAGGGAGTACCACATCACACTACAATGAGGAAGTGTGCAACTCACTAGCTTCATGAGTTGTAGTTGACAGCACTGGTGATAGGAATGCTCACTGAAGAAAACAATACTGTAGACCTAGTCATAGGCTGACTCATATTGTTGGCCTAAAAAGTTAGCCATAACTAACTAACCAAGCATCAAGTTGTAAACAAACGCTAATGTACACTATGACTATTTGCTAAGAAATAGTTAGTTGGATAGAAGAAATTGAAATCAAATATATAGCTAATGGTAATGAGGTGAAGAAGAATCATTAACATCTCACAATGACAGACAACCTCACAAAATAACCTGAACATTGCATGCCAGTTAGCCAACATTAGCTAGTTAGCGAAATGATTGCTAGCTAAGTAAGAATGTAGTTGAATCTGGTGTACTTCAATTGCTATAAACTAACATCGTATCAAAAAGTATTAATGTTAGCGAACTACAGTTAAGTCACTTGCAAAATTTCATTAGACAGTAATCTAGAACAGGCCTTGACGCCTCCAGTCAGCTGCAGTCAAGCGGTTTAGCTTGCTGTCTGCCTAGCCAAAATGGCTTTATGGCCTCAGTTTGAGCTAGCTAACGTTAGCATGCCAACATAGTTTAATCACTCACCAGGCAAAATAGGTTGGAGTGGCAGTCCTCTAAACTGGCCCCGTTTGGTACAAAACATGAACTCATTCTCACAGCGTGGTTGAACAATCCATCGTCTCAGTTACCGAGAAGAGCAATATTCAGCTAAGTTATTTGATCTGGATATCGAGTATTTAGTCAACTAACCCAGAAAACTAAGAGGCTAACTTGCTAGTTATTTATACAACCGGTTGATGCCTAGCCACTATGCTAGCTTCTTGCTTGCTAAACAGTCTCGCTGTCTTAATAGCCAGCTAGCACAACTAGCTAGTTAGCTTTCTACGCTAACAAATTCATCAACCCCCACTTAGAGTCCGTTTTCTTACTTTACTTCATAATACGTTAACTAAAATATCTACACGAACCATACCACAGCTTCACCATGAAGTGATGTAATCTAAAACAAGTTCAGAGCAAAGAAACGCTCCCCTCCCCGAGTTAAGCTATCTAGCTAACATAGCAAAGTCCGACTAAATAAAACAGTTAGCTAACACCACCCTTATATTCCCCATAGTCGCCGGAATCCGATAAAACTATCAAAACTTTCACTAAAATACTGACATCATGATGTAAATGTCCAGTAAGGGTAAGCATTTGCGTTTACTGATTCTCGGGTCCTGCAGGTTGCCATTTGAATTCAAGGATTGAATTCTTTAATGGCGGCCAAGAGGACAACTCTGCCTCCCAACTCCCATTGGCCAATTTGTGGCAATGGGGGGGGGGGGTCACACTATAACTGATAGCTCGTAACTGTGTTTACTGATCAAACCAATGACATCTTTGTATCAAGCCAACTCATCCTATAATGATCATTATGCTTTCAGGCTCCAGCCAGCCATAATCTAATGGAAATAGTACAAAAAACGGAACCTCTCATCCTGGTCCCAGTCAGTCAATCACAGGTAATCCTCCTCAGGTAGCCAAGTGGTTAGAGCGTTGGGCCAGTAACCGAAAGGTTGCTTGATCGAATTCCTGAGCTGACAAGGTACAAATCTGTCGTTCTGCCCCTAGACAAGGCAGTAAAATTAACCCACTGTTCCTAGGCTGTCATTGTAAATAAGAATCTGTTCTGAACGGACTTGCCTAGTTAAATAAAAAGACAGAACTACTGCACAATATGTCAACAAAACAGGGCACAATAGGACAGTTTTACTAAATGTTTGCATTTTTGCAAGTTTTCCCTGTTCTTTATTAGAGAAAAGGGTAAATAGAGGTAAAGGAGGGGGAATCATATCTCAAACATACACAGCTGTTTGGGGGAGCTCTGACAGAAGTGTGGCACACTTTCAACTCCAGCCGATGACATGAGGGTATAATGTTTAATTTCCAGGGCACTCTAGTGTCTACAAATAGATGTATTAATTCACATTATTTTGGAGATTTCTGTTACAGCTATCAGAATACATTTCTGAAATACTCCCCATACAATTTCAGGTGTAGAGTGACAGAAAGCACCCTTGTTGATTATTTTATGTTTGTCACGAGTGAAACTCTTGCATCCAATGTACAGTACCAGTCAAAAGTTTGGACACACCTAGTCATTCAATGGTTTTTCTTTATTTTTTTAAAACTATTTTCTACATTGTAGAATAATAGTGAAAACATCAAAACTATGAAATAACACATGGAATCATGTCACCAAAAAAGTGTTAAACAAATCAAAATATATCTTATATTTGAGATTCTAGTAGCCACCCTTCGCCTTGATGACAGCTTTGCACACTCTTGGTATTCTCTCAACCAGCTTCATGAGGTAGTCACCTGGAATGCATTTCAATTAACAGGTGTGACTTGTTAAAACCTCATTTGTTGAATTCCTTTCCTTCATAATGGGTTTGAGACAATCAATTGTGTTGTGACAAGGTAGGGGTGCCCTATTTGGTAAAAGACC
This sequence comes from Oncorhynchus tshawytscha, assembly GCF_018296145.1. Lineage (NCBI taxonomy): Eukaryota > Metazoa > Chordata > Actinopteri > Salmoniformes > Salmonidae > Oncorhynchus > Oncorhynchus tshawytscha. The sequence continues at coordinate 68,276,560 of NC_056441.1, forward strand.
AAGTCCATATGGCAAGAACAGCTCAAATAGGCAAAATGAAACGACAGTCCATCATTACTTTAATACATGAAGGTCAGTCAATACAGAACATTTCAATAACTTTGAAAGTTTCTTCAAATGTAGTCGCAAGAACCATCAAGTGCTATGATGAAACTGGCTCTCATGGGGAACGCCACAGGAAAGGAAGACCCAGAGTTACCTCTGCTGCAGAGTATACGTTCATTAGAGTTACCAGCCTCAGAAATTGCAGCCCAAATAAATGCTTCACAGAGTTCAAGTAACAGACACATCTCAACATCAACTGTTCAAAGGAGACTGCATGAATCAGGCCTTCATGGTCAAATTTCTGCAAAGAAACCACTACTAAAGGACACCAATAATAAGAAGAGACTTGCTTGGGACAAGAAACATGAGCAATGGACATTAGAATGGTGGAAATCCAAATGGGAGATTTTTGGATCCAACCACCGTGTCTTTGTGAGATGCAGAGTAGGTGAACGGATTATCTTCGCATGTGTGGTTCCCACCCTGAAGCATGGAGGAGGTGTGATGGTGCATTGCTGGTGACACTGATGTATTTAGAATTCAAGGCACACTTAACCAGCATGGCTAACACAGCATTCTGCAGCAAAACCATCTGGTTTGCACTTAGTGGGACTATCATTTGTTTTTCAACAGGACGATGATACAAAACTCACCTCCAAGCTCTGCAAGGGCTATTTGACCTACACTTTTTGATATATGACCAAATACTTATTTTCCACCATAATTTGCAAATAAATTCATGAAAAATCCTACATTGTGATTTTCTGGATTTTTTCCCTTCTCATTTTGTCTGTCATAGTTGAAGTGTACCCATGGTGAAAATTACAGGCCTCTCTCATCTTTTTAAGTGGGAGAACTTGCACAATTGGTGGCTGACTAAATACTTTTTTGCCCCACTGTATACATATATATACCGTTGAAGTCAGAAGTTTAAATACACTTAGGTTGGAGTCATTAAAACTCATTTTTCAACCACTCCACAAATTTCTTGTTAACGAACTATAGTTTTGGCAAGTCGGTTAGGACATCTACTTTGTGCATGACACAAGTAATTTTTCCAACAATTGTTTACAGACAGATTATTTCACTGTATCACAATTCCAGTGGGTCAGAGGTTTACATGCACTAAGTTGACTGTGCCTTTAAACAGCTTGGAAAATTCCCAAAAATTATGTCATGGCTTTAGAAGCTTCAGATAGGCTAATTGACATGATTTGAGTCAATTAGAGGTGTACCTGTGGATGTATTTCAAGGCCTATCTTGAAACTCAGTGCCTCTTTGCTTGACATTATGGGAAAATAAATGAAAATCTGCCAAGACCTCAGAAAAAAATGTAGACTTTCACAAGTCTGGTTCATCATTGGGAACAATTTCCAAATACCTGACGGTACCACATTCATCTGTACAAACAGTAGTAAGCGAGTATAAACACCATGGGACCACGCAGCTGTCATACCGCTCAGGAAGGAGACGCGTTCTTTGGTGCGAAAAGTGCAAATCAATCCCAGAACAACAGCAAAGGACCTTGTGAAGATGCTGGAGGAAATAGGTACAAAGTATCTATATCCACAGAAAATGGAGCCCTATATCGACATAACCTGAAAGGCCTCTCAGCAAGGAAGAAGCCACTGCTCCAAAACCACCATCAAAAAAGCCAGACTATGGTTTGCCAAACGTAAAGCACGGGGGTGGCAGCATCATGTTGTGGGGGTGCTTATCTGCAGGAGGGACTGGTGCACTTCACAAAATAGATGGCGTCATGAGGAGCAAGATTATGTGGATATATTGAAGCAACAGCTCAAGACATCAGTCAGGAAGTTAAATCTTGGTCACAAATGGGTCTTACAAATGGACAATGACCACAAGCATATTTACAAAGTTGTGGCAAAATGTCTTAAGGACAACAAAGTCAAGGTATTGGAGTGGCCATCACAAAACCCTGACCTCAATCCTATAGAACATTAGTGGGCAGAACTGAAAAAGCATGTGCGAGCAAGGAGGCCTACAAACCTGACTCAGTTACACCAGCTCTGTCAGGAGGAATGGGCCAAAATTCACCCAACTTATTTTGGGAAGCTTGTGGAAGGCTACCCGAAACGTTGGACCCAAGTTTAACAATTTAAAGGCAATGCTACCAAACACTAATTGAGTGTATGTAAACTTCTGACCCACTGGGGATGTGATGAAAGAAATAAAAGCTGAAATAAATAATTCTCTCTACTATTATTCTGACATTTCACATTCTTAAAATAAAGTGGGGATCCTAACTGACCTAAGACAGGGAATTTTTAATGTCAGGAATTGTGAAAAACTGAGTTGAAATGTTTTTGTCTAAGGTGTATGTAAACTTACGACTTCAATTGTATGTGTTCTCTTCACTATTATTCTACAATATAGAAAATAGTAAAAATAAAGAAAAACCCTTGAATGAGTTGGTGTGTACAAATATTTGACTGGTACTGTATATAAACATGAACATTGGTGCGAAGACCAGTCTTGCACGCAATGCATTTTGACCAAACTGTTCCCCGTTCTTTTGATCCAGATTTCTGGGGAGTATTATACCTCATATTTAAAGGGATACATTACAAAATCACATTTGTTTCCTTACCCTGTAAGCAGTCTATGGACAAGGTATGACAGCAATCCAAATATATGGTTCATTATGAGACTAAACGCTATCAGTATCATTGTTTTTAGGGGCGGCACGTAGGTTGGTGGTTAGAGCATTGGGCAAGTAACCGAAAGGTTGCTAGATCTAATCCCCGAGCTAACAAGGTAAAAATCTGTCGTTCTGCAAAAAATCATTTCTTCTTAACTGACTTGCCTAGTTAATTTTTGGGAGGCAAAATCCAAACAAGTGCATCTAGTCATGCAGTACCACTTACCACCACATGGCAGCAGCCCCAGTATGAGAAATGTATTTTCACCGAAGTTGGCAGCAGCCACCCAGTCTGGCTCTCAGTTTGGGTACTGCTGGTTTATAGGACAGAAGCAGAGATTTTTCCACTAATTTATACATGAGGTTGTTGATGCTGGCAAATATTATTCAAGGCGAGCTGGTACGACAGGCTGGAAAGCTGAGTTACTGACTTGAACATATTTACTTTATACCAAGGTTTGCTAGGCAGCAAAATTGAACCTAGGCAGGATACGAACCAGGATATTCAACATGTTTTAAAGTCTAGTCATAGTCCCGGGTCTGTCACAGCAATTCTAGTCCAACTAAGCAATGGTACCTTTCCAACAATTAAAAATACACTGAGTTATTATTCATGTTTACCATTATAGAAGATATGCATGTACTCATTTAGCTTTTACATGACGCAACATTCTCTTCTCTATCAGCACAACAAATACAGTGCCTTGCGAAAGTATTCGGCCCCCTTGAACTTTGCGACCTTTTGCCACATTTCAGGCTTCAAACAAAGATATAAAACTGTATTTTTTTGTGAAGAATCAACAACAAGTGGGACACAATCATGAAGTGGAACGACATTTATTGGATAATTAAACTTTAACAAATCAAAAACTGAAAAATTGGGCGTGCAAAATTATTCAGCCCCTTTACTTTCAGTGCAGCAAACTCTCTCCAGAAGTTCAGTGAGGATCTCTGAATGATCCAATGTTGACCTAAATGACTAATGATGATAAATACAATCCACCTGTGTGTAATCAAGTCTCCGTATAAATGCACCTGCACTGTGATAGTCTCAGAGGTCCGTTAAAAGCGCAGAGAGCATCATGAAGAACAAGGAACACACCAGGCAGGTCCGAGATACTGTTGTGAAGAAGTTTAAAGCCGGATTTTGGATACAAAAAGATTTCCCAAGCTTTAAACATCCCAAGGAGCACTGTGCAAGCGATAATATTGAAATGGAAGGAGTATCAGACCACTGCAAATCTACCAAGACCTGGCCGTCCCTCAACTTTCAGCTCATACAAGGAGAAGACTGATCAGAGATGCAGCCAAGAGGCCCATGATCACTCTGGATGAACTGCAGAGATCTACAACTGAGGTGGGAGACTCTGTCCATAGGACAACAATCAGTCGTATATTGCACAAATCTGGCCTTTATGGAAGAGTGGCAAGAAGAAAGCCATTTCTTAAAGATATCCATAAAAAGTGTTGTTTAAAGTTTGCCACAAGCCACCTGGGAGACACACCAAACATGTGGAAGAAGGTGCTCTGGTCAGATGAAACCAAAATTGAACTTTTTGGCAACAATGCAAAACGTTATGTTTGGCGTAAAAGCAACACAGCTCATCACCTGAACACACCATCCCCACTGTCAAACATGGTGGTGGCAGCATCATGGTTTGGGCCTGCTTTTCTTCAGCAGGGACAGGGAAGATGGTTAACATTGATGGGAAGATGGATGGAGCCAAATACAGGACCATTCTGGAAGAAAACCTGATGGAGTCTGCAAAAGACCTGAGACTGGGACGGAGATTTGTCTTCCAACAAGACAATGATCCAAAACATAAAGCAAAATCTACAATGGAATGGTTCAAAAAATAAACATATCCAGGTGTTAGAATGGCCAAGTCAAAGTCCAGACCTGAATCCAATCGAGAATCTGTGGAAAGAACTGAAAACTGCTGTTCACAAATGCTCTCCATCCAACCTCACTGAGCTCGAGCTGTTTTGCAAGGAGGAATGGGAAAAAAATTCAGTCTCTCGATGTGCAAAACTGATAGAGACATACCCCAAGCGACTTACAGCTGTAATCGCAGCAAAAGGTGGCGCTACAAAGTATTAACTTAAGGGGGCTGAATAATTTTGCACGCCCAATTTTTCAGTTTTCGATTTGTTAAAAAAGTTTGAAATATTCAATAAATGTCGTTCCACTTCATGATTGTGTCCCACTTGTTGATTCTTCACAAAAAAATACAGTTTTATATCTTTATGTTTTAAGCCTGAAATGTGGCAAAAGGTCGCAAAGTTCAAGGGGGCCAAATACTTTCGCAAGGCACTGTATAACCAAATGTCCCCATTCAGTAAGTAATTGACACTAAAAGTGAAAGAATGTAAAAAGTAAACATTTGTTTTTATTGAGGCCCTCATGAATTGATCCATCATTGATATAGCGTGATACATTTCTTTTGTATTAAGACAAAGCTATGTTCAGAACCTCAGCTTATTGATAACCCTCCTAATCATATTTTCCATTAACAATAATTCATGATTTCATTCCGAGCCAGGAAGCAATCTTCAAGAAATACTGTCAAATCTCCCAAGTGTTCAGTGGAAGCAATTAATTCATCATAAGCATTCAATCATCAAACAAGAAGGACTTTGGATGATATTTTATATACTGCACATTTTATACATGTTCTCATTCCTTTTTTTGTGGTAGAATGGAGTAATAAAAACAAGTTAGATTCAAAGTGATGCCCCGGCCCGCTGGTCCAGTCCTGCTAGGGGTCAGGGTGAAGAGGTCAAGGGGACCTGAGGGAGTGGCCCAGTCCGCCGAGCTCAGCTGCAGCACACTGGAGATGAAAGCCTGAGGGAGACTTCAGGTAGCGATGGTGTGTAGAACTGAAATGTAATGTTTCATAGTCTCTAGTGTCTTTATATTTAAAAAATAAGAGAAGAAATATCAAAGAAAAAATAAAATCCTCTAAGATGAGCTGCTGGTCATAGGTTAATGCGTAGATGCTCGGGCCGCTTGGCCATGACAGGGTAGGCCTGTTGTTTGAACTGGGACAGGTTGGCTCCAGAAGGCTGGCGGATGGGAAGGGGCGCAGAGGCCTCAGAGCTGGCCTGCACTTCCATCTGTTCTGAGGCGGACACCTCCATGACCTGCTCCTGGGGCGACTGGAGACATAGAGAGGATCCGCCGGGCATCAAGGGGCCCCGGGGCCACATGTCACCAGCAGAGAACTTGAAAGGGCTGAAAATGAATAGGGGACATACTATGACTGTGATGATGTGGCATATTCAATGTTACTGCACAAGCTATGTAGGAACAGCCGTAGAGGCTGAAACAATGGAATACCTGACTGGTGTTCTTGGGCTCCCCAAAAACCGTCGGGGTGAGCGGATTTTTGGCTCAAATGAGAATTTTTCCTTGACGTTTTCAAGTACTGATGGAGCAACATACGTAAAGCCCTGCAGAAGCAATGACAGAGGTGGTTATGGTCACCAGTACTGCCTACAAATGTATTAAGGAGAAATTAAGGTGAGCAAAGTTACTAGGCTCGAATTTAGTCAACCTTGTTCTATATAGATTGTGCATGTTAAAAACCTTTTTTTTAACGATAGAGTATAGCCTATGGCTGGATTTATATTTTTTCCTATGCTACATTAATTTGGCAGACCTAACTTGATTGACCCTCTTTCTATTACAAGGCCTAGTCTATGAGAGGCCTAATCATATTTGTCTGAATATTTTGTTCAGCGCCTGTTGATGAGTCATCAACAGAAAAATGATTTCAAGTTTATCAAGACATTTTGCAGGAGAATGTAAGGCTATCTGTCTGCCAATTGAAGCTCAGTTGTGTATGCAACAGGTCAACAACCCAAAACACAGAAGTAAATCAACAGCAGAATGGCTTTAACAGAAGGAAATACGCCTTCTGGAGTGGCCCAGTCAGAGTCCTGACCTCAACCCGATGGAGATACTGTGGCATGACCTCAAGAGAGCAGTTCACACCAGACATCCCAAAAATATTGCTTAACTGAAACAGTTTTGTAAAGAGGAATGGTCAAAATTCCTCCTGACCTCTGAGCAGATCGGATCCACAACTACAGAAAACGTTTGGTTGAGGTTATTGCTGCCAAAGGAGGGTCAACCAGTTATTAAATCCAAGGGTTCACAAACCTTTCCTACCCTGCACTGAGAATGTTTACACAGTGTGTTCAGTAAAGACATATAAACGTATAATTGTTTGTGTTTGCTGTATAACGATTGTTGTGACTTAGATGAAGATCAGATAACATGTTATAACCAATTTATGCAGAAATCCAGGTAATTCCAAAGGGTTCACATACTATTTCTTGCCACTATGTATACTGAACAAAAATAAAAACAATATGTAGCCGAAATAAAAGATACCAGAAATGTTCCATACACACAAAAACTTATTTTTCTCAGTCTGTGCACAAATGTGTTTACATCCCTGTTAGTGAGCATTTCTCCTTTGCCAAGATAATCCATCCACCTGACAGGTGTGGCATATCAAGAAGCTGATTAAACAGCATGATCAATACTCAGGTGCACCTAGTGCGGGGGACAATAAAAAGGCCACTGAAATGTGCAGTTGTCACACAGACAATGCTACAGATGTCTCAAGTTTTGAGGGAGCATGCGATTGTCCATCAGAGCTGTTGCCAGATAATTAAATGTTAATTTCTCTACTATAAGCCGCCCCAAGTTGGTTAGAGAATTTGGCAGCACGTCCAACCGGCCTCACAACCGCAGACCACGTGTAACCACACCAGCCCAGGACCTCGACATGCGGGATCGTTTGAGACCAGCCACCCAGACAGCTGATGAAACTGAGAAGTATTTCAGTCTGTAATAAAGCCCTTTTGTGGTGGAAAACTCATTCCGATTGGCTGGGCCGGGCTCCCCAGTGGGTGGGCCTGTTTCCCAAGTGGGCTGGCCTATGCCTTCCCAGGCACACCCATGGCTGCACCCCTGCCCAGTCATGTGAAATCCGTAGATTAGGGCCTAATAAATTAATTTCAATTGACTGATTTCCTTATATGAATTGTTACTCAGTATAATCGTTGAAATTGCTGTGTTTATATTTTTGTTCAGTATAAAATGTCTTTAGAATGTTTATTTTACCTTTATTTAACCAGGCAAGTCAGTTAAGAACAAATTCTTATTTTCAATGACGGCCTAGGAACAGTGGGTTAACTGCCTGTTCAGGGGCAGAACGACAGATTTGTACCTTGTCAGCTCGGGGGTTTGAACTTGCAACCTTCCGGTTACTAGTCCAACGCTCTAACCACTAGGCTACCCTGCCACCCCATGTGCATGTAACAAAGAAAGAAAAAGCTGTAAAAACAAAGGGGTGGTGGACAGGCCAAAAAACAAATAATAATAAAATAATGTAATCCCTAACAAGATATGTAGCCGTCTTACCAGAAAGGCTTGGTTAGCGCTTTCACTCAGCGTGGAGTCGTCTGGGCTGTCTACTGGTGTCTGGCTGGTGAACTTAGAGTCAAACTGGCTCACATCTTCAGCAGATTTCTATGGATACAAGAGATCAGGTGTGTTACAGAGTCTAACGCCTGTGAGAGCTTGAAAGGTTGTCTAAAACAAAATGGAAGCTCTTCTGTTGCTTACCAGGAAAGGCTTGAATGGAGGCTCCACTTTCCTGGCCAGGAGCTCTTCCCAGTTAATGTGTCGGAAGAAGGGATGAGCCTAAGGAAAGAACATCAGAAAATAATTATAACGATAAATTTCAATACTTCCCTTTCCCCTCTCACTTTTGAACACTTCTATTTATGGTCATCTTCTGTTATTTTATGATCAAAGGCTTGAGACAGAAAGTGGTGCTTGCCAGAATGGGGTAAAATCTCAAACTCTCCTGCCCTCAAGGATGAGGTTACAGTTTATTCTTGACAGCATCAAGTCACTCCATCCAACATTTTTCCATTCCTTCGCTTGTTCTCACCTGCACCTCTGTAGCATCTCCGGCCCCTGCTCCAAGTCTTGACGAGGCATTTCTCTTCAGCAGCTGAAAAACAAGAACTAGTATAAATACATAAGTCATTACAAAAATAAAAGGTTTAAACAAATAGTCACCCTTTTCAGGAGATCTCTGGCTTCTTGTGTGAGGTAGGGTGGGAGGTTCAGCTTGCATTTTAAGATTTTGTCAATGGTCTTCTTCCTGTTTTCACCAGTGAAGGGTGGCTACATTTGAAGAAAGAACAAAATAATAACATTGGGTCAACACCACTTTATTGTAATAGAAGTTGTTGTATTACCACATCATTATAAGCAGGAGGCTATGAGAGAAGTTTTGTACTCACCGCTCCAGTCAGCATATCGTACATAAGCGCTCCAAGACTCCACCAGTCCACTGCTCTGTTATGTCCACTTCTCATCAGGATCTCTGGGGCCCTGATACAATATCCATTTTTTTTTTTAAATACACATTTTCATGGTAGACTGAGGCAGTCAATATATAAAAATTGCAGAGCTTTCAACAGATTTACATGAAGAACAGGTGGTGTGTATTTTACAAAGTGTGACTTACATGTACTCTATGGTGCCACAGAAAGTATGGGTGACTGTGCCGCCGTGGATGGACTCTTTACACAGCCCAAAGTCAGTCAATTTCACATGGCCTGGAAAAACACAACACAGAAACAAGTCAGCCAATTTCACTTTGAGGTGGATATGCAGAACATTTAGTAAATTACATTTCCTGCAGAATATATTGATGGGGAGGAAATCAAGTTATATATCTCAATATTATTTTATATTTTTGCTACTGTAGGTAGCATTAGCTAGCGCTAGTCAGCTGTTAGCCAAAACTCTGGTGTTTGTCATCCTATATCTTGTTCCCCATCTTTTTAAATAGTGTTGCAAAATGTTTTCACCACTTATTTCAATGACTGATAAAAACTTGTTTTCACATGCTCTCTTGTCTCTCAGCAGCAGACTCACATGCTGACCGGACCAGACACGCCACCTGTGCGAGCGTCGCAAAATACATTTAGAAATCCAACACTGCCAACACACTGTCAATGACACTGACTCTACTCCAGCCACTTTAATCATGGGAATCGATGGGAAATGATGTAAATATATCACTAGCCACTTTAAACAATGCTACCTTATATAATGTTACTTACCCTACATTGTTCATCTCATATGCATACGTTGATACTGTACTCTATATCATCGACTGCATCCTTATGTAATACATGTATCACTTGCCACTTTAACTATGCCACTTGGTTTACATACTTATCTCATATGTATATACTGTACTCGATATCATCTTCTGTATCTTGCCTATGCTGCTCTGTACCATCACTCATTCATATATCCTTATGTACATATTCTTTATCCCCTTACACTGTGTATGACAGTAGTTTTTTTTTGGAATTGTTAGTTAGATTACTTGCTCGTTATTACTGCATTGTCGGAACTAGAAGCACAAGCATTTCGCTACACTCGCATTAACATCTGCTAACCATGTGTATGTGACAAATAAAATTTGATTTGATTTGATTTGAAATCCATGTTATTCAATTATTGCACCCACACTGCTTGCACGTGCCAACGAGCGTCTGCGTTGCCAAGGGCTAAAATAGAACTCCTTTCTATTTCTGACGCAGATCGCGCTGAAAGGCCTGCCTCTCCCATCTCCTCATTGGTTTATAGATGCAGGTACCCACGTGCCATCTCCTCATTGGTTATACCCACGTGGGTGATTGAAAGACAAACTGTTTTGCCGGTAGTCATGGTAATACTATGAAAGTTTATCACCATATAAGTTCAACGATGAAAAAGCCTGGAAGGAGGAGAGATGACTAGAAACGATTCGGTTGGTCGTTTTATGTGTGGATTAATTTGTCGGAGTGGAGGACCTGTCAGAGTGCTTTTTGACCGCCCCCAAATTAATGTAATTGGTTCAGTTTGTTTTGATATTTTAACTTGCGTGTCGTGATCGCGTTTGGTGTAGGGGGACAAAATAAATGTATGCACAATGGCGCACGCGCGCAGCCGGTTTGGGTTCCGTGTTATAAGTGAGCAATATTTTTGGAATACCAAATTGCAATAAAATCGCAGTATCGAATCGCAATACACATTGAATCGTGAAAATCACAACCCATATCGAATCAGCACCTAAGCGTGTCTCATGAGGTCCCTGGCAATTCCCAGCCCTAATGTCTAACATGAAGTGCATATACATGCACAAATATGGATGTATTTACAGCCAATGTAGCATCAAATATGGTCTGACTTGCAGTGAACATGATTGCAACTCAGGACATTTGTTCTGACATCCTTGCCCAGCTCCAGCATTACCTTGGTTGTTAAGCATGATGTTTTCAGGCTTCAGGTCTCTATAGATGATGCCTTTCTGGTGCAGATGGCCCAGAGCCATGGAGATTTCTGCCAGGTAAAAACTGCAGATAAGAAAGAGACCACATTTACATTGTATTATTTTCTGTGCCAGGCACAGCCAACACCTGGTTCCCCAATCTTCAGTTTACTGCTTTTGTAAATTGCATTTTCCCTTTCACCAACTAACATACTGGTGGAGGATATTCCAAAGTAGTGTCTTAGTGCAGTGGATGTAAGAAAACTGCCACTGGTATGACAATATTGCCTTTCGTCATCTCTACTCACCAGGCTGTGTCTTCCATAAATATCCCCTCTCTTTCCAGTTGCATAAACAGCTCTCCACCTGAAAATAACAAATTAATTCAAACTGAAACAGACGTTAAAAAAAACGATGCAATTGTAATGATGTACAAATGCACAAAATAATTGTGGGGGGACTACACCAAATGAACCCATTTACATTTTGAATCCTGACATTGACTGAATTTCACATACCATAGTGTGAATTTTTCTGTAACTCTAGATGTGCACAGACAGGAAGGGATGGTAGACAGGATATAGACACTATTACATACATCCCTGTGCCCAAGAACACTAAGGCAACCTGCCTAAATGACTACAGAACCGTAGCACTCACGTCCGTAGCCATGAAGTGCTTTGAAAGGCTGGTAATGGCTCACATCAACACCATTATCCCTGAAACTCTAGACCCACTCCAATTTGCATACCGCCCAAACAGATCCACAGATGATGCAATCTCTATTGATGATGCAATCTCCTTTCCCACCTGGAAAAAAGGAACACCTATGTGAGAATGTTGTTCATTGACTACAGCTCAGCGTTCAACACCATAGTACCCTCAAAACTAATCACCAAGCTAAGGATCCTGGGACTAAACACCTCCCCCTGCAACTGGATCCTGGACTTCCTGACAGGCTGCCCCCAGGTGGTGAGGGTAGGTAGCAACACATCTGCCACGCTGATCCTCAACACTGGAGCTCCCCAGGGGTGCGTGCTCAGTCCCCTCCTGTACTCCCTGTTCACCCACGACTGCATGGGCAGGTACGACTCTAACACCATCATTAAGTTTGCTGACGACACAACAGTGGTAGGCCTGATCACTGACAATGATGAGACAGTCTATAGGGAGGAGGTCAGAGACCTGGCCGGGTGGTGCCAGAATAACAACCTACCCTCAACGTAACCAAGACTAAGGAGATGATTGTGGACTACAGGAAAAGAAGCACCGAGCACATCCCCATTCTCACCAACAGGGCTGTAGTGGAGCAGGTTGAGAGCTTCAAATTCCTTGGTGTCCACATCAACAACAAACTAGAATGGTCCAAACACACCAAGACAGCCGTGAAGAGGTAACGACAAAGCCTATTCCCCCTTAGGAAACTAAAAAGATTTGGCATGGGTCCTGAGATCCTCAAAAGGTTCAACAGCTGCAACATCAAGAGCATCCTGACCGGTTGCATCACTGCCTGGTACGGCAATTGCTCGGCCTCCGACCGCAAGGCACTTCAGAGGGTAGTGCGTATGGCCCAGGACATCACTGGGGCAAAGCTGCCTGCCATCCAGGACCTCTACACTAGGTGGTGTCAGAGGAAGGCCCTAAAAATTGTCAAAGACCCCAGCCAAAGACTGTTCTCTCTACTACCGCATGGCAAGCGGTACCAGAGTGCCAAGTCTAGGACAAAAAGGCTTCTCAACAGTTTTTACCCCCAAGCCATAAGACTCCTGAACAGGTAACCGAATGGTTACCCAACATTTTTGCATTGTGCCCCCCCCCCCTCTTTTACACTGCTGCTACTCTCTGTTTATCTTATATGCATAGTCACTAACTATACATTCATGTACATACAACTGAAATTGGCCCGACCAACCAGTGCTCACGCACATTGGCTAACCGGGCTATCTGCATTGTGTCCCACCACCCCCTCTTTTTACGCTTCTGCTACTCTCTGTTCATCATATATGCATAGTCACTTTAACGATACCTACATGTACATACTACCTCAATAGGCCTGACTAACAGGTGTCTGTATATAGCCTTGCTACTCTTTTTTTCCCGCACCATTGGTTAGAGCCTGTAAGTAAGCATTTCACTGTAAGGTCTACACCTGTTGTATTTGGCATACATGACCAATAAACTTTGATTTGATTATGGTTAGATGTAATGAGCAGAGGCCCATTAAGTGTTGATGTAAAGTATGCAAAGGCCAACATCCTGTGTGTGACAACCAATTCAGATGATTTGAATCATGATTTTGGTGAAACCATCCTTTGGTATAAGAAAAGAAACCATCTGCATGACTGGGACTTCTAATATGGAAGGAGATTCAGTCTGGCTCCCCAGCAACTCTTGGGCAACAGGAAGAGTGTGGAAAGAATGGATGGTTGTTTATCTTCTGGTGAATAGGTCATTTGGTGTAACTGCCTTTGTGACCCCTGATTTACTGACCGCTGAGGTACTCCAGGATGAGGTACAGCTTTCCCCCCGTCTGGAAGGCGTATATGAGATCCACGATGAAAGGATGCTTCACTTCCTCCAGGATGTTCCTCTCCGCCTTGGTGTGGGCAGTGTCCTTAGCATTGCGTACAATCATAGCCTGCGAGGCCCCAAAACATTCATGACCATTAGTCACGTTATTACCACTAGTCTGCCATTTCAAAAGCCACATGATAAAATACATTTCATTATCAGTTCACGACAAGCAGCCACTGTCAAGAATGTGCTAACACTGAACTCAGTGTTGCTTAGAATAGTTCTGTTTGAAATTAAGCAATTGGTTTTTCAGTGCATTTTTTAAGCATAGCTTGTTGGATAGATCTTGATGAAGTGGTAACTGACTGCATCTGTCATTAAAGGCAATTTCACTTTCACTGATCAAGCAAAAACACTATCTATTGTGCAAAATCTAATGGACTGAGACAGCTTCTTAACAGCCAAGTCTGCAGCAGCGAAGATGGCTAACTACCAACAAGACCTTACCCACCAACAGGCTTCAAGGAAATATTTGTACACAGAAGCAACATAAAACAATGTTTATTTGTCATATTTACTAAGTTTGAGACAAAATTGAGAGACACTTAAGGGCTATGCATGCTGTCAAATGATGTACTAAATGTAAATAAATGTGTTTGAATGTTGTTTTTAGGTACCTTCTTTAAAACCTTCATTGCAAATATCTTCCCCGATGCTGCTCCAGCAACTTTTCGAACTTGAAAAACCTACAAAAAGAAAAAGGCAATAACCAGTTCAACACAATGGGCCAGGCCAAATAATGACAAGTGTGACATGGAATAAAAAAAATGTCATAAAATGAATCTTATGAAAAGATATTTGAATAAGAGGAGGATACCTTTCCATAACCGCCCTTTCCCAGCACTCGCAGCAGTTCAAAACACTCCGGCCTGATGTTCTCTGTTCCTTGATTGACGTTGTCCTCAGATATCTCAATTTTCTCACAGTCGTCCAGATTGCTGAGGAAAGAAGTCATGCAATTATATGCTCACTTTCAATACACTGACTGTAGCACGGTACAATTACTAACTACTCAACATAATGATTTAATCGACCAGTTCTTGATAATGCTAAGTGTTAACACTTACAATTCAAAGCCGCTGCACTGGTCCATGAAATCGTTGATCTGAGTCTGACAGAAAATGTGAATTAAAAAACAAATCTGCTTTATAACTGAAATCACTGCAGAGCCATAGAACCGCAGTAGCATCTCATTAGATTCAACAGGAATGTTGATTATATTTTAAAAGTGTTCAATCTTAGACGCAAGGACAACTGAAATCAATGCAATATTAGTTAAAACATTAAGTCAGCACAAGCCAAGATTTGAGAGCATACCATCATTAATTCAGAATCCTGGATAGCGGATCTTGAGCTGTAGACTGCTTTTCTTGACAGCCTAGGCATTTACCCCTAATTTACGTTTATTATCTTATAAATGTTAAGAAGTCTTTATGGAGGTAAATATTTTACACCCCAAAAAACATGTGACGTGATATTTAGTGTTGCCCAAAATCCTTGACAAAGGGCACTGAACATGAGATGCGATTACATACGAAACGTTTACGCTAAAGTTGTCATTCTTGGTAGCTGTCAGTGCAAGAATAGTTATTTCATACCATTTAAACATGGCCCTATACAACCAATTCACTAGCTAGTTGTCGCAAATTGTTCATAGATAGACCTATCAGAACTGTGGATGTCCACTATAACCATGATTAAAAGCTTGTCCAAATTGGGATCTGCCTGTGTCCACATAAGGACCTCCACTCCAGTCCATATTGTTCCAAACTGCAGAAGTGCCAAAATAAACTGTTGCACGCCAGCAACCAAAGCACGCTTGCTTTTGCTGCACACAGACCGTCTAGCAAATTTAAAAATAGTATATTCAATATTAGTATAACGCGTTACGTATGCAAATGTCGTAATGCAATGTATAACAACTATCTCGCGAAAGCTGAGAACAAGTGACAGCTCATGAGTGTTAATTTAGCTGGTTGATCTATGCGGCTAGCTAATGTTAGCTGGTAGCATTGTCCAAATTGGGCCTAATGCATTGGTAACAAACCAAGACGACAGGCCTATCTATACCTAGTAAGCTAGCTAACATGGCTATTGGAAGTTACATCGAATACTCGTGGAACCACACGCGACAAAATCGAGAAAATTACCTCCTCGAGCTCATCGTCGGAGACATTTTCCTCCGGCTGATCCAAATCGATATCGAATATACCCGCCATCGCTGCTCTCGTTCAGTCCGTGAAAGTAGCTCGCGCTCCCCGCCTCATTGACAAACACACATCGCCGCAGCCATAACCGGCTACTACACTGAGCATGCGCACCACGCAACCAACCAAGTGAAGCGCGGACATGATCGATTTGTTGCAGGAAACACGGCGAGCTTCAAACCAGACTGGAATACAAACATAAAACTGTCATTGATAGTTGGAGGAAACATAGCTATCAAGTTTATTTTCCATACGTATTCATCGAACATTTAGGCGAACATGCTTGAAAACAACAGCTTTTGCAAGCAGGAATAATAATGTCCATCGTGACAGTGCAACTTGGACAATGTGGCAACCAGGTAGGCCAAGAGTTGTTCGAGGTGATCAGCAATGATGCAAATGATACGCAAAGAAAGGTTTACAGTGAATGCAGCAGTGAGCGTTTCTTCAATGAGACTGCAAATAGAGGTAAGTTACCCGGGCGCGAACCAGGGACCCTCTGCACACATCAACAACTGACACCCACGAAGCATCGTTACTAATCGCTCCACAATAGCCGCGGCCCTTGCAGAGCAAGGTCTCAGCAAGTGATGTCACTGATTGAAACGCTATTTAGCGCGCACCGGTAACTAAGCTAGCCGTTTCACATCCGTTACACTGGTGCACCTCTTCTAACATTTAAACTTAACAGATGTGTATTTAACCTTTAATGTTGTCTTTGCACAGAACTCGTGGCAAGGTCAGTGCTGATTGACATGGAACCCAAAGTCATCTCACAGAGTATTGCAAAGACTGGCAAATCTGGGAAGTGGAGATATGGGGACCGTTCACACTTCAGTCAGAAACAGGGTTCTGGAAACAACTGGGCAAATGGGTAAGGATGTTTTCAATGTGCAGAATGGAGGGGCTAGCCACCTTGTAATTATAATGGCTCTGAATTTTTCATGACCACATGACCTGACATGAAAAACTGGTCTGGTGACATCATGTACAGTGCATTCAGAATGTATTCACACCCTTTGACTTTTTCCAAATTTTTGGAAACGTTACGTTACAGCCTTATTCTAAAATTGATCAAGTAAACATTTTTCCTAATCGAACTACACACAATGTCCCATAATGACAAAGTGAAAACCGGTTATTAGAAATAACAAACAGAAATACCTTATTTACATAAGTATTCAGACCCTTTGTAATGAGACTCGAAATTGTGGCCGCCATCATTCTTAAATGGAAGAATGTTGGAACCACCAAGACTCTTCCTAGAGCTGGCCACCCTTCCAAACTGAGCAATCGGGGGAGAAGGGCCTTAGTCAGGGAGGTGACCAAGAACCCGATGTACACTCTGACAGAGCTACAGAGTTCCTCTGTGGAGATGGGAGAACCTTCCAGAAGGACAACCATCTCTGCAGCACTCCACCAATCAGGCTTTTATGGTAGAGTGGCCAGACAGAAGCCACTCCTCAGTAAAAGGCACATGGCAGCCAGCTTGGAATTTGCCAAAAAGCACCTAAAGGACTCAGACCATGAGAAACAACATTATTTGGCCTGAATGCAAAGTGTCCTGTCAGGAGGAAACCTGGCACCATCTGTACAGAGAGATCCTTGACGAAAACCTGCTCCAGAGCGCTCAGAACCTCAGATTGGGTCGAAGCTTCACCTTCCAACGGGACAATGGCCCTAAGCACACAGCCAAGACAATGCAGGAGTGGCTTCGGGACAAGTCTCTGCATGTCCTTGAGTGGCCCAACTAGAGCCCGGACTTGAACCCGATTAAACATCTTTGGAGAGACCTGAAAACAGCCGTGCAGCGATGCTCCCCATCCATCCTGAAAGAGCTTGAGAGGATCTGCCGAGAAGAGTGGGAGAAACTCTCCAAATACAGGTGTGCCAAGCTTCTAGCGTCATACCCAAGAAGACTTAAGGCTGTAATCGCTGCCAAAGGTGCTTCAACAAAGTACTAAGTAAAGGGTCTGAATACTTATGTAAATGTGATATTTCTGTTTTTTTATTCTTAATACATTTGCAAAAATGTCTAAAAACCTGTTTTTGCTTTGTCATTATTTTGTGTAGTTTGATGAGGGGGGGAAAACTATTTAATCCATTTTAGAATGAGGCTGTAATGTAACAAAATGTGGAAAAAGTCAAGGGGTCTGAGCACTTTCCGAATGCACTGTAGTTAGGAAAAACTCTATGCCCGCACCTGACAGCAGTGTCCATAGCACTATAATATGACAACACTGTGTTTTCTTTTCTTTGCGTGTAGATACTGTGTCCATGGACCACGTCATGAGGAGGTAGTGATGGACATTGTGAGGAGGGAGGTGGAGCACTGTGACTGTCTGGCAGGAATCGTGGCCATGATGAGTGTGGCAGGGGGCACAGGGTCAGGGGTGGGCACATACGTTACTCAGTGTCTCCGGGACACCTACCCAAACTCCTTCATCCTCAACCACCTGACATGGCCCTATGGCACTGGAGAGGTAAGAGGCTTGCTTCAGCACCTGCAAAACATCACAGAACTGTCAACAAATGTGTATATACAGTGCCTTCTGAAAGTATTCAGACCCCTAGACTTTTTCCCACATTTTGTTACATTACTGCCTTATTCTAAAATGGCTAAAATAAATCATTTTCCTCAGCAATCTATACACAATACACCATAATGACAAAGCAAAAACAGAAGGGAGAAACTCCCCATATACACGTGTGCCAAGCTTGTAGCGCCATACCCAAGAAGACTGTTGTAATCGCTGCCGAAGGTGCTTCAACAAAGTACTGAGTAAATGGTTAGAATACTAATATTTCCGTTTTTTTATTTTTAAATTAGCAAACATTTCTAAACCTATTTTTGCTTTGTCATTATGGGGTATTGTGTGTAGATTGATGTGGACAAAAAACTATTTAATCGATTTTAGAATAAGACTGTAACGTAACAAAATGTGGAAAAAGTCCAGGGGTCCGAATGCACTGTAAAGGCCAAACATTTATGTTTTAAAATAGACATATTTCCTATGGAATAAGAAAGTAATATTGCAAAGCATTTACTTTTTACATTCGTCATTTAAAAGACGTTCTTGCCCAGAGCGACTTACAATTATCTTAAAATAGCTAGGTGAGACAACCGCATTTCCAAAGTAGAAATGGAAAAAACATTACACCGTTACAATAATATAATTTTTGAAGGTAGAAACAACATCATCAGTACTCTTTGGATGACTAGTTTTCACTAATTGCTGTATTGTGCTTTCCTTTTGAAGGTGATAGTCCAGAACTACAACTCTGTGCTCACACTGTCACACCTCTACCAGCTCTCAGATGCCATTCTGGTTCATGAAAATGACACGGTTCACAAGATCTGTGCTCAGCTCATGAATATCAAACACATATCATTCAGGGACGTCAACAAAGTCATCGCCCACCAGCTAGGGAGTGTTCTGCAGCCTGCACTCACTGGTGACTCCCATGGTATCTACAATAGAAACCCCATAGGTAAGTACTGAGCAGCATTAACACTGTACTGTAACAACACACATTCTGTACATATACACACATAAACATATGCCCCCTTCAAGTGTAGTAGGTGGATGAAATAAACCAGTGTGTCAGAAAGTATTGAAGTTGCATATCACACACTGTGTTTCCAGGTCAACTGATGAGCAGCCTGGTGTGTCACCCAGAGTACAAGCTTCTCAGTGTGTGCAACATTCCCCAGGTGTCCAGCTCCTCTATGGCTTACAGCATGTTCACCTGGCCGGGCCTGCTCAAACATCTACGTCAGATGCTCATTGCCAACTCCAAAATGGAGGAAGGCACGTGTTGTGTTCTCATAGTGCATTGGTCAGAAATGAGTGCTGTACTAGTCTTGAACACTAGGAGTCTGTATTAGCTAACTGAAATTCCAAATCAATCTATGTCCCCATGCAACTCAACATGGGTCTATTTATATTGATGCTGTTTAGTCATGAATTGTATTGTTTTTTTTTTGTGTAGCCATGCTAGTTTGTATAAGCTAGCTTCTCCATCATGTGTTTACTGTTTGATGTTAATGCTCTGAGGACTGTTGTTAATCAGGCATCGACTGGCAGGTGCGAGCCCCCTCTCTCCAGCCTGAAGGGACAGAGAGGACCGGGAGTCACAGACGACCAGGCTTCAACACCTCCCTGGCCAACCTGCTCATACTGCGGGGAAAGGATGTGAACGATGCAGAGATAAGTAAGAGACCAGTACATAGGTGTCTAATTACTATGGGACATTAGACTTCAATATAGATAGTAGTTGATTCATTCTAGAATCCAAAACAACTTTTGAATGTTTTTAAATCTATAGGTGGATTTCAGCATCCGAGTCTATATACCCCCTGGCTTCCAGCAGATGAGGCTTTCAGCATGTGGAAAACCCCAGTCCCGTTTAACAAGTATGAGAAGTCTGCTATACTGGTCAGCAACAGTCAGACTCTGTTGAGGCCTCTGGACAACATGGTGGGGAAAGCCTGGAACATGTTTGCCTCCAGGTACAGTTAGACACATCATGTAAACATGGCATGCATGTTCACTTATATTGAAGTTTTCCAATGGTAGACTAATGATTTAAACTACCTCATTCACAGGTTATTGGGTTTCCACATATTGATGGTGTCTTTGCTTCCATAGGGCCTACATTCATCAATACACTAAGTTTGGGATCTCAGAGGAGGATTTCTTGGATAGCTTCACATCTCTTGAACAGGTCATCTCTAGCTACAGTCAACTTTGATGCTACGGTCTGCTTTGGACCAGTACGATACTGTTTGGATAGGACGAAAACCAGGATTCACTCAACTGCAAATTTGGACAATGCACTTTCAAGGTAATTTCTGATTGAGCTAACATGCAGTGTTTAGCGTGAATATGGTCTCTGAACATTGCCTTTAAACATGCATTGCGATCAGATTGTATTCCGGCCTAAGCCAATAAAAACTTGCAGGGAGCTTATGCTATATTGGCATGTTATTGGACAGGAGATTTAACATTACACACGTACTGTTCTCTTGTACCAAAGGAGTCAAAGAGCATTAATGTTGAAAGAATTACATGTACACTTTTGTAAAATGAATTTATACAAATAAAATTCCATTATTCAAGTACATTGAGGGGTATAAATACAAGTAACACGTTTTATATGAACAAGGCTTTTATTGAAGATTTTTCAGAAAAGACCAAAATGCACACAAAACAGCCATGATGCCTTACAAAGATGTCTTTGTTGGGAAGGTAAGTTTGATTTGAATCATTAGCCATAAAAGGTACTGAAATTAGCACATGCTTTAAAGGTTGTACCATAGTCAAGACAGCACTCTTCAGATGGTTAATACCCAGAACTTCAGACAGCTTACAGGCTTTTGTTGCCATGTGATTCAAACAGTCAACACCAGTCTGATAAGCTATCTGACAGGATGGGAGAGGGAGTAAAATAACTGCAACAATCAGGACCAGGTCTGTACAAACCAGCTTCAGAAAACATATTTTCCGACAGGACAATAAGCCGTGATGATATACAACTCGCTCATATATCTAGTTTCAAATTACAACATATCAATTTCATATTTAAATACATTATTCTCCCATTTACAATATAGCGATCCATATGCTTTTTGAGAATCTTGGCACTTACCTTTTGATGTTAATTCTTTAAAAGCGGTTCAAGCATTTTTTCAATCTTGGTGGTCTGAGTGCCTAAGCACTATTACCTCAACAGTAGAAGATGCTCTATATACAATAACATGGGGCAAGCTTACAAGAATGGAAGCAATTGTTTAAATAGTAAGAGAAACTCAGACATGGAAACAAGAACGATTTAGGCATTTTTATATATTCTGCTCAAAGACCGTCTAAATGTACAGAATAAAAATGACAAAGTTAGCTGAATGTAATGTTAAGTTACAAATCCTTTTTGTTCCGTTTTGGTCCAAGTTAGTTCGTCCAGATCATTCAAAATACATATGCATCCATACCGTCCCAAAAATATTTCCAGGATGTGCAAACCAATAACACATTGATCCGACTTGATATTGCTATTTCCAAAAAACACAAATGACAGATGGTCTATTTCTGATCAACAGGACAAAACACAAGAAAATGTAACCCTGAAAACATCCTTAGCATCATATCAGCATACAATGTCTGAGTCCATCCATACAGTGAAAAATTTGGTACAAATCAAGTCTAGTGATTTAAGAACTGTGTTCAATGGAAGTAGGACCCTCCACCTTGCATAAGGCATTGCAGCTGGTATAGCTGCCAGCAAAACAGTTGACCTCCAGTTTCTGCTTAACTGCTTTCGGTTACTAGTCCAACGCTCTAACCACTGGCAGGGTAGCCTAGTGGTTAGACCATTGGACTAGTAACCGAAATGTTGCAAGTTCGAATCCCCGAGCTGACAAGGTACAAATCTGTCGTTCTGCCCCTGAACAGGCAGTTAACCCACTGTTCCTAGGCCGTCATTGAAAATAAGAATTTGTTCTTAACTGACTTGCCTAGTAAAATAAAGGTAAAATAAAAAATATCCTATCACACACTAAACACAGATGAGGGGAAACTACAAAACCTTAAGGACAAACAAACAGTATACATCCGTAAGCACACACAGAATAGTGCCAGTTCAGCCTCTTAAGAATGGAAAAGGACAAGGTTAGTTTGAGACAGAGCTGAGGGACTCTCAGCAGTCAGTTGGTGAGTCTCTTATCACTTGGTTTTCTCCTCAGTGTACCTCTGCTGCCGACTCTGTTGTCGTCGCTTGGCGTAGCTCTGAGCCATGGAGTTGATGATGGAGAAGATAAAGTAACAGACCATGACCAGAACCACCTTCTCAAAGACCCATGACAGCCAGTTCTCAGTCTGCACAGAGAGACATGCATACAGTGGAATATTACTCTTGACGAACACGAATGCATTACAATTTGTATTATCTTGGCAATCAATAAAATCACATGCTTTGTCTCGACTTAGGAAGGATGGATGATGGTAATAGTGCTCTTACCGCCGGGGTGCCAGCGCCAGTGTGGTGGTGGAGTTTACTCCTCTGGGCCTCCAGGTACTCACTGAAAGGCTTCTGTATGGAGGGACCTACCCTCGGCAGAGACCTGACACAGTGGCAGGGCAAGGAAATCCACAGGCAAGGGAAAAGAGGGAGGGAAAGACAGACAACATTATATCCCAGAGTACTTACCATATCAGCAGTATCCCTTCACATGGTAAAATAATGAGGCTTTGTCGAGGGAACCCGTGGTCCATAGGACCAGGGTTTAAAGAGAGCAGTCTATTGCTCATGATGTCAAGAGTTCCAATTTCTATGTTTCTAGTTAGGCATCACGTCTAGCTGGGAGTTCCCACTGCCAGTGTAGTGGCTGAGAGCACACAGCAGAGTGAAGTGAGGCAGTCCTCATCTCTTATTTATTCCTGAGATCCCTATAAGAAACCAGTCTGAGCCCAATAACCAGGAAGTGACTCAATATGCTGTCATCACAGCCTTATGGGTGGAAACAGATCAAACTAGACGTGTTCATCAATATGACTGTCCATATGGGAGGGAGAGCAAAGGATTAGATCACTGTGTGGGCCCCTCAGTTCATCAGAGCTCTTTACATTATAGTTACAGGGAATGCAGACAAATTGATTGGAAGAGAACCCTCAGACACCACAACTTGATGTACCAGAGTAACACCACAATAATTCATAGTTGACAGTACTATACCAAAATAATTGGTATAATTTAATCAATGTATCACAACCATCATTAAATAAAATATACAAACATGGTTACAGTTTTTTTTTTTTATGCAGGTGTTAATATAAACTTCATCTAAAGCTTAACTAGACAGATTCAAAACAATTTACTATCGGGGTAAAAAGTTAATTGTAATTGCTGATCTTAAACAAAGGGATATGGCATGCCCATTCCCAGGCTAACTTTGAGTGACTCACTCAGCCACACACAAACTGCTGCAATCATCAACAGTTCCGATTCAACGTTCAAGCACCAGTGTAACACATAGCGAGTCAGACCAGTCAAACAATTGCAATGATAGCAAGCAATTGTTCTTTCTCACGCGACTCATTTTAACTGTAAATAAGATGGCACTATAAACTGATCATTAGTTGTAAGATTTGTATTTTATTTGTTCATGATAATTTAAAAAATTGGATGAGAAGAAATAGTCAAGGAAGAGCTGAAGATTTAAGCTCATTATGTTGGATGTGTTAAATGGAAGTGATGATTTATTTTTCTTTCATACAATGGCTTGCGAAAAAATGTACCCCCCCTTGGAATTTTTCCCTTTTTGTTGCCCTACAACCTGGAATTAAAATGTATTTTTTGTGGGTTTGTATTATTTAATTTACACAACATGCCAACCACTTTTAAGATGTTAAATGTTTTATTGTGAAACAAACAAAGACTAAAAAACTGAACTTGAGCGTGCATAACTATTCGTCCCCCCAAAGTCAATACTTTGTAGAATCACCTTTTGCAGCAATTGCAGCTGCAAGTATCTTGGGGTATATCTCTATAAGTTTGGCACATCTAGCCACTGGGATTTTTATTCCCATTCTTCAAAGCAAAACTGCTCCAACTCCTTCAAGTTGGATGGGTTCCGCTGGTGTACCGCAATCTTTAAGTCATACCACAGATTCTTAATTGGATTGAGGTCTGGGCTTTGACTAGGCCATTCCAAGATGTTTAAATTCCCCTTAAACCACTCAAGTGTTGCTTTAGCAGTATTCTTAGGGTCATTGTCCTGCTGGAAGTTGAACCTGTCCCAGTCTCAAATCTTTGGACTGAAACAGGTTTCCCTCAAGAATTACCCTGTATTTAGCGCCATCCATCATTCCTTCAATTCTGACCAGTTTCCCAGTCCCTGCAGATGAAAAACATCTCCACAGCATGATGCTGCTACCACCATGCTTCACTGTGGGGATGGTGTTCTCGGGGTGATGAGGTGTTGAGTTTGCGCCAGACATAGCGTTTTCCTTGATGGCCTAAAAGCTACATTTTTGTCTAATCTGACCGGAGTACCTTCCATATGTTAGGGGACTCTCCCACATGCCTGTATGCTTATTTTCTTTAAGCAATGGCTTTTTTCTTCCGTAAAGCCCAGCTCTGTGGAGTGTACGGCTTAAAGTGGTCCTATGGACTGACACTCCAATCTCCGCTGTGGAGCTTTGCATCTCCTTCCGGTTCGCTTTGTTGCCTCTCTGATTAATGCCCTCCTTGCCTGGTCTGTGAGTTTTGGTGGGCGGCCTTCTCTTGGCAGGTTTGATGTGGTGCTATATTCTTTCCATTTTTTAATAATGATTTAAAGTGGTGCTCCGTGGGATGTTCAAAGTTTCAGATGTTTTTTTTATAACCCAACCCTGATCTGTACTTCTCCACAACTTTGTCCCTGACCTGTTTGTAGAGCTCCTTGGTCTTCATAGTGCCACTTGCTTGGTGGTATTGCAGATGCTGGGGCTTCCAGAACAGGTGTATATATACTGAGATCATTGCACACAGGGGAACTTTATTTAAGTGTGACATCTAACTAATTATGTGATTTCTGAAGGTAATTGGTTGCACCAGATCTAATTTAGGGGCTTCATAGCAAAAGGGGGTGAAAACATATGCACGCACCACTTTTACATTTTTTATTTAAGAATTGTTTTGAAACAAGCAATTTTTTCCCTTTCACTTCATCAATTTGGACTATTTTGTGTATGTTCATTACACGAAATCAATTTAAATTGTAATGCAGCAAAAGGAAAAACACCAAGTGGGACAAATACTTTTGCAAGGCAGTACATCCTGCAGTTATTGTTTCCCTGCTGCTGTCAGGGAGATTCTGGTTCAGTCAAAGCTAAACTGCTGTGAGTCAGAACAGATTCCATCTGATAGGTGGTCAGCCAGCCATGTGGGGAATTGGTTTGCGTGTAAGGGAGATACCCTTAAAGGTAAACACACACATCTGACTTTGATGTTAAGCTTTTATGATGGTATTTGATCAGAATGATCAACCCCCCCCAGGGCTTGACAAATGTAGGCTACACTCTACATATTCAAGCCTGTCTCACAATACAGCACTGCCCCTTTAAGGCTCTCTTGGAGGATGGTTGACCACCCTGGTAGCATATAAAATACTGCAACGTTACAATTACAACAAAATACTTGGTCTTTATAAAATAATTCCCTCCAGGGCTCGAAATTAAGGGTGTCCCGTCGACAAATACTTTATGTCTACGGTACAGAACAGACTCTTGGACAGTTCTGGGAAGATTCATACAACCACTGCACAAAATTTTAAAAAGCAATGATGCTGATGCAACAGATCAGACAGTTTAGCTTAGAATGTTGATACAGTAGTTTTATTTCTTCATATAATGTCAACAATGTGCACATGGCTGTAGGCTGTGCGCAAATGTTCCAAAATGCAATTAGTGGGAAATCACCGCTCACTACATAGAACATGA
This sequence comes from Oncorhynchus tshawytscha, assembly GCF_018296145.1. Classification (NCBI taxonomy): domain Eukaryota; kingdom Metazoa; phylum Chordata; class Actinopteri; order Salmoniformes; family Salmonidae; genus Oncorhynchus; species Oncorhynchus tshawytscha. The sequence continues at coordinate 68,302,883 of NC_056441.1, forward strand.
GAAAAATGCTGTTTTCAATGGCATAGGCTATTAGACCCAAGTGTTTATAAAAATAATTCCCATGGTCTTATTTTGGTTAGGCTACTTTGAAAAACAGTTTTAAACAATTCATTTAAACACATTTTTATTTTTTTACTTAACAAGAGGACAAGCATCCATGTTGAGCCCCTGCCCCCCAGTAAAGCACCTCTCTCTTCATCTATATGCATACATTAACAGACACATACTCACCCGATCAGAGACACCATCTGTTCCACTATGTGCTTGCTGAACGTTATAATAACAAACAGTTTCTGTGGGAAGACAAATGAATCAACTGGGTGATTAGTGATCAGTCTCGGTCATAGACAGTGAGACCCTGAGTCGCCATCTGCACCGAGTTGGGGGACATATCCTATGAACACAGTGACACATTCCATCCCAGCCAAATCTGGACAGTAAAAGACCCATGAGGTCTGAGGGAGAAGCACAAAGCCTCCCCCGGACCCTGGTCCTCCTCAACCCTGGAGGGCTTTGTCAGAACTGGTGAGATCACTGGCTGCTACCACGGAGATGAATTGCTCTGGTTAGAGGGCTCAGCTCTCACCACCACGACTCACAGAGAGACACAGTCAGTCTCTCACCGTCTGGGAGTAGATTAGTCACTGTGGCAGACTCAACAATAAAGCCTACAATTAAGAGTTTTATCTGGTTTACATAAAGCAATGGCTCTCATTAAAGTGCTCTACATACTCCTTTCATCTGGAATGGTCTTCTACAGCAGCACTAGAAGTACTTCAACATACAGACACCATGGAATTACAGCCAACTGAACATATTCTGACATTGTCTGAATGTCTAATTGGTTAGTACAACTAAAATATTTACTTGTATGTGCATCTTGACGATGGCTTTCCCAATAAGCGTCGCTCCAAAGAAGGTCCAAAATGGTACCAGGAAGTGGCCACATGTTATACCAGCCAGGTCAAACAGAGGATTAGGTATCTGAAAGACAGGTCATAACATGTGAAAATATATCCTGTAATAGAGTGCATTTGAATTTTTACCTTCATTGCCATAACTTCATTGCAACCAACATCAACATTCAGTGATGCGCTTTAATAATAAAGGCCTCAACTTTAAATAACAGTATAAGATAACAGAGTGCACGTCAAGTCATCAAATGTAGGCTTGGACTTACCGAGGCGCAGGCTAGAATCCCAAAGAATCCCACTTTCTGCACCATGTTCTGAACGCCCAGTTTTGCTCTTGTGACAAAATCCTGGAAACATAGTTCAACAGTTTATCAAATATTACATTTATGCTTAATTAACACATTAACAAATCATTTCTTCAATAATATCAATATCATGATATATAACCAAACTGAAAAACAAGTCTTATGTAATTCTGAAAAGGGTGTTACTTGATAAAGAATTCATGTAGTATAACAAATGCTATCAGATGGGCTATTATCTTTTCCTTTGATCTCTTTAAGCAGCTCTGCTAAAAGTCCAAGCCAAGAGTTGTTGGCAAAGAACTGTTGAACTCTTATGATCTGATTGATATACACTACATCAAAATCAATGACGTCTTCAGTGATAATGTGTCAACCCTTGCCCTAAAACTATTCCGTTGTAACAGTCAGGTCAAAAGCATTGACAGGAATCTGTATATCGAGACCTTAGGACTTACAAGGTTCCACCTGACATTTGTCAAGGAGTTATTCATATAGAGTTGTTCTTTAGGAAGTCCTTCACATGTGACATATGTCAGATGTGAAAAAGTCCATTTACAATGAAAAGATCTGAACCTGTGCAAACACCTTTGAACTTGGTGCTATAAAGGTTATATCTGAAATCCAACCACACAGAGCTGGGTTGTCAATAAAAAAAAGAATGTATGTCGATGTACTTTTTGAATCATGAAAGAGGAAGAAGACATCACAAAACAGTCTGGGACTTGAAAAATACTCATCTCAAAACCATACAATTTGCAGATAGAACCTTTCAGTACCAAGTCCTTTGTTCATATCACAGGTTATGGTCCTCTTTTGCAAGTACTTTTTTTCACCACTTTTTCAGAAAAATTAACCTTTATCTGAACTAGGTAAGTCAGTTAAGAACAACTTCTTATTTACAATGATGGCCTAGGAACAGTGGGTTAACTGCCTTGTTCACGGGCAGAATTACATTTTTAGCTTGTCAGCTCGGGGATTCAATCCAGCAACCTTTCGTTTACTGGCTCAACGCTCTAACCACTAGACGACCTGCCACCCCTTAATGGAAGGAGTATTTCACTAAAACTACAAACATACCACATTTTATTGATAACTAGCAAGTAGTTTACTGAGTTTGGGTGTCAGAGACCAGAAAAATATATCAGTTTACTCATCCAGAGCTAAGCTTTAGCAATGTTGCTAGTTCTGCATAGGATATAGTGCATTTGTCATTTTAGTGAACTAACGACCGTGTAATGAAGATTAATATATTTGCTGATGTGATTATAAAGAAGGAAGGGTATTCTCTTTATTTAATCATTAAAATGTCTACCTATTGAAATAATTGTAACATTCTGATAGAACCTTATGGCTGAACTTATATTGACATTTCAGAAACTTAAGGTTCAACCTGTGTTTGCACCCCACTTAAAATAAAAATATTTTTAATTTTTGTTTTTACAAATGTTGGATTGGGTTTGGATACTCTGTAATTTTAGGTACCTTTAAGGTGAGGACCTTAAATGGGTTATGAAAGAAGAATTCACTTCCAAACAGTTCTGAGATGTTGGATGTAAAAACTTTGATGCTCAATATCTCAAAACTATGCTTTGCGCTGATAGAACCTTATAGTCCCATGGTCACAATATCTTAATAATAAATGAGTATGCAGTGGTACACACATTTACTAGTAAAGACATGATAAGATATTACTTCTTTATTTCAGATTCCATTAAGTGAGACTAGACTGGAGGAAAATCTGATTCTTAATCTGAGCTCTTTGCTTAGTTAGCAATCTAATCTTAGGGGTAGGCACTGGTTGTCATGTCAGTAGCCTGTTCACATTGCCTGTCCTTCAATTGAAAGGATAATGAAAGAAAGACCTTAGGGATGATTAAAGGGGAGCTTGTTTCACGGTGACTCACTCCACTAGCAACTGTTACTGGAAATGGTGGGAGGGGCTTTCAGAAAAGTCATGTGATAACTGGAGACCAATCACAGGCCAGATAGAGAAGTCAGTAGATAGTGATGGACAGTTAGGTAGAGTTCCATCCCCAAATAAAATACTGAATGAGAGTTTATAAGACTACAGAGACTTGGATGGAATGGGGCATTCAAGAGGCAGGCTACTATACTGTGAGAGGGGAGGACAGAGTCCCCACTCACCTGAGCAGTCTGTGCCTGCTCCAGCATCTCCTCAAACTCCTCATAGTCTTCGTCGTCTGGGTCTGCTCCAGATAGCCTGGCTGCTCGGGCCATGAAGTAGGGGGGCAACTCCCCAATAGCTGTACCTGCACCCTGGAGAGACAGTCACACACTTAGTTCAGTTTGGTTTAGTTTAGCACTGGTTCATACCAGAGTCAAGCATAGCTCTATGGTCTCTCACTACTAGAGAATCTCTTCGGTGAGGTTACGTGAGGTCAACTGAAGACTATCATTGTTGAGCCCTCAAGATGCCCCGATTGTTCTAAACCCAAAGGAGCGGTTTCCCAAGGCACAGATTAAGTCCTGGACCAAAAAATAAAAACTTTTTAAAAATGGACATTCCCCATTGAGCTTGCTTTTTAAAAATCCAGGACTAGGCTTAATCTGTGTCCGGGAAACCACCCAATAGAGTTCACTAGAACGTTGAGCCTAGACTTTAGGTTAATTGTACTTATTTTTGCCATTGAAGAAAGGCATGTTTACTCACCCACATACAGGCTTCCAGGCGGACCTTTGAGACAATGGACCAGAGTGAGATGCTGCCCTCCACTCCTCCCTCTGGACAGATGATCTGGTCTGGGTAGGGGGGCTCGGGGAAGTCTGTAGAACCACACTCGTACGCAGCCAGGGTGACTGATGCTATGTGTGGACCCTGAGAGCCAGAGGATGGATATTCTTTCATTCAACTGAACATGTACAGTTGACACACACTAGAGCTGGGATGATAAACCGAAAATTACCGACACCACCTTCTTCTTACCGAAGCATTTAGCTTAATTTGTTGATTTTGCTACACAACAATGCAATCTGAGAAGCACCTGACCTTTGCTCAAAATGCTATTGCGGGACAAAGACCGTTTTCAAAGCAACTACTGTTGTTCTAGTTACAGAGGAGAGTCCCAGCTTTCTGTGAGTATGCCAATGCGTTTCTCACCTCCTAATATTGAGTTCATAACACCACTTTACAACCAGTGTAGGCTTTAGTTAGTATGGTTTTGATGCGCCCGCAGAGCCCAGTGCGCCATTTGCCTACATCAAGTAGCATAGGCCTAGCGCTGGAAAGTGTTTGTAGGACATTAGACTACATTTACTGATATATTCATCGATTAGTCTACATGACTATCTAGCTACAATATCATATTTAGAGTTTTGAGTTCCCACTTCCTCAGCTAGTGAATAATAGCATCTACAAAGATGTCAGCAGATTCTCTACAGAGGCAAAAATAAATCTGATAATTTCAGATCCTATTTTGACAGGTTGTACATCAAAATATTAATCATGCATTTGCTGGATATGTTAGATGAAATCATAGGCTACCACCTCAGTTGTCTTACTTGGCACTGGAATAATACGTTTTGAGCCGTATCGCTAATGTAAAGTAACTGTCAAAAAAACAAAACAATTGGTTGTAATCGAGCAAAATAGTTACATTTAATAGCAATATGACTTTTTGTACACAGCTCTAGCACTTACCCCCCCAAAAATAGTGTTGTTATTTATTGCTGATTTTTTATTTTTTTTTTTATTTTTTTTAAATGGGTCAATTTAATGCGATATGGATTTTTGTCCATGTCGCCCAGCTTTAGCCACCTGGCTTCAGTAACAAGTAAGGGCAGTCAGGGAACCTGAAACCACAACACAGGAAGCCTAGTATGCCATATCCTATTGAGATAGACAGAAGACAATTAGTCAGTGCTGATCCCCATAGCTCTCCTAGAGAAAGCGAGCGGACATGCTGGGGAGTCTTCTTTTCACAATACGGGTTCACAAGGTCTCAATCCCTGCCTTTCCATTCCTTCCATTACAAATCCATACTCGTTTCGCCATGATGATGAGTCAATGATAACAAAACAATACCTTTTCATTATTTGGAAAGAAATAATCCACAAAACACACCAAATGAAATGCACGGTGGCCATTGCCTTGAATGTTTAGCAAAATAAGAAGAACAGTCCCTACATTTCCATCTGAATCCAGCATTACCAGACTCATGAATCATACAATTATGCTTGTAACCCCCAGCTGAATGGGAGGATGGTCTCTGCTCCTTACTATGGGGCATCTAATTCTTTAGGTCTGAGGTAAATCCATAGCAGCTCTTTAGAGGGCAGATGTTTCTGGCACCATTCAACTTGGGACTTTCCAACATGTTGACCTCACCTCAGTATCGTAAAGTGTGCACATAGCCTAACTATTTTATCACAACCTCACCATTATCCAGATAGTAGGAGGATATATTGTTTTTAAGTGGAGAGTACAAAAAAAACAGTTAAGCAAGCACTCTCTCATATCAGCACATATTTACACAAGTGGTTGATATTTTAGTGATGCCTTGATTAAAATATAAAGCAAACATACTGGTAATAGCCAAATTAACATTTGTACAATACAAAGTAGGCCAACCGCTATAGAAATCATGACATTGCATCTTTGAATGAATATAGCATCATTTAAGTGTTTATAAGTTGTATTAGACAAAATGGGGCCTACCACTATACAAATCATGATACTGACACTGTCTTTATGAATTCATATTGAATAATTTGAGTGTTTGTAAGTTGCATTAAAGAGCTACAGTTTCTCATTTTGGAAAAGATGACTGAAAGCTGATGGAAATAACCACCCTCACACGGAGTGGGGAGATGTGGGAAAGGGAATAAGGTCATACACACGTCTAGGGGAGATGACACGTCATGAGGTCAACACCACCAACACTACCAGAGGCTGTGGTTTACAGGCCTGTCTCTACTAGTGGGTTTAGGTAGTATTTAGTGAAGAAAATTGGTCGTTAGGCATAGAATTGGAAGGACTATCAAAGTAAATTGTATTTCCAAAGCAGTTATTTCAAAAGTTTAGTAGAAACCGTGCAATTTCCCATTTGTAATTGTGGAGCTGTTGACTCAAGGGTATCTACATCATAAGATCTAGTGAACAATTGCCACCTCACTGAAGAAAATGGGGACCTCGGCAGAATCACTTCCTTGTCTTCGTCACAGTTGAATGCTTAATTTCACCACAGCCAAGATGGATGTCACAAACATACCACACAGTGAGGAAGGAGCGTGACTCAACCACAGTCACATTATGATCACTCATCAGGAACTAGGGCTGTGGCGGTCATGAAATTGTCGGACGGTAATTGTCATGCAAATAACTTCCGTTCCATACTATCCCAAAGATGGCCTATTGGGTTGAGGTCTAGGGACTGCGCTGGCCACTCAAGTAAACAAAACTTGCTGTCATGTTCCATGCAATGTTTTTCTACTCCTCAATTGTCTAGTGTTGTTGATCGCGTGCCCACTGGAGCACTCAATGATGAGTGGTTGTCTCATCATTCTCGGTAAACCCTCAACAAAAGTTGTGTGAAAAGCCCTGGAGAGCGGATGTTTCTGAGACACTCGATCTGGCGTACCTACCATCGACGATCATACCACGCTCAAAGTCACTTATGTTACTCATTTTGCCAAATCTTAACTTACAATCGAACATTAACTGAATCCCTAGATGCCAGTCTGCCTGCTTTACATAGCAAGCCATGGCCACGTGACTCACTGTCTGTAGGAGCTATCCATTTTCGTTAACGGGGTGGTGTACCTAATAAACTGGGAGTATATTGTTTCAGGTGACAAAACATGTTTCGTTTAGTTACTTTTTCCTCAACTTGTTTCTCTTAACTTCATAGCAAGTCAAGCTAGCTGCACTGCAGAGCAGCTAGTTAACTAGCCAACTAAATGCTAGGCTGAAGATACCAGTGTAGCTAGCGACCTCCACCTAATAATCATCATAAAAAACAAACGTCATTACCATCAAAATAAACTTAAAACAGGAGGCAACTGTCATAATATAATTGGCTTAACAGCCAATGTGTATTATTCAAGTCATAAATGGACTCTTGCAGCAGATAGCCTAGTGGTTAGAGCGTTGGACTAGGAACTGAAAGGTTGCAAGATCGAATCCCGGAGCTGACAGGGTAAAAATCTGTCGTTCTGCCCTTGAACAAGGCAGTTAACCCACTGTTCCTAGGCCATCATTGAAAATAAGAATATGTTCTTAATAAAGGTAAAATACAAATAAAATAGCTGGACTGAAAACTCAATGTTTGAAAAATGTCAAAGTATGCTTTGTCCGTCTGACAATGGAGCCTTCAAAAGGGGGCATTGCGATTCCTCCTAGTTGTGGACGTCCCCAATGAAATGCATGACATCCGGCGTAACAGTGTACTTATTGGTAATGTGAACGAGGCTTAAGTCTGCAACTCAAATGATTTAAAAAAGTTCCATGAAAGACATGAACTCTGCTCTGTTTGTGGCGCAGGCTACACACACTTCAGTCTCTAATTCACAATTTGACAAGCACTTGATAATATTCTCACCTATCAGACTATTCTTAATAGAGGTCGACCGATTAATTAGGGTCGTTTTCAAGTTTTCATAACAATCGGAAATTGGTATTTTTGGACACCGATTTGGCCGATTTAAATATATATATATATATATTTTTTTTTTAAATTTTTACACCTTTATTTATCCTTTATTTAACTAGGAAAGTCAGTTAAGAACACATTCTTATTTTCAATGACTTCAATGATTTTTACCTTGTCAGCTCGGGGATTCAATCTTGCAACCTTACAGTTAACTAGTCCAACGCTCTAACCACCTGCCTCTCATTGCACTCCACGAGGAGACTGCCTGTTACGCGAATGCAGTAAGAAGCCACGGTAAGTTGCTAGCTAGCATTAAACTTGTCTTAAAAAAAACAATCAATCATAATCACTAGTTAACTACACATGGTTGATGATATTACTAGTTTATCTAGCGTGTCCTGCGTTGCATATAATTGATGCGGTGTGTATTCGCGAAAAAGGACTGTCTTGCTCCAATGTGTACCTAACCATAAACATCAATGCCTTTCTTAAAATCAATACACAAGTATATATTTTTAAACCTGCATATTTAGTTAATATTGCCTGCTAACCTGTCTCGTTGCGAACTCTGTGAAGACTATTTCTTCCGAACAAAGACAGCCAACTTCGCCAAACGGGGGATGATTTAACAAAAGCGCATTTGCCAAAAAAGCACAATCGTTGCACGACTGTACCTAACCATAAACATCAATGCCTTTCTTAAAATCAATACACAGAAGTATATATTTTTAAACCTGCATATTTAGCTAAAATAAATCCAGGTTAGCAGGCAATATTAACCAGGTGAAATTGTGTCACTTCTCTTGTGGTACTTGCACGCAGAGTCAGTGTATATGCACGCAGAGTCAGTGTATAATCAAATGGCCAATGTTATGACATAACATTGAAGGTTCTGCAATGTAACAGGAATATTTAGACTTATGGATGCCACCTGTTAGATAAAATACGGAATGGTTACGTATTTCACTGAAAGATTAAACGTCTTGTTTTTCGAGATGCTAGTTTCCGGATTCGGCCATATTAATGACCTAAGGCTCGTATTTCTGTGTGTTATTATGTTATAATTAAGTCTATGATTTGATAGAGCAGTCTGACTGAGCGATGGTAGGCACCAGCAGGCGCGTAAGTATTCATTCAAACAGCACTTTCCTGCATTTTGCCAGCAGCTCGTCGCTGTGCTTCAAGCATTGAGCTGTTTATGACTTCAAGCCCATCAACTCCTGAGATTAGACTAGTGTAACCGACGTAAAATGGCTAGCTTGTTAGCGGGGTGCGCGCTAATAGCGTTTCAAACGTCACTCGCTCTGAGACATGGAATGGTTGTTCCCCTTGCTCTGCAAGGGCCGCGGTTTTTGTGGAGCGATGGGTAACGCTGCTTTGAGGGTGGCTGTTGTCGATGTGTTCCTGGTTTGAGCCCAGGTAGGGGCAAGGAGAGGGACGGAAGCTACACTGTTACACTGACAATACTAAAGTGCCTATAAAGAACATCCAACAGTCAAAGGGATATGAAATACAAATCGTATAGAGAAATTGTCCTATAATTCCTATAATAACTACAACCTAAAACTTCTTACCTGGGAATATTGAAGACTCCTGTTAAAAGGAACCACCAGCCTTCATAGGTTCTCATGTTCTGAGCAAGGAACTTAAACGTTAGCTTTTTTACATGGCACATATTGCACTTTAACTTTCTTCTCCAAGACTTTGTTTTTGCATTATTTAAACCAAATTGAACACGTTTCATTTTATTGATGTATTATATTAAGTTAAAATAAGTGTTCATTCAGTATTGTCGTAATTATCATTACATAATAATTTTTTATTTATTTAAATCGGCCGATTAAATCGGTATCGGCATTGAAAAATCATAAATCGGTCAACCTTCTTAATACTACACCAGCTCTGACTCTCGTTGTTTGTGGCAGGGCTTGAAAACTATTATTACGGACTAAAGGGAAACCCAGACGCAAGCTGCCCAGTGACGCAAGCCTACCAGACGAGCCAAAATATTTTTATGCTCGCTTCGAGGCAAGCAATACTGAAGCATGCACGAGAGCACCAGCTGTTCTGGATGACTGTGTGATAACGCAATCGGTAGCCGATTGAGCAAGACCTTTAAACAGGTCAACATTCACAAAGCCGCAGGGCCAGATGGATTACCAGGACGTGTACTCAAAGCATGTGCGGACCAACTGGCAAGTGTTTTCACAGACATTTTCAACCTCTCCCTGTTTGAGTCTAATCCCTACATGTTTCAAGCAGACCACCAATAGTCCCTGTGCCCAAGGAAGCATAGGTAACCTGGCTAAATGATTACTGCCCTATAGCACTCACGTCGGTAGCCATGAAGTGCGTTGAAAAGCTGGTCATGGCTCACATCAACAGCGTCCTCCCGGACACCCTAGACCCACTCCAATTTGCATACCACCCCAACAAATGACGCAATCTCAATCCACACTGCCCTTTCTCACCTGGACAAAAGGAACACCTATGTGAGAATGCTGTTCATTGACTACAGCTCAGCATTCAACACCATAGTGCCCACAAAGCTCATTATAAGCTAAGGACCCTGGGACTAAACACCTCCCTCTGCAACTTGATCCTGGCCTTCCAGACAGGTCTCCCCCAGGTGGTAAGGGTAGGCAACAACACATCTGCCAAACCGATCCTCAACACTGGGCCCCTCAGGGGTGTGTACTTAGTCCCCTCCTGTACTCCTTGTTCACCCACGACTGCTTGATCAAACATGACTCCAACACCATTAAGTTTGCTGACGACAACAGTGGTAGGCATGATCACCGAAAACGATGAGACAGCCTATAGGGAGGAGGTCAGAGAACTGGCAGTGTGGTGCCAGGACAACAACCTCTCCCTCAATGTGAGCAAGACAAAGGAGCTGATTGTGGACTACAGGAAAAGGAGGGCAAACAGGCCCCCAGTGACATCGAAGGGGCTGTATTGGAGCGGGTCGAGAGTTTCAAGTACCTTGGTGTCCACATCACCAATGAACTATCATGGTCCATACACACTAAGACAGTCGTGAAGAGGGCACGACAAAACCTTTTCCCCCTCAGGAGACTTAAAAGAATTTTGAATGGGTCCCCAGATCCTCAAAAAGTTATACAGCTGCACCATCGAGAGCATCCTGACCAGTTGCATCACCGCCTGGTATGGCAACTGCTCGGCATCTGACCGTAAGGCACTACAGGGGGTAGTGCGTACGGCCCAGTACATCACTGGCGCCAAGCTTCCTGCCATCCAGGACCTATATAATAGGTGGTGTTAGAGGAAAGCCCATAATCGTCAGAGACTCCAGTCACCCAAGTTATATACTGTGATCTCTGCTACCACATGGCAAGCGATACCGGAGCGCCAAGTCTAGGACCAAAATGCTCCTTAACAGCATCTACCCCCAAGCCATAAGACTGCTGAATAACTAATCAAATGGCCACTAATCAAATGGCTATTTACATTGACACCCCCCCATGCAGTCACTTCACCCCTACCTACAAATTACCTCAACTCACCTGTACCCCTGCACATTGACTCGGTACCGGTACCCCCTGTATATAGCATCGTTATTGTTATTTTATTGTGTTACCAAATAAAATTAAAATTAAAATAAAAAGTAAATATTTGAACTCTTCTTGAACTGCACTGTTGGTTAGAGACTTGTAAGTAAGCATTTCACAGTAAGGTCTACACTTGTTATATTCGGCGCATGTGACAAAAAGTTAGATTTGATTAGAATTTAAATATGGTCTTTAAATGTAGCCTACTAATTTTAACACAAGTGTATAAAACAGACTCAATTTGTCGGGGTGTAGACTCTACAAGGTGTTGAAAGCGTTCCACAGGGATGCTGGCTCATGTTGACTCCAATGCTTCCCACAGTTGTGTCAAGTTGCTGGACCATTTTTGTGAAAAACCCAGCAGCGTTGCAGTTCTTCATACAAACCAGCACGCCTGGCACCTACTGCCATATCTCGTTCAAAGGCACTTAAATATTTTGTCTTACCCATTCACCCTCAATGGAACACATACACAATCCATGTCTCAATTGTCTCAAGGCTTAAAAATCCTTCTTTAATTAACCTGTCTCCTTAAAAAAAGTTTTTTTTTTTTAAAGGCCCCCCCAATTTAAAAAAAATAATATAGCCTGCGCTCGAATAGCAAATGGAGGAAGCTCTTCCCTCAGTCTCTCATTCACAATTTGAATTAGCAATAAGAATTGAGCAATAAATAGCAGCACAAGAAAGCTTGGATCCTCTTAAAATATTGGTCAGTCAAAACTCTTTACATACATGATTGTTCAATGACTGGGTTTATAACAGTGTCACTAGACTCTGTAGTTGGTAGGCTCTCCAACTCTGTTGCTTAGAGTTATTTTCCACTTTAGTTGTGATACGAACCTTGTCAAAACATATCGGCTAGGATACATGATGAATGCGACTATGATTTGAAAAAGTCGCAAAAACTGTCTTCCCTTAGACTGCACACGCTGGCCATCATTCACAAGTGATTATTATTATTATTTCACACTATTCTCAATTTAATTTTGTCTTTACATATGCCAAATAATGTGTGTGAAATTAGTTTTGATTTAGAATGGGCCATTATCAAGCACCTGTAGGAACAGGGGGGAAAAAAAGATGTCAGTGAATGGAGGACACTTTTCCCGTGGTTAATTTTCATGCCAGATAATCTACTCTGGTTGTAAAATAAGCAATGTGCTTAATATTAGGAAAGTTGAGAAATAAATATAGTAGGATAGCCTATAGAAAGCTGATAGGATCCTCTTCAATAGAGGCCATCAAAATGATTTTTTGCATAGCCTATAGAAATGTTGCACATCATGGGCTTATAGGAACACTTATTTCATTCTATGCATCAACCAGCTATGAGGAGCTGGCTCTCGCTGCGTAACAGGTGATCCTATTCTGCTCAAACTCAATGTCAGGGCTCTCTTTCAGTGTTTGATTAGATTTTCGATTGCATTTGCATTGATGTGAGAGTGATTATAGGAACAGATCGCTGAGTACCAGGTCATTAGCAACCGGCCGTTAGCAAGTTTGGTAGGCTACTAATGACCATCGGTGGCATCAGAGCGCAGTTTTGGAGAAGCCTAGTTACCGTGACTCAACTGTCACATGGAATTTGAATGCGGGTGTAGCGGTAATACGGTCACTGTAACAGCCCTAATCAGGGCCCAGTTTTTCAAAAGTTATCTATTTGGACTTAGTCCAGATAGATAACTTTTGAAAAACTGGGCCCAGCGGTGAAAGGCAGATCTGTGGAGAACTGAACACACAAAGAATGAGATAGGAAGTGAGGCCACCCACTGGACAAACTGTGGATATGTATTACATTTCTGGTAGTGGTCAGCGTTAAACATCACTCAGATGATGAAAATACCCTGTGCACAAAACATGTCCCTCTTGCTCAAAGATAAGCCTGTCAACTAATTCACCGTAACTATATATTTTTGTATCTATTGTGCCAGTTATGGAACAACAAGCAGAGCTAACAGCCTCACAAAAATATCCAATGTCACATACTGTGCCAGCATTCTCAGATAAGTAATTACTACAGAGATACAGCAGGCTTTTCCACTGTCTGAGTGTGATAAGTTAGCTTATGTTTTTGTTGGCACAGCTGACAGGCAAGGAAAGGGTGGTTATCTTACTTACCAGGTATAGTAGGAAGGTATGTAGGCCAGTCCCAAGGCCTACTGAGGACAGGATGCCCAAACCTACCCAGTAGGCACACCACAGGAACCTCTTCTCCAGGTACTGCACATACTGCAAAGGAGAACAGACAGGAGGGGGAAAGAGAAGTAGAGAGAGTTTTAGGCTTTTGCATGGACATAGATAGCCATAACATACTGCAAAATACATTTATCCTTTGGAGAGAACATTGGTGACCTATATTATGCTAAGGATAGTGGTGGAAAAAGAGGAATTGTAAAAATTGTACACCATAATATCAACATATAAACTACGTTACATCCAATGTATTGGCCTGAGCCTCAAGCAAAAACATTTGTCTCCTCAGATGACCTTTCCTCTAGAAATGCTGTGTATCTGAATGAACAGTTACTTATCTTTAACCATTAAACATCTCAAATAAATCAATTACAGAGGAGGTGATAGAGGTTTCTGTTTCTCTCCTTCCTTACCTTCTGGTGTGCTCCCTCAGTGGAGTAGGCAAGGGAGAAGAGTGAACACAATACCAGGATCAAGAACACTGTACCCCTTCTTTGCCATAACCTATAGAGGGGAGAAGTAAACAGTTTATTAGGTACAACTATTTAATGACTAGACTGGCAAACTGAAAAAAAGCTTTCAATTGAACAGTTGATTTCTAGTTTTACTGTTAAGTAGTGGTGGTTTACTTTAATGTCCATTCCTTTAGTGTGATGAAGGTTTCCAAGAGGAAGTAGTTTAGTGTGACGATAGGCCTCCTCCACAGCACCAGAGCGAGACGCTCCTCCCGATCTTTCTGCCTCCTCTCACTCACCGCAGAGTCTGTAGATACCAGAGCACACTCTTGAGGTCAGACTAACTTATAAAGTGGGATAGTTTAAAAAAAGTTACTGCATTATCCAATTATTTTGCTGGACACCAGGCAGTGACACAGGAAAGCCCTAAAAATTGTCAAAGACTCCAGTCACCCTAGTCAAAGACTGTTCTCTCTGCTACCGCATGGCAAGCAGTACCGGAGTGCCAAGTCTAAGAGGCTTCTAAAACAGCTTTTACACCCAAGCCATAATACTCCTGAACATCTAATCAAATGGCTACCCAGACTATTTGCATTGTTACTTTTTTGTTGTATTTTCTTAAAACTGTATTGTTGGTTAAGGGCTTGTAAGTAAGCATTTCACTGTAAGGTCTACACCTGTGGTATTCGGCGAATGTGACAAATACAATTTAATTTGACATAAGACTATTGTGACTTTGACAAAGTCATGTGACGGTCTAGGCCTAAGTAGGAACATAAAAATAGCAATTGGTGGTGTTCTATAGTCTAGACCTTTTAATCATTTAGTAGTTAATTAACTATGGAATAAGTTAGTACCCAACAGCTTGGGACCATTCTGGCAATACTGGAATGTTGCAAGAAGAACTGCCAAGAGAATATTTTTTTGCAGTTGCTGCTTACCAATAGCAACACACACCATTCTCCTTCCTTGGTAAAACTGTTTATCTTTTCTCCATAAAAACACAGCCTAATGCTGGTTCACTTGGAGAAGTTTCAAAACCAACCTGCAAAATGTCCATTCTGTTTGTCTTTGGTTCCTCGCTTCTGTGGTTGTTCACAGCTTGCCCCATTCTTTGCCATCTCATTCACTGTTGAATCGACCAGACAACCTGAAGACAAGACCACCAAATACGTTTTTTTTTAGGGTTTTGGCCTCTGTCAACGGTAGGAAGCACATTAGCTAGTTATTGCTTGTCACTAAATGACAGCTAGTGGAAGATGTTGCCACACGCTAAAGTTAGCTTGCCAACCGGCATACAAGCTAACAAACAGCTGATAACAAGTAACCCTTATTCACGACTCAAACTCCATTGGAAAACATTGACCGGCTGTATAAACCATGGGTTTTCAAGAACTAGCTAGCAAGTAACGTTAAAGTGTGTAATATCACTCCCTTAGCAAGCTGGCTGGCTGGAGTGAGTTTATAAAAACATAGTTAGCTACAATTAATTATTCAATGTTTAGAACTATGAATAACGGATTATTAACTACAGTAACCCATTGCATGTTGACGTCGCTAGTTGGCCAGATAGCTCTGTCTAGCTAAGTGGCTAGCTAACGACAATGTGGAAATAGTATAGGCTACAACAACCATGGAAACATGTTAGGATCTAGTTACTTAAGTTGTTGTGTTGACTGTAATGCCACAACTCTGTTCACATTCGAAAATGATACATATTCTAGACAAATATAAATGTGTTAGTCACACAAATTGAATTAAATGAGCTGTCATACCTCCGAGTCTTCTTCCTGGAGGAATGTTCTTCTTCTATGGTATATTGGCGATCGCACAACTTCATGTGCATCCCGCCACCTACTGTGCGGGGTGGAAACAGGATTCCCAAAAAGTAACAAAATACCGAACTACCAAAAAATAAACTAAACCAAATCAAACAACTTTTCAGTAAAAAAATAAAACAGATCTTATTCCTACACAGGCTCAAGGTGAACCTGGGAGGGTCTTCAGATGTAAAATTCTTTACAGTCCCAAAACCTTTTCTGCCGCAGCCATAATAATGTCCAGTTTTTTAGACTTCTTTGAGACTTGTGCTGTACAGTTTATACATGTGGCAATGAATGCCACAAAATACACCTTTTTAACACTCAGGGTATCTTTTGACTGGCAGCAAACATTTACCGCAAACTATAATGCATTCACTACCATACAGTATCTTCACTTGTTTTTTCAATTATTTTAATCGCCTCCACATAAGACATTCGATTGACCGCTCAAACTTTTGCCACCTTTGTCTCCTTCACCCTTACAGGACACTCCAGGAACATCTAAAACAACAAGACCGACAGACTTTCTTATTTTTCTCCATTCATCGAGCAAGTCAGATGCTCAGCACCAAGCACCAGTGTTGGGGAGTACAAAAAATTACAAGAAAAACTGTAATTGTAATCCGTTACGTTACCAGCAAAAATATTGTAATCAGATTACATATACTATAGGTCTATAGCAAATGCAGCAAATGGCATTCAATTTTCACATGTAAATAGCACTTTTCATTAGTGCTGAAAGCATGCCATTCCATGGCGCAGCATTTATTTTTCAACTCGAATCAATGAGCCCAATCAGTCCTCCATGACAACAACATCATAAACAACACAGTAGGGCTGGCTAATAAGTCCTTTGTTTTGGGTTTATGCTCAGGTAAAACAATTTGGCTAATCTATACTTCCATATTTCCAAGTCCTATTCTTGAAGATCAAGGGGTATAATATTTATTGGAATGACTGGAATTCTGATAGACTTTGGTGTAATGTAAAGATATTATTTAATCGTATAATTATGTTGTAGAAAGTGATGGGTTCGAAAAAGCCTACATAACCAATCCATAAAATTTAACATCCATATACAGTATGGCCAGCTATGTAAAGTTTAACATTGATTTATCCTGCAATAGATATCGTTCAGTTGGTAACATACATTTTGTCATCTTCGAATGCCTCTTAAGTGAAAAGTAATCTAAAAGTAACTGAATGTAATCAGATTACATTACTGGGTTTGGGTAAAAGTTAAGTTACCGATTACAATTTTGGACAGGTAACTAGTAACTGTGACGGATTACAATTAGAAAGTAACCTACCCAACCGTGCCAACCACACCAGGAATTTTCTCCAGGTATTCAACCTGAACATCCATCGTCAACCCTGAGATGACTCCTTTGACGGGTGCTCTACTCCGAAGTTCAAAACACAAAACTTCTGTTGTTCAGATTCTTTTGAGGCTCACTGCAATCTTCCTCTGTTCTTCAGAAATACAATTGATCAAAATAAGACCATTCGTGGTCACTCTGACAGACTCCACTTTTCCCAGTGTGTACATCACCATTTCTGACACCTCAAATGGGTTTCCCACATATGCATCCTTACTCAACAAATGCATCCCGGGCCCTCCCGAGTGGTGCAGTTGTCTAAGGCAGTGCTAGAGGCGTCACTACAGACCCGGGTTCAATCCCGGGCTGTGTTGCAGCCAGCCGCGACCAGGAGACCCATGAGGCGGAGCACACTTGATCCAGCGTTGTCCGGGTTAGGGGAGGGTTTGGCCGGCCGGGGTGTCCTTGTCCCATCCCGCTCTATTGACGCCTTGTGGTGGGCCAGGAGCATGCACCCTGACTTCGGTCACCAGTTGTATGATGTTCCCTCCTACACATTTGTACGGCTGGCTTCCGGGTTAATCAAGCAGTTAATCAAGCAGTGTGTCAAGAAGCAGTGCGGCTTGGCAAATGCCTAGCTCTCAACCTTTGCCTCTCCCGAGTTTGTATGGGAGTTGCAGCGATGGGACAAGACTGTAACTACCAATTGGGGAGAAAAAGGGGTAAAACGTTTTTTTTTTAAAAACAACAATATATATATATATATATATATTTAAACGCATCCCAACAAGAAGTGATTCATTATCATTCAAACAAGTATCCCAGTGGCGATTTTAGCATGTAAATCTTTCTGGCATGCATAACCTTATGCATGCCAGAAAGCAACTACACAACACTAAACAATACATTAATTGCTCTATGACGGTGACAAACAGTGACCACAAACTGTTAGGGCCTACATAAAGCTGTCCCAACAGCAGAGTCCCAACAGCAGTCCCAATGCCTTACCACTGCTATACCTGGCTATCAGCGAAGCCTTGTCTGGAAGCCAAACAGTTCACTCAGCCTCATTAAAAAAACATAGCTGATATGGCTGACTTGCTAAAACAAATGTGGTATCTACTGACAATTGATATCAGAGATCAAGGTAAGACCCAGATACAGACTGTCGAAGTAACTATGTTTATTGTAGCAACAGGGGCAGGCAAAGACAGGTCAAGGTAGGCAGGGGTCGAAAATCCAGGGTAAGGCAAAGGTACAGGGACTCAGGGTAACTCAGGTTCAGGGACTCAGGGTGACTAAGGGTCAGGGACAGGCAGAGTTCAGTAATCTAGAGGTGGAGCAAAGGTACAGGATGGCAGGCAGGCTCAGGGTCAGGCAGAGAGGTCAGGGTACAGGGTCAGGACAGGCAAAAGTCAAAAACCAGGAGGACGAGGAAAGAGAGGCTGGGAAACGATAGGAGCTTACAGGAAAAACGCTGGTAAGCTCGAAACAAACAAGACGAACTGGCAAGAAACAGACAGAGAACGCAGGTATAAATACATAGGAGATAATGGGGAAGATGGGCAACATCTGGAGGGGGGCGGAGACAAGCACAAGGACAGGTGAAACAGATCAGGGCATGACGATTGAGGTGTACAAACTATGGCATAAGGTGACGATGTGTGGATAAGAGGCAATCTGTCATTTCGATTAAGACAAGGACAGACATAGTCAATGTAACTATTTGTTCAGCACTTTTGAAATGTACAGCGACAGAATTCAGAACATAGGCCGTTTTTACAGTATTCTCCCTGTAAACCAAGTCAGAACCACAGGATAAATAAAGGGGGCATATAAGCTGACAATGAAAGCTCTTACAATATTCAATGATGACATTTCTCTAAAACAGGCTATAGGCTAAATGTGTACCACCAAGTCAGAACAGTAGGCGAAGATGTGAGGGGAACAGGGACCAAATTATTAGGGTGAAGCACATGGTCTACTAACAGCTTACTACACAACATACACTTAGCTACAGCATACATATCTCCATGGCATATGACGTGCAGCACCATACAAGACATTTTTGGACTCACCTTGTTGTGCTATGCTCACTGTCCTTCGTGGGCAAATTTTGTTGTCAAACTTAGTCATCAAAGTCTGGCATTATCTGGATTTATGGTGCTTCAAGATAACTGGGAACTCTGACAAGGCTCGGATAAGGAACTCTGACAAAAACAAGGTTGAGTCATGACGTCAGTGATCTTCAGGTCGGAGCTCTAGAAAGAGGCCCAAGTTCATGACTTGGAATTCCGAGTTGGATGACTGTTCAAAACGTATTTTCCCAGTCGGAGCTAGTTTTTTTCTGAGTTCCCAGTTGTCTTGAACTCACTGAAGTCTGAGATTTCCCAGTTCAGATTCAGAGTTTTCAGTTGTTTTGAACTTGGCATAGGTCATGCTAGATTGACAGCATGGTCAATGTTGAATGTTTATACTTTTAAGCTTGGAAAAGATACCCTAAAACCCAGACTTGGACCACACACCCACTCCACTGAAAAGCAGGCTAGTAATTGCATTGCAATGCTTGCAGTTAGCCACTGATTCCTTCCAAACCACTCATTGTTGAATTTGCATGTTCAACTTTTTGTGTACAACATGCCGACAAGCTCTATATATGTAATGTATACAATAGCTATGTATTTATACTATGATCCTCCCATTTAATGGAATGCCCACCTCCTTCATATGGTGTGTCTGCTAAAATGTTTTACCTGGTTCTTCAATGATAAATAGAACAGGTAAGGTTAACTTTGATTCTATACAAGTAAAGATCAACAAAATCCAACTTATCACATGGAATGTGCATGGGCTCCATGATTGAAAAAAGAAGCATATGGTTTGAAACCTTTAAGGAATTGTCAGTTGATGTGATTATCTTGCAAGAGTTACATTTAAAAAAGAGAGAGAAATGTAACTTAAAGAGGAGCTGGGTTGGAGATAAATAAGAATACAACATTTTAATTTCTATACCAGCACATGAACAAAGAAGGCCATTTTCTAATGTTGAATTGTGCCTTACATGGTTTGAAAATATATATTGATTTGAAATGTATACCCCACCAGAGGCAAATGTGATGTTTTTAGATAGAATTCAAGCTATATTAGATCAAATACAGATAGGAAGTATTATTTTAGCAGGTGACATAAATTATACATTCGATAAGACTGATAAACGTAGTAATAAAAAGGGCTAATTTAGGGAGCTTCCAAAGAGGCTGAACATTTTCATCTCTACAAATTATTTACAGGACACCTAGAGATTATTATTAACTACAAAATACTATTCCTTTTTTTCTCAAAGTAAGAAAAACTATTAAAGAATTGACTACATTTTTATTTTTAAAAATGCACTCAACAATTTAGTGGATAAAAACATTCATGATATAGTGATATCGGATCATTCTCCGGTATCATGTTTATTACACCAATAGAAAAAACAATTGGCGACAGAATTTGGAGAATGAACAGGGTGCATCTTCTGGGCCCTAAATGCATTAAATACTTAAACAAAAAAATGACAACCTTTACAATTACAAATGTAGACACAGAGGACAGAGAAAAGCCGATCCAAAATATAATTTGGGATGCCTATAAGGCGAACATTAGGAGATGATAATTTACTCTCCATTTACAAATTGTTATACTCTGCTAAGGTTAAATCTGATTTAGAAATTAAAACGAAAGAATAAGGAATCACTATCTCAGAAAAAGACCATAAAATGACAAATAAACATGGTAATTACAGTATCTCGCAGCTCTCACAAAACGAATGCAAGATGAACCAGTTATAATTTTCAAAGGCAAAGACACAAACACTGTAATTAGAAACAATGAGATTAATGACCATTTTAGAAGCTTTAATTAAAATGTACACTACCATTAAAAAGTTTGTTCAAAATTAAAATAATATCAAATTGATCAGAAATACAGTGTAGACATTGTTAATGTTGTAAATGACTATTGTAGCTGGAAATGGCAGAATTTTTAGGAAACATCTACATAGGTGTACAGAGGCCCATTATCAGCAATCATCACTCCTGTGTTCCAATGGCACGTTGTGTTAGCTAATCCAAGTTTATCATTTTAAAAGGCAAATTGATCATTAGAAAAACCTTTTGCAATTATGTTACCACAGCTGAAAACTGTTGTGCTAAATAAAGAAGCAATACAGTTGGCCTTTAGACTAGTTGAGTATCTGGAGCATCAGCATTTGTGGGTTCGATTACAGGCTCAAAATGGCCAGAAACAAAGACCTTTCTTCTGAAACTCGTCAGTCTTTTCTTGTTCTGAGAAATGAAGGCTATTCCATGCGAGAAATTGCCAAGAAACTGAAGATCTCCTACAACCTTGTGTACTACTCCCTTCACAGAACAGCGCAAACTGGCCCTAACCAGTATAGAAAGAGGAGTGGGAGGCCCCAGTGCACAACTGAGCAAGAGGACAAGTATATTAGAGTGTTTAGTTTGAGAAACAGACACCTCACAAGTCCTCAACTGGCAGCTTCATGAAATAGTACTCGCAAAACACCAGTCTCAACGACAACAGTGAAGAGGCGACTCCTGGATGATGGCCTTCTAGGCAGAGTTGCAAAGACAAAGCCATATCTCAGACTGGCCAATAAAAATAAAATATTAAGATGGGCAAAAGAACACAGACATTGGACAGAGGAACTCTGCCTAGAAGGCCAGCATCCCGGAGTCGCCTCTTCGCTGTTGACGTTGAGACGTCAGTGACTCAACCCACTCAAGTGACGCACCCCTCCTAGGGACGGCATGGAAGAGCACCAGTAAGCCAGTGACTCAGCCCCTGTAATAGGGTTAGAGGCAGAGAATCCCAGTGGAGACCAGGAAGGGTGGTTCGTCACTCCAGTGCCTTTCCGTTCACCTTCCCACCCCTGGGCCAGACTACACTCAATCATAGGACCTAGTGAAGATATGAGTCTTCAGTAAAGACTTAAAGGTCGAGACAGAGTCTGCGTCTCTCACATGGATGGGCAGACCATTCCAGAAAAATGGAGCTCCTATAGGAGAAAGCCCTGCCTCCAACTGTTTGCTTAGAAATTCTAGGGACAATAACGAGGCCTGCGTCTTGTGACCAGAGCGTACGTGTAGGTATGTACGGCAGGACCAAATCAGAAAGATAGGTAGGAACAAACCCATGTAATTTTTTATTTTTCCTTTATTTAACCAGGCAAGTCAGTTAAGAACAAATTCTTATTTTCAATGACAGCCTAGGAACAGTGGGTTAACTGCCTGTTCAGGGGCAGAACGACAGATTTGTACCTTGTCAGCTCGGGGGTTTTGAACTTGCAACCTTCCGGTTACTAGTCCAACGCTCTAACCACTAGGCTACCCTGCCTCAGTAAAACTTTGAAATCAGCCTTAGTCTTAACAGGAAGCCAGTGTAGAGAGGCTAGCACTAGAGTAATATGATCAACTTTTTTGGTTCTAGTCCAGATTCTAGCAGCCATGTTTAACACTAACTGAAGTTTATTTAGTGCTTTATCTGGGTATCCGGAAAGTAGAGCATTGCAGTAGTCTAATCTAGAAGTGACAAAAGCAAGGATACATTTCTCGGCATCATTTTGGGACCGAAAGTTTCCGATTTTTGCAATGTTACATAGATGGAAAAAAGCTGTCCTTGAAACAGTCTTGATATGTTCGTCAAAAGAGAGATCAGGGTCCAGAGTAACGCTGAGGTCCTTTACAGTTTTATTTAAAACAACTGTACAACCATCAAGATGAATTGTCAGATCCAAGAGAATATCTCTTTGTTTCTTGGGACCTAGACCTATAACTTTTTGTTTTGTCCTAGAGGTAAAATATATACTGAAAACAATAGTGGTCGTATAACGGAACCTTGAGGAACACCAACATTTACAGTTGATTTGTCAGAGGACAAACCATGGACAGAGACAAACTTATGTCTTTCAGACAGATAAGATCTAAACCAGGCCAGAACTTGTCCGTGTTGAACAATTTGAGTTTCCAATCTCTCCAAAAGAATGTAGTGATTGATGGTATCAAAAGCAGCACTAAGGTCGAGGAGCACAAGGACAGATGCAGAGCCTTAGTCTGACGCAATTAAAAGGTAATTTACCACGTCCACGAGTGCAGTCTCAGTGCAATGATGGGGTCAAAAACCAGACTGAAGCATTTCGTATACATTGTTTGTCTTCATGAAGGCAGTGAGTTGCTGCACAACAGCTTTTTCAAAAATGTTTGTGAGGAATGGGAGATTCGACATAGGCCAATAGTTTTTTATATTTTCTGGGTCAAGGTTTGACTTTTTCAAGAGAAGCTTTATTACTGCCACTTTTAGTGAGTTTGGTACACATCCGGTGGATAGAGAGCCGTTTATTATGTTCAACATAGGAGGGCCAAGCACAGGAAGCAGCTCTTTTAGTAGGTTATTTGGAATAGTGTCCAGTATGAAGCTTGAAGGTTTGGAAGCCATGATTATTTTCATCAATGTGTCAAGAGATGTAGTATTAAAAAACGTGTGTCTCCCTTGATCGTGGCAGTGTTGTGCAGACTCAGGACAACTAAGCTTTGGAGAAATACACAGATTTAAAGAGGAGTCCGTAATTTCCTTTCTAATGATCATGATCTTCTCGTCAAAGAGGTTCATGAATTTATCACTGCTGAAATGAAAGCCATCCTCTCTTGGGGAATGCTGCTTTTTAGTTAAGCTTTGCAACAGTATCAAAAATAAATGTAGGATTGTTCTAATTATCCTCAATTAAGTTGGAAAAATAGGATGATCGAGCAATGGCGAGGGCTCTTTGATACTGCACGCTACTGTCTTTTATGATTATTCAAGTTCGTGTTACTCAGCTGTGCCTGTTTCCCTGCCTGACACATCTGTTTTTTCTGCAACTCGTACAAGCTTCCACGGATCTGCACTCCATATCTCCCTGCGTAACAATAAATATTTTGGTTAATTCATTTTCCTCATCTGAGTCTGCTCTTGGGTTCCCCCTGTGTCGCTCCGCCTAACAGTACGATCTGGCCAAGGGATTAACCCAGCAGACTCCACTACTCTTCACCAAACTCTTGTTGGTCAAGGCACCCTTCTTGAGCAACATGACAAAGCCCTGAAAGCCCTGCTAGAGAACATGAAGGAGTTTTCAAGGAGTCTGACCTGCAGGACCGAACCTCCGCCCAGAGTTCACAACCAGTCTCGAGTCCTTCTTCTCCTCCCCGGGAGCCCTTTGTTCCGACTCCTGAGCGCTATGATGGTAATCTTGACACTTGCAGAGCCTTTCTTGTGCAATGTTCACTAGTATTTGAGCAACAGCCCTACTCCTATGCAAGATTTATTTTTGATTGGCTGCCGTCGTGGAGTAGCACTTTCCTGGGCCACTGTGGTATTGGGAGAGACAGTCAGCTATTTGCTTCTTCTACGGTAACTAATTTCTCTCACTCTCCGCATTGACAACCGTTTCTGTGATCGCATCGTATCTCACTATCCGCATTGACAACTGTTTCCGTGATTGCTCTCCTTCTCCGACTGCATCACATTTCCAGGCATGTTCTAATCCTGAAACCATGCAGCTCGGCCATACCCATCTCCAGAGGAGAGGCAGCGGTGTATCAGTAATAGGAGCAGTCTATATTGTGGCCAGGTTGGTCACCTGGTCTCCACTTGTCCCTTGTGTCCAGCAAAAGAGGGGGCTCAGCAGTAGTGGGGATATACTGAGCCAAATCGCCTGCCCATCATCTCCCAGACCCCTGCTTGAGGCCAACCTTGTTTGGCAGAGCCAGGCTTTTCCTCTGCCTGCTCATCAATTCAGGCACCAGCGAGCGCTTTCTGAACCGAGGGGTCGTTAATCAGTTGGGTCTAGACACTGTTTCACTCGATTCACCTCTGGATGCCAACGCTCTCAATGGAAAGCTACTCTTCCAAGTTTTGGAGAGAACTGTTCCTCTTATCCTGCCCTGTCTGCACCCCAGTCCATTCCAGAACCACCCCCAGACTAGTCTTCTGTTCCTCCAGAATATCACTGTCTAGCTCATGTATTCAGTAAGCACCACACCCCATCACTGCCGCCTCATCGGCCGTACGACTGTGCTATTGAGTTTCATCCTGGAGCTCCTCTCCCTAGTAGCAGGTTGTATAACCTCTCGCCCGAGCAAGAGGCCATGGAAGAATACATCCAGGACTCCCTGGCTGTCGGACATATTAGGCCTTCCTCTCCGGTGGGAGCTGGGTTTTTCTTTGTCAAGAAGAAGGATGGGTCACTGAGGCCATGCATAGACTTCTATGGGTTGAATATTATCACTGTCAGGAACAAGTATCCCTTGCCACTCATCAGCGCTGCTTTTCCCCCCCTTCATGGCGCTACAGTGTTTACTGAACTTGACCTCCGGAATGCCTACCACCTTGTCCGCATCAGAGAAGGGGACGAGTGGAAAATGGCGTTCAACACACCATTTTGAGTATTTGGTCATGCCTTTTGGTCTCACTAACGCCCCTACTGTTTTTCAGAGCCCGGTTAATGATGTCCGGAGGACGTTTTGTTTTTGTCTATGTGGATGACATTCTTATTTTTTCGAGGGACCAGGAGGCTCACAAGCTACACGTCCACCAAGTTCTCCAAAGGTTGTTGGAGAATAAGCTATTTAAGGCTGAGAAATGTGAGTCATGTTTCCTCTGTCCTTCTTGGATTACATTATTGCTCAAGGACAGCTACGAATGGACCCTGCCAAGCTTAGGGCAGTCAGAGTGGCCTGTGCCCGCGAATCTGAAGCATTGCAGCGTTTCCTGAGGTATGCCAATTTTTCTAGACAATTCATCCGTGACAATCATTGGCAGCTCCTCTCACCTCCACTCATTCCACTGGTCCCCTGAGGCAGAGGCAGCGTTCCGGGAACTCAAGCGCCGCTTCACTTCTGCTCCAATCCTTACTCAGCCAGACCCAGAACTCCAGTTCGTTCTCGAGGTGCATGCTTCCAACACCGGGGTAAGCGCAGTCCTGTCTCAACATTCTCCCTCTGATCAGAAGCTCCATCCTTGTGCCTTGTCCCGCAAGCTCCCACCTGCAGAGAGAAATTTTGACATAGGTAACCGGGAACTCCTGGCTGTTAAGCTGGCTCTTGAGGAGTGGCGTCACTGGTTAGTGGGTTCGGTCTTTCCCTTCATTGTGTGGACGGATGATACAACTCTAGCCTACATCCAGACCACCAAACTTCTGAACTCTCAGCAGGCCAGATGGGCATTCTTTTTTGGAAGTTTCAACTTCACACTCACTTATCGCCCCGGATCTAAGAATACCAAGCCTGATGCCCTCTCCTGTCAGTTCACCGCAGACAACACAAGTTCCAATCCAGAAACCATTATGCCATCCTCCTGCATCGTTGCTGCTGTCTCCTGGGAGATTGCGTCCCGTGTTCGTCAGGCTCAGCAGAACCAGCCTGATCCTAGAAACGGTCCTTGTAAGGCTCTGTTTGTGCCAGATTCAGTTCTTTCTGATCTTCAATGAGCCCATTCTACTCACCTCACCTGTCACCCTGGCATAAACCGGACTGTCTCCTTCCTGCATCAGCAATTTTTGGTGGCCGACAATGGAGTTAGACGCTCAGGAATTCATCTCAGCCTGCTCGATTTGTGCTCGGAACAAAATCTCCACCAAAACTTCACCTGGTCTGCTTCGTCTTCTTCCCATATCCAGTCGCCACTGGTCACACATAGCTTTGGACTTCGTCACTGGCCTTCCCCCATCGAATGGTAACTCAGTTATCCTCACTATTATTGACTGATTTTCCAAAGCGGTTCACTTCATTCCCCTCCAAGCTTCATTCCTCCCCGGAGACTGCGGACCTGCTGGGATCCCATGTTTTGCGGCTTCATGGCAACCCTAGTGAAATTGTTTCTGACAGAGGACCCCAGTTTACATCCCAGGTATGAAGAGCCTTCTGCACAGCTCTGGGTATTAATGTTAGCCTTTCGTCTGGATATCACCCCCAGACCAACGGCCAGACCGAGCGGGCCAACCAGGAGTTAGAAACTGCAATACGCTGTGTGTCTTCGGCTAACCCTGGAGTGCCCAGCTACCCTGGGTGGAATATGCCCACAACACCCTCATATACCTGATGAGGCATTTGTCTCCCTTTGAGTCTGCTCTGGGTTACCATAGATGTTACTATGGAATACTGAGGTATAATTACAAGCATTTCATAAGTGTCAAAGGCTTTTATTGACAATTATATGAAGTTGATGCAAAGAGTCAATATTTGCAGTGTTGACCCTTCTTTTTCAAGACCTCTGCAATCCGCCCTGGCATGCTGTCAATTAACTTCTGGGCCACATCCTGACTGATGGCAGCCCATTCTTGCATAATCAATGCTTGGAGTTTGTCAGAATTTGTGGGTTTTTGTTTGTCCACCCACCTCTTGAGGATTGACCACAAATTCTCAATGGGATTAAGGTCTGGGGAGTTTCCTGGCCATGGACCCAAAATGTTTTGTTCCCCGAGCCACTTAGTTATCACTTTTGCCTTGTGGCAAGGTGCTCCATCATGCTGGAAAAGGCATTGTTTGTCACCAAACTGTTCCTGGATGGTTGGGAGAAGTTGCTCTCGGAGGATGTGTTGGTACTATTCATGGCTGTGTTTAGGCAAAATTGTGAGTGAGCCCACTCCCTTGGCTGAGAAGCAACCCCACACATGAATGGTCTCAGGATGCTTTACTGTTGGCATGACACAGGACTGATGGTAGCGCTCACCTCGTCTTCTCCGGACAAGCTTTTTTTTCGGATGCCCCAAATAATTGGAAAGGGGATTCATCAGAGAAAATTACTTTACTCCAGTCCTCAGCAGTCCAATCCCTGTACCTTTTGCAGAATACCAGTATGTCCCTGATGTTTTTCCTGGAGAGAAGTGGCTTCTTTGCTGCCCTTCTTGACACCAGGCCATCCTCCAAAAGACTTTGCCTCACTGTGCGTGCAGATACTCACACCTGCCTGCTGCCATTCCCGAGCATGCTTTGTACTGGTGGTGCCCCGATCCCGCAGCTGAATCAACTTTAGGAGATGGTCCTGGCACTTGCTGGACTTTCTTGGGCACCCTGAAGCCTTCACAACAATTGAACCACTCTCCTTGAAGTTCTTGATGATCCGAGTGGTTGATTTAGGTGCAATCTTACTGGCAGCCTGTGAAGCCCTTTTTGTGCAAAGCAATGATGACTGCACGTGTTTCCTTGCAGGTAACCATGGTTGACAGAGGAAGAACAATGATTCCAAGCACCACCCTCCTTTTGAAGCTTCCAATCTGTTATTTGAACTCAATCTGCATGACAGAGTGATCTCCAGCCTTGTCCTCGTCAACACTCACACCTGTGTTAACGAGAGAATCACAGACATGATGTCAGCTGGTCCTTTTGTGGCAGGGCTGAAATGCAGTGGAAATGTTATTTTGGGATTCAGTTCATTTGCATGGCAAAGAAGGACTTTGCAATTAATTGCAATTCATCTGATCACTCTTCACAACATTCTGGAGTATATGCAAATTGCCATCATACAAACTGAGTCAGCAGACTTTGAAAATTAATGTCATTCTCAAAACTTTTGGCCACAACTGGTGGATTGGGAGAGATACGGGCCTGAGGAGCGCTGCTGGGTGCCCCGTCGTCACATTCTGGATCCCTCCCTCCTACATGATTTTCATACCTCACACCCAGACAAGCCGGGTCGTGCACCAGGTTGCGTCTGTGGGGGGGTGGGGTACTGTGACATCTGCTACGCCCTTTGGTGTTCACCTGGTGTCTTCTTGACCTGCAGTTAGTCCCCCCTGTCCACTCTCTCCCTCTGTGTGGTTAGAGACAGGTGTGCTGGAGTCAGAGCAGATCCCTACCAGCTGCAACTCATCCCATAATCAAGACCTTTACAAATACTCCTGCCACTTCCACTCTGCCAGATTGTAATATCTGCTCAGTCAGTTCATGATTCTAGCCATTTATGATTATTCAAGTTCCTGTTACTCTGCTGTGCCGGTTTCCCTGCCTGACACGTTTATCCTCTAATTGCAGTTTACTGCTCTCTGGCTCCTGTTTCCCATTCCACATCACCCAACTACCTAGCTCTGGATTACTCACCACCACTACCTTGGACTTCCCTCAGGACCTGTTTACCCTGTTCTACTCAACTAACTCCAACCTCAGTCTCCACATCTGTTTTTTCTGCAACTCATCCAAGCTTCTCCAGATCTGCACTCCATATCTCCCTGTGTAACAATAAATATTTTGGTTAATTCATCCCTGTTTCCTCATCTGAGTCTTCTCTTGGGTTCCCCTGTGTCGCTCTGCCTAACACGAACAACTGGGTCGTTTCCATAGATGCAGAACAAGACTGAATGACTGGGTTGTTTCTCTGACAACGGAACTGATAGAACAAATGACCAGCCGGCTTGGGTAGCAACCTTAGATTTGTGTCGGGACTATATCTTGTGGAAGGATGAAATGGTAAGAATAAATTAATCATAATGTTTTTCATGAAAACATGTGAATCATTACATATGTTGGTAACCTAAACGTGTTAATGCCCTTGTGTAAGTGACTGCAGAGAAGTCAGGCGCAGGAGAGCAGAATTGGGTAGCAAACAGAGCCCTTTATTACGGTCACCAGACACACGGCACTAAGAAAAATAAACAAATACGGGTTGACATAACCCAGCGCAAACCAGTCTGACGTACACATACACGTAACAACAAACAATTCCACACACAGACATGGGGGGAACAGAGGGTTAAATACATGTCAAATAATGAGGGAATGTAAACCAGGTGTGCGGGAAAACAAGACAAAACAAATGGAAAATGAAGAGTGGATCGGCGATGGCTAGTAGACCGGTGACGTAGACCGCCGAATGCCGCCCGAACAAGGAGAGGAACCGACTTCGGCAGAAAACATATCAGTTTTCAAACAATGTAAAATGTAGTTTTGTTCATTTAGTTAAAGCCGCATACAAACATGGTCTCTTTTGTTTGTTTTCTTGAGTAAGGCAGCTCCAAAATGAAGGTGTTTCAGCCTAGCTCAGTGCTTTCTGTGGTGGTGGGGCAGGCCAGCAGAAAATACGGAGCATTGCACTGTGATTGGCTCAGTGTTCGGTCACTCATGGGGACACTACGTCACAGCCAGGTTTAAGGGTAGAGCTCGAAAATTCAAGCACCTTGGGTGCTGCCATAGAGTGACATTAGAAGTGCCCATCCAAGAAGGCTCAAGGTCGTTGGCCACAGATAAAATTACATCAAATCACGTTATAGCTACAGTAGTTTTGATTGGACTGATCATGTCAACATCATACTTTCAAAATCTTGGCTAGCAGTCAAGAATCAAGTTCACAATCTACTGTCAAATCCTTTTTAATCCTTGTCATAATGAAGATAAATAACAAAGAGATATTATAGATAAAACGTATTGATGCTCATCGGCTATTGGACTTAAACATTACACAAGATGGAAATGGCAAATTCAACAATGAGTGCTTTGGAAGGAATCAGTGGCTAACTGCAAGCATTGCAAAGCAATCATTAGCTTGTTATTCAGTGGAGTGGCTGTCTGGTCCCAAGATTAAGGGTCTCTTTTCCTAGTTTAAAATTATAAACATTCTAAGCTTTCATTGTCTGCTTATATGCCCCATTTATTTATCCTACAGTTGTGACTTGTGTACAGGGAGAACGCTGTAAGAATGGCTCATGTTCTGAATTCTGTAGCTGTACATTTCAAAAGTGCTGAAAAAATAGTTACATTGACTATGTCTGTCCTAGCTCGCTCATTAATGTCTTAATCAAAATTACTGATTGCCTCTTATCCACTTGTCATTCCCTTATGCCATAGTTTATACATCTCAATTGTCAATAGAAACTACATTTGTTTAAGCAAGTCAGCCATGTCAGCTATTTTTTTTAAAGGCAGTAAATGAGACTGAATGAACTGTTTCGCTGCCAGACAAGGCTCCGCTGATAGCCAGCTGTAGCAGTGGTAAGATGTTAGGACTGCTGTTGGGACTCTGCTGTTGGGACAGCTTTATGTAGGCCCTAACAGTTTGAGGGCACCGTTTGTCACCATTATAGTGCAATTAATGTATTGTTTAGTGTTGTGTTGTGGCTTTGCTGGAATGGATCCCACATTATTTATTTTTTTGCCCACCAAGATTTACATGCTAAAATCACAACTGAATAGAAAATGTATTTCCATGACAGAATTAAACATTTATTTTGGATTGACTAATGTAGATATACTGAACAAAAATAGAAACACAACATGCAATAATTTCAATGACTTTACTGAGTTACAGTTCATAAGGAAATCAGTCAATTGAAATGAATGAATTCGGCCCTAATCAATTTTTTACTTTTTCGTGGTATCCATTTGGTAGTTACAGTCTTGTCTCATCACTGCAACTCCCGTACGGACTCAGGAGAGGTGAAGGTCGAGAGCCACGACCCTCCGAACACGACCCAACCAAGCCCACCCACTTGGGAGCTAGGCCCACCTACTAGGTTTTTCCCTACAAAAGTGCTTTATTACAGACAGAAATACTCCTCAGTTTCCTCAGCTGTCTGGGTGGCTAGTGTCAGACGATCCTGCAGATGAAGAAGCCGGATGTTGAGGTCCTGGGCTGGCGTGATTGCACATGGTCTGCGTTTGTGAGGCCAGTTGGAAGTACTGCTACATTCTCTAAAACAACTTTGGAGGCGGCTTATGGTAGACATATTAAAATTACATGCTTAGGCAACAGATCTGGCAACAGCTCATTCCTGCAGTCAGCATGCCAATTGATCACTCCCTCAAAACTTGAGACATCTGTGGCATTGGGTTGTGTGACAAAACTACACATTTTAGAGTGGCCTTTTATTGTCCCCAGCACACCTGAGTACTGATCGTGCTGTTTAATCAGCTTCTTGATATGCCACACCTGTCAGGTGGATAGATTATCTTGGCCAAAGGGAAATGTGTAAATACACACAGCTGTAAAACTATTTGTGCACAAAATTTGAGAGAAATAAGCTTTTTGAGCATATTGAACATTTCTGGGATCTTCTACTTTAACTCATGAAACATGACACTAACCCTTTACATGTTGCCTTTATACTCTGTTCCGTGTAGTTTCAAATACATGCAACTTAAAAGTTAAATATCACAAAATGTTGATTTGAAATCTTTTGGACGTTAGAGCAATCTTGAGGGAATTGTATTTGAGTCAGAAAAGGATGATCATATGATAGGGAAGATACGTATATAAAACCTTGATGAGAGCATATCCAACTGAAAATATTTTAGAGAAAAAATATAAACTAAAATATATGTTGAATCCAGTTTTATAAACCTGTGTAGAATGTATTATACAAGAGACAAAATTCACAAATCCTACCACACAATGGCAGAGCCATGTCTTAAAACCTGTTAAGGCTAGGGCCGCTAGCGGAACCTTTCGACAACATCCGGTTAAATTGCAGAGCGCATATTTTATTTTATTTGAAATATTTAACTTTCATACAATCACAAGTGCAATACACCAAATTAAAGCTTAACTTCTTGTTAATCCAGCCACCGTGTCAGATTTCAAAAAGGCTTTACGGCGAAAGCAAACCGTGCGATTATCTGAGGACAGCACCCCATCATACAAACAAATGACAATCATATTTCAACCCGCCAGGCGCGACACAACACTCACAATCGATATAATTCATGCCTTAACTTTGAAAATCTTCTGTTGGCATTCCAAAATGTTCCATAAACATCACAAATGGTCCTTTTGTTCGATATATTCCGTCGTTATATCTCCAAAATGTCAATTTATTTGGTGAGTTTGATTCAGAAAAACACCGGTTCCAACTCGCCCAACATGACTACAGATGACCTAATAAATTACCTGTAAACTTTGTCCAAACATTTCAAACAACTTTCCTAATCCAACTTTAGGTATTTTAAAACGTAAATAATCGATACAATTTAAGACGGGAAAAAACTGTGTTCAATAGCGGATAAAATGAAAGTGGAGCGACCAGGTCACGCGCCCCCAAACAAAACAGTCCACTTGGATATACACCCAGAAAGGAAAGGGCTACTTCTTAATTTCTCAAAGGAAAAACATCAACCAATTTCTAAAGACTGTTGACATCTAGTGGAAGCCATGGGAACTGCAACCAGATGCCTCAGAAATCTAGATTCACATTGAAAACACAGTCCCCTCAACAACAACAGGCATAATTTCAACAGTTTTAGAAACTTTAGGGTGTTTTCTATCCAAACCTACCAATTATCTGCATATCCTAGCTTCTGGGCCTGAGTAGCAGGCAGTTTACTTTGGGCACGCTTTTCATCCGGATGTGAAAATACCGCCCCCTAACCCGAAGAGGTTTTTAAGTGGAAAACTAATAATGACTCAATAATCCATGCTTTCTGGGAATGCTATACAGTCCGGAAGTTGTGGGTAGAGCTAGAAAGTTGTCTGTCAGATGTACTACAATGTAAATTTCAAGACATGGCATATGTAGTGAGATACCCGATGGGTTGGACGATTCCCTTCTCATCACTCATCTTGAAAAAACGTAGACAAAAAATGTGGAAATCAATCAATCCGCCATCATTAACACAATGGGAAAAAAATCTAAATATTTTATTTATTAAATATTGAAAATGCGCGGGCTACAGTGAGAAACAAAATTGAGTTTCAGGCCATGTGGAGGAAAGTAATGCAAGTTCTGGAGATGGGGGGGGGGGGCTAGTGGGTCTGGGTAGGTGTGATGTAGTTGATTGATTGTTTGTATGAGGTTGTCTATGTTTTCTATTTTTTATCAAATAAATCTTATAACAACAAGAAATATATACCATTGGCTGGAACTGTGATAAAGCTGGTTAAAAAAGTGTACAAAGCTGATGAAGCTGGTTGAAACAGAAAGTTATATTTAGCATTTGTGAAATTATTTTGATGTCATATGAAAGTAAAGGGCTTTATATTTTTAAAACTGTATCACAATTGCAATTCAGAATCGATTCACGTTTAGATGGAGTATTTGGCTGTTTTGGCTGCCAGAGCCAGTCTATCTCTGAAAATAACATACAGTATTTGGACCTTAAGGAATAAATGGTAGGCTCCAAAAGAGTACATCTTGGGCTAGGTTGAATCTAGAGGCATGGACTCAGCATATGAACAGTATAGCAGGGTATTGATCAACCCCTCACATTGTGCACAGGTTTGAGGTTATTCTAAACTAAATGCACAGGGAATCATTAATCACAATACTTGTTTTCAGTATTTAATTCATTATTTTATTTCATTCTCAAGTCAATTCTACGAGACTGCACCTGCAGAACCCAGTCCTAAAATCTATGACTTTTAAGGTGTGTTTTCAGATTTCCCCTTACAGAAAATCTCTTCCCACACTTGTAGCACTGGTGAGGTTTTTCGCCAGTGTGAATAAGCGTGTGACGTTTAAGGCCTCTTGCCGTAGTAAAACGTTTTGTGCACAGGGTGCAGGGGTATGGAAGCTCTCCTGTGTGAGTTTGCATGATGCTTTGAAGCCCTTCCCACAATGTTCACAGGTGTAGGGACATTCTCCTGTATGCGATAATGTATGCAGCCTCAGTTCTCCTGAGCTAAGGAATGCCTTACCACAGATGCTACATAAATAGTTTTTCTCCCCTGCATGCATCCGCATGTGTCTTGCTAGATGTTGGACAGATGTTTTCCCACAAATAGTGCAACAGTAGGGACGCTCCCCAGTGTGTGTGTGCTCACATGCCATTTGAGTGAACCTGCACACATGAATCTTTGGTCACAGTGAGAGCATTTGAATGGTTTTTCCCCTGTGAGAGCACGCTGATATTTCATACCACACCTGGAAGAAAATCTTTTCTCACACTTGTTACAATGGAATGCCAATGTGTGAATTCCTATATGTACTTTCAGGGTTTTTGAAAACCTTCCCACAATGAGTGCACTTGTGGGTCTTGGTGGATTATTGGTGCATAGGGAATCCTTTTAGTGCTGCTTGAAAGGGGGTTCATCATCCCCAGATTCCTCAGAACATAACTCCTAGATGCCTAATCCTGATGTGCTGGTGGAGTTTTTAAATTTTACTGTGAGAGAATGGACAGAGGGAGCATGCAAGAATTCAGAATGACATGTTACAATTCATCCTGCAATGACAAGATCAGGAGTGTAGATTGTATCAGAGGTGATGTTATTAATCATTTGCTAACATGAGATCAGTGTTTAAATTCCTGAATTCCCTTACCGTTACTGGGACCTGGGATACACGGACCATAAGTCTCTGCAGTTGAAATGCCCATCTGTTCCTATTGCTCCAAATCCTGCCTTATATAAACTTATTCATTGCAATCGTCATCTTCCCAGTCCTCTTCACTCTGTCTCTCTTCCATTTGCTCTTCTTCCTCCTCCACTCTGCCCCATTAGGTTGTACTCCACTCTACCCCCAAGCCTTAAGACTACTGAACTACCGACTACCCCCCCCCCTTTGGTTTTGTACACTGTTGCTACTTGCTGTTTATTATCTATGTATATTCACTTATCCCCTACCTACATGTACAAATTACCTCAACTAACCTGTATCCCCGCACACTGACTAGGTACCGGTACCCACTGTATATAGCCTCTATTTTTTTGTGCTACTTTTATTTTATTTTGTACTACAAACGTTCTCGAAAACTCTTCAGCGAGCAGGCCTTTCTAATCGACCTGGCCCGGCTATCCTGGAAGGATATTGACTTCATCCCGTTAGTAGAGGACATTCTTTAAAAGTGCCTTCCTCACCATTTTAAATAAACATGCCCCTTTCAAAAAATGTAGAACCAGGAACAGATATAGCCCTTGGTTCTCTCCAGACCTGACTGCCCTTGACCAGCACCAAAACATCCAGTGGCGTACTGCATTAGCATTGAATAGCCCCTGTGACTTGCAACTTTTCAGGAAAGTTAGGAACAAATATACACAGGCAGTTAGGAAAGCTAAGACTAGCTTTTGCAAGCAGAAATTTGGATCCTGTAGCACAAACTCAAAAAAGTTCTGGGACACTGTAAAGTCCATGGAGAATAAGAGCACCTCCTCCCAGCTGCCCACTGCACTGATGCTAGGAAACACTGTCACCACTGATAAATCCACTATACTTGAGAATTTCAATAAGCATTTTTCTACAGCTGGCCATGGTTTCCACCTGGCTACCCCGGTCAACAGCCCTGCACTCCCCACAGCAACTCGCCCAAGCCTCCCCCATTTCTCCTTCACCCAAATCCAGATTGCTGATGTTCTGAAAGAGCTGCAAAATCTGGACCCCTACAAATCAGCCTGGCTAGACAATCTGGACCCTCTCTTTATAAAATGATCTGCCGAAATTGTTGCAAACCCTATTACCAGCCTGTTCAACCTCTCTTTTGTATCGTCTGAGATCCCCAAAGATTGGAAACCTGCCGCGGTCATCCCCCTATTCAAAGGGGGAGACACTCTAGACCCAAACTGCTACAGACCTATATCTATCCTACCCTGCCTTTCTAAGGTCTTCGAAAGCAAAGATAACAAACAGATTACCGGCCATTTCGAGTCCCCACTGTACCTTCTCCGCTATGCAATCTGGCCATGCACCTCAGCCACATTCAAGATCCTAAACGATATCATAACAGCCATCGATAAGAGACATTACATTGGATGCAGTCTATCACAGTGCCATCCGTTTTGTCCCCAAAGCCCCATATACTACCCACCACTGCGACCTGTACGCTCTCGTTGGCTGGCCCTCGTTGGCCTGGAATGCAAAAATCACTGAAGCTGGAGACTCATATCTCCCTCACTAGCTTCAAGCACCAGCTGACAGAGGAGCTCACAGATTACTGCACCTGTACATAGCCCATCTGTAAACAGCCCATCCAACTACCTCATCCCCATACTGTATTTATTTATCTTGCTCCTTTGCACCCCAGTATCTCTACTTGCAGTCATCTTCTGTACATCTACCATTCCAGTGTTTAATTGCTATATTGTAATTACTTTGTCACCATGGCCTATGTATTGCCTTTACCTCCCCTATCTTACCTCATTTGCACACACTATATATAAACTTTTTTTCCTACTGTATTATTGACTGTATGTTTGTTTATTCCATCTGTGTTGTTGTATGTGTCAATCTGCTGTGCTTTATCTTGGCCAGGTTGTTCTCAACTAGCCCACATGGTAAAAAAAAAAAAATCCACTTCCCATGAGAAGCCAGATATAACACAATTGAGGGGTGCTCTGTTCCTAAGAGACACACACAGGACACTTCAAATTTAACAATTCGGGTGAGACGCAACACACGTTTCTTCTGATCCTTAGAAGCACAAAAAAATCTAAACAAGCCCGCCTCTCGTGATCCTCACAGCCTTCACTCTACCCAGCACTCTCTCCATCAATTTGGATATCTCAAATGTATTCCTCTAGGTAATTCGATCAACTGCTCCTCATTAATAAACCGTACTCCTACATGATACGAAATTACATTCTCATCGCGGTACACTACTTTGTTCCGTTTCCCATTATTTCGGTCAATGTTCCAATTATCCTTGATTCTACAGCAATTAGATTCAGAATCCACTTCCGCCATCTTTTCCTCTCAAAACCCGCTCAGAGTCCCTGTGATCAGTGTATGGGCGGCGTTGGGGTAAAACGTGCTAGTAGGATAACGCCGGATGTTGATGGTGGTACCAGAAATTAACAAACCATCACATCTTTCTTTCCATCCTCTATCTGTCTCTCCAGAGCCTGCTGTACTCAGCATGTTGGTGAAGTGATAGCTAGCTAAAGAAAAATGCCGGAGTCCCGATATCACTGGTCAGGGGATGAGGTGAATGCCATCGTCTCAATATGGTCAGACGAGGCAATACAGCGTGCATTACGTTCGTCTGACTCTGAGTATCGAGGTGCCGCCAAGGTGTACCATGAGATCTTTGTGCGCCTTCGCAAATTAGGTTATAAGGGAACCGTCCAGCAATGTCGTGACAAACTAAAAAAACTAAAGGGTCAGTACAAAGAAATTAAGTCAAACGGTCCCGACCGCCGGAGTTATTTTCCACCATCATGGTTCGATGCCATGGACGCTGTACTGGGACAGCGACTCAGAAAGCCAGTACTGAGAAGTGACAAAGCCACCGTATCACAAAAAAACGGTAAATTGTTTTTCTTAATTTGCTTTAGAATCCGATAACAGGTCGTGTACAGATTGCTATCTGCTGCGTTCACGTACTAGTCGGAACTAGGAAACTCAAATGTCCGACTTGAAAACTAGTTGTAAAACATGAGCTCTGAGTTTCCCACTTGAAACTACCAGAATCAACCAGTAGGAAGTTTGGGCAAATACGTACATTTTAACCCCGTGGTTCTCGGTAGTCATGTCAGAGTGACTCGGGCTCCCGTGTGGCGCAGCAGTCTTAGATACTGCATCTCAGTACTAGAGGTGTCACTACAGACACCCTGGTTCGGATCCAGGCTGTATCACAACCAGCCGTGATTGGGAGTCCCATAGGGCGGCGCACAATTGGCCCACCGTCGAGTTTGGCCTTTGTGGGCAGTCATTGTAAATAAGACTTTGTTCTTAATTAACTGACTTGCCTAGTTAAATAAAATAAAAAATACTTGCCTACTTCGGATGAACGATTTAAAAGCGTTAACGAGCTTGGAAGGAAGAACCATTCTCACCATAAACCCCAACATTAATGGTGTCATAATACCCATAAAACCTAGCGATCAAACAGGAAAATGGTTCCAGCCAATTTTCCCGATAAGGGAATTTAGAAACACTTAAAATAAGGTCTGTGTTTCATCTTAACGTTTTGACGGGTCACATTGCCCGAGAGCGATTTGGTTATCTATCCCTGTTTGACAGCTCGGTTTTAAGGGTATTACGAGTCATACTGAGGTACTCAATTGACAGCTGAAATTGTGGCCATGTTTGTTGCCATTTGCAGAGGTGCGTGACGTCAGATTTCAACATGTGGGAAAGATCGGGGTCCAGAGCTCATACCCGAGGTTCCTAGTTGAAATTCCGAGTTGGAAGGGCGTTCACGTACGGTTTTCCCAGTAGGGAGGTCGTATTTCAGAGTTTCCGACATCAGCAGCAGATTTTCAACCAACCTTAATTTGGCGATACTTTGTTCTCAAATCAATAATTACCGGTGTCTTCTAAACTCCCATAGCCAATTGCAGGGGGGATGTTTGAATTTAGAAAATGCTCCGTTATTAAATTAAATACATTTGTACTCTATTAAGTAATCTAATAATCTATTCACTGCCATCTTGTCTGTTTCTGATATTATCTCATTGATCCAGCCCAAAGTGCTGCACATCATGAGCGAGACTCAGAAATCAAGCATCACTTTGAATGACACTCACCTGGGGTGTATTCATGAGAGAGGATCAGAAATAGATTAGATGGCAATGTATACATTGTAGGATTAATTCATGGAACAAAGACTGATTTAATTTAATAACAGCATTTTCTAAATTCAAACTCCCCCTGCACTAGCCAGTTAAGAAGACACCCGGTGACTTCAAGAACGAAGAAAGCGTTGGCAAGTGAAGGTTGGTCGAAAATCTGCTGCTTATGGCTCATTAGCAGCCCGTACACAACCTCGGACACAAACTTTAGTCCTGCGCCGAGGTGGCTAGTTATGGCTAGTTACCCCTGGTTATACTTGAGAACACTAGCCTTGAAAAGTGCAGACAAAGTTTGAATATTCAAACCGGTGCTTGTGGAGATAAATAGATACGCTAAATTGTAATTGCATTTCTAGATAAACCCTCCCTCAAATCCTCAGTCTGGTCTTTAACAGCCCCAAATTTAGGCTATTGTTACTATGTTAATGCTTCACCAAAGCTCCCTTTTGAAAAGTTTCCCATGGCTAGGTCGTCCACAGTCAAAAGAAATTGGCCGGGCTCCTGTATTGGTCCAGTGGCCCTTTTTTCCCCATACACTTTTCAGATGGTATTTACATAACAATGGCAAACTTAATTTTTTTACACCTTACAAAGCAACTGTGTTGATGACACTGACAGAGTTGTTCTTTCTGCAAGCCCCAAGTCTTTAGTATCACTCCCCTGATGGAAACACAATTACAATAGAGCTTACATTAACATACGCAACTGGCGACAAACTGGTGTGGGGTAAGTCTTAGGTGTAAATGCAGTAAGAGTTTATTCAGTCATTATGTTAATGAAAACTAGTGTTGTTTTTTGGAACGTGTACAAATCACAT
This sequence comes from Oncorhynchus tshawytscha, assembly GCF_018296145.1. NCBI lineage: Eukaryota > Metazoa > Chordata > Actinopteri > Salmoniformes > Salmonidae > Oncorhynchus > Oncorhynchus tshawytscha. Next base: position 68,343,353 of record NC_056441.1, read on the forward strand.
TTTCTTTTTCACATGCTTCGTAAACAATAGGTGTCGACTAACAGTGAAATGCTTACTTATGAGCCCCTCCCAACAATGCAGAGAATAATATCACAATTAATAAATACACAATGAGTAATGATAACTTGGCTATGTACAGTACTGAGTCGATGTGCTGGGGTACTAGTAAATATTTTCTTAACTCTATTTCTTGAACTGCATTCTTGGTTAAGGGCTTGTTAGTAAGCATTTCACTGTAAGGTTCATTTCACCTGTTGTATTTGGCGCATGTGACAAATAAAATTTGATTTGGTAAGTATATACAGTGTATTCAAAGTATTCAGACCCCTTGACTTTTTTCACATTTTGTTACATTACAGCCTTTTTCTAAACTGGATTAAATAATGTTTTCCCTCAATCTACACACAATACCCCAAAATTACAAAGCAAAAACAGGTTTTTGCAAATGTATATATAATTTTAAGATCACATTTACATAAGTATTCAGACCCTTTCTCGGTACTTTGTTGAAGCACCTTTGGCAGTGATTACAGCCTCAATTCTTCTTGGGTATGATGCTACAAGCTTAGCACACCTGTATTTGGTGAGTTTCTCCCATTCTTCTCTGCAAATCCTCAAGCTCTCAGGTAGGATGGGGAGTGTCGCTGCACAGCTATTTTCAGGTCTCTCCAGAGATGTTCAAGTCCGGGCTCTGGCTGGGCCACTTGAGGACATTCAGAGACTTGTCCTGAAGCCACTCCTGTATTGTCTTGGATGTTTGCTTAGGATCGTTGTCCTGTTGGAAGGTGAACCTTCGCCCCAGTTTGACCTGAGCACTCTAGAGCAAGTTTTCGTCAAGGATCTCTGTACTTTTCTCCAGTCATCTTTGACTCGATCCTGACTAGTCTCCCAGTCCCTGTCGCTGAAAAACATCCACACAGCATGATGCTGCCACCACCATGCTTCACCATAGGGATAGTGCCAGGTTTCTTCCAGATGTGACGCTTGGCATTTAGGCCAAATAGTTCAATCTTGGTTTCATCAGACCAGATAATCTTGTTTCTTATGGTCTGAGAGTCCTTTAGGTGCCTTTTGGCAAACTCCAAGTGGGCTGTCATGTGCCTTTTTACTGAGGAGTGGCTTCCGTCTGGCCATTCTACAATAAAGGCCTGATTGGTGGAGTACTGCAAAGACTGCAGTCTTTCTGGAATGTTCTCCCATCTCCAGAGAGGAACTCTGGAGCTCTGTCTGAGTGACCAAGTTTTTGGTCCCCTCCCTGACCAAGGCCCTTCTCCCCCAATTGCTCAGTTTGGCTGGGCGGCAAGCTCTAAGAAGAGTATTGGTGGTTCCATTTAAGAATGATGGAGGCCACTGTTCTTGGGGATCTTCAATGCTGCAGACATTTTTTGCTACCCTTCCCCAGATCTGTGCCTCGACAAAATCCTGTCTCAGAGCTCTACGGACAATTCCTTTGACCTCATGGCTTGGTTTTTGCTCTGATGTGCACTGTCAACTGTGGGACCTTTATATAGACAGGTGTGTGCCTTTCCAAATCATGTCCAATCAATTGAATTTACCACAGGTGGACTCCAATCAAGTTGTAGAAACATCTCAAGTATGATCAATGGAAACAGGATGCACCGGAGCTCAATTTTGTGTCTCATAGCAAAGGGTCTGAATACTTATTAAAATAAGGCATTTCTGTTTTTGATTTGTTATAAATTACCAAAAATGTCTAAACCTGTTTTCACTTTGTCATTATGTGGTATTGTGTATAGATTCAGAAAAAAACAATTTAATACATTTTAGAATAAGGCTGTAACGTAACATGTGGGAAAAGGGTCTGAATACTTTCCAAATGCACTGTATACAGTGCCTTCAGAAAGTATTCAGACCCCATGACTAATTCCACATTTTGTTGTGTTAGCCTTATTCTAAAATGTTTTTTTCTCTCTCAATTTAATCAATCTACACTCAATAACGCATTATGACAAATCAAAAACATTATTTTTATAAGTGTTTGTAAATGTTTTAAATTAAATACAGGTCTCATCTACACTAAACAAAAATATAAACGCAACATTCAACAATTTCAAAGATTTGACTGAGTTACAGTTCATATAAGGAAATCAGTCAATTGAAATAAAAGAATAGGCCCTAATCTATGGATTTCACATGACTAGGAATACAAATATGCATCTGTTGGTCACAGATACCTTAAAAAATAAACAAGGGGCATGGATCAAAAACCACTCAGTATCTGGTGTGACCACCATTTGCCTCATGCAGCGCAACACATCTCCTTTGCATAGAGTTGATCAGGCTGTTGATTGTGGCCTGTGGAATGTTGTCCCACTCCTCTTCAATTTGGATGTTGCTATAAAAAAATCCCCTCCCAAGCGCATATAGGCAAATTAAACGACAAAGGGAACTGTTAACCATGAATACACATAAATAAGCCAAATTGTAAATGGTAAACATGAAGTACAGAAGATTGTCTACACGACCTAGAGAACTTTAATATGACACGGTTGTTTGCAATGGACCTTAACAGCACACTGGTCAGAAACAGCCGGTGGATGTTTTTGTTTATGTGAGTGCTTTTATCTGATCTGGTGCTTTCACAGACAAATTACCATCCAGTTGGACACCTGATGAACTTCCACAAACTTCAGGGTCTGGGGTGAGAACTTCAGCTTCTAGGCTGTTGGAGTTGACTGATTCCTCTGAAGAATATGGTACGTCATCTAGTACAAAGTAAAAAAATAAAAATATATATATATATTACCAGGGACAGGCTAGATTTGGTGCTCCCCTTTATGGAATGGATTAAAACTTACTTTGTAAGCTCTAACCATCTGAGGAACCGGCCAGTAATGGCCAGAAGTTGAGAAACGCTTATCTAGTACACATTATTTATAAACCGTACTGTAAGCTTGCTAGCTAATATTGTTTACAAGTTTCTGACTGCTTTCAACTTATGTTGTTCTTTCACAGAGGAATCTGGATACCACTGGTCGTCTAAGGAGGTTCAGGCATTGTTAACACTCTGGGCAGATAAGATAGTACAGAAGCACCTCCTCTCCTATAAAAACGAGCACGTCTATGCCAAATTTAGTTCAGAGCTTGCCGCCCTGGGTTTTAAAAGGACGTCGAAGCAGTGCAGACAAAAGATACAAATACTGAAAAAGGAACACAAAAAAATCAAGGATAACAATAACATGAGTGGTTCCATCTATCGTGAAGAGAATTGGTTTGCCATCATTGATAGTGTCCTGTGTCACCAACCAAGAACTTTGGAGTCTGGGGTGATAAATTCTGATGCCAAGCTTTTGGGGTCGCCTGATTCCCAACAAGAAATGGGAGATTCTAGTAAGTTAAGTTGTCCAGTACAGCACCTAGTTCACATGTTTAACACAGTAACTTTGTTACCATAAGCTTGGTACTTAACAATGTTTTTCTTTGTGTGAGTACTGTCAACTGTGCTGTTGTATCCACAGACAAATCTCCATCCATTTGGACACCTGATGAGGTCCATGGTCAACAATCAGAAACCTCAGGGCTTGGGGTGATAAATGCAACTAATCTACTGTTTGAATCGACTCCTGATTCCCCTGTAGACGAGGAACATATTGGTAAGTTATCTAGTAGTGTTTTTCAACCTTTTTTGTACCACGGGCTAGCCAGGGGTGGGAGGGCCAAGAGACCAGAGGTGGTAGTGCTCAGTTGGGGTGTAGGGTTTGGGCATATCCTGAGGTAGGGAGGGGCAGTTCCCCTTGCTGCCCCGTAGGCAAGCACCATGGTCTTGAAATGGATGCAAGCTTGGACTGTGAGCCAGCTAACGCACTTGCATGTATGTCCCACTAACCATCTGAGGGACTGACCAGTAATAGCCAGAAGTTGAGAAACACTTATCTAGTACACATTTGTCATGAACCATACTGTAAGTTTGCTAGCTAGTATTGTTTAACATTTTTTGACTTTGTTCAACTGATGTGGTTCTTTCACAGAGGAGTCTGGATACCACTGGTCGCCAAAGGAGATTCAGGCATTGTTAACACTCTGGGCAGATGGTAGTGTTCAGAAGCAGCTTCTCTCCTATAAAAACGAGCATGTCTATGCCAAATTTAGTTCAGAGCTTGCCGCCCTTGGATTTAACAGGAAATCTAAACAGTGCAGAGACAAACTAAAAAAGCTGAAACAGGAATATAGAAGAGTCAAGGATGACAATAACAAGAGTGGTTCCAATCATCGTGGAGAAAGATGGTTTGCCATCATCGATAGTGTTCTCTGTCACCAACCAAGTACTTTGGAGTCTGGGGTGATACAGTCAGATGCAATGCTTTTGGAATTAACTCAACCCAATTCCCCACAAGAAGTGGAGGATTCTGGTAGGTTGTCTCGTGCAGCTTCTCAATCACATTTTTAACACCGTAACAAACTCAGTTCCAACATTCATTGAATCAGATGGTTCATTCATCACAAAACCCACTGATATTGCCAATTACTTTAATATTTTTTTTCATTGGCAAGATTAGCTAACTAATCTTGTAATGAATAATGTGGCAATTGAGCAAGTTGAGGTGACTAAACTGCTTGGAGTAACGCTGGATTGTAAGCTGTCAAACATGTTGATACAACAGTGGCTAAAATGGGGAGAAGTCTGTCCATAATATAGCGTTGCTCTGCCTTCTTAACAACACTATTGACAAGGCAGGTTCAACAGGCCCTAGTTTTGTCGCATTTGGACTACTGTTCTGTCGTGTGGTCAGGTGCCACAAAGCGGGATTTGGGAAAATTACAATTGGCTTTGAACAGGGCAGCATGGCTGGCCCTTAAATGTACACAGAGAGCTAACATCAATGATATGCATGTCAATCTCTCATGGCTCAAAGTGGAGGAGAGATTGACTTCATCACTACTTGTTTTTGTAAGTGTTGACAAGTGTAATGCCCCGAGCTGTCTGTTTGAACTACTGGCACAAAGCTCGGACACCCATGCGTACCCCACAAGACATGCCACCAGAGGTCTCTTCACAATCCCAAGGCCAGAACAGACTGGAAGTGCATAGTACTACATAGAGCCATGCCGACATGGAACGCTATTCCACATCAGGTAACTTATGCAAGCGATAGAATCAGATAAAAAAAATACACCTTATGGAACAGCGGGGACTGTGAAGAGACACAAACACAGGTACAGACACGCATGCGCACACAGGCGCTAGAACACGCACTCTACACACACTTACATTGCAATATTGTTGTATGGTGGTATCATACATTTTGTTGTGGATATGTTGTGGTGTGAGTGTTATACGTATGTACTGTTTTCATATTTTGTTTTATGTGTAATATAAGTGTTTTAATGTGTTTGGACCCCAGAAAGTGTCAGCAGCTAATGTGGATCCCTAATGTGCAGTTCAGCCACAAACTAAAAAAGCTGAAACAGGAATACAAAAAAATCAAGGATAACAAGAGTGGTTCCAATCATTGTGGAGAAAGATGGTTTGCCATCATCGATAGTGTTCTCTGTCACCAACCAAGTACTTTGGAGTCTGGGGTGATACAGTCAGATGCAATGCTTTTGGAGTCGACTTAACCCGATTCCCCTCAAGAAATTGAGGATTCTGGTTGGTTGTCTCGTACGGCATCTCGTACACGTTTTTACACAGTAACTTGCCTGTTACCGCAAGCTTCGTAGTTAATATTGATTATGTGAGAACTGTCAACTGAGCTGTTGCTTCCACAGATCAATCTGCATTCAGTTGGACACCTCATGAGGTCCATGGACTCGTTGGTCACCAACCAGGAACTTCAGGAGCTGAGGTAATACATTCTGCTACTATGCTGCTGGAGTTGACTCAACCGGATTCCCCTGTAAAAGAGGAACCTTATGGTAAGTTATCTAGTACAGTCTTTCTCAACCTTTTTTGTACCAGGGATTAGTAATATTTGTTTATTTTCCTTGGGAGATTGCTTGGATTGTACCTAGCTTACTACTACTAGCTAACTAAGTCAATGTCTTTGCTAACCATCTGAGGGACCGTCCAGTATTAGACAGAAGTTGAAAACCACTTATCTAGTACACATTTTTCATAAACCGTACTGTAAACTTGCTTGCTACTATTGTTTACCAGTTTCTGGCTGCTTTCAACTGATGTGATTCTTTCACAGAAAAATCAGGATACAGCTGGACGTCTCAGGAGGTCCATGCATTGTTAACACTCTGGGCAGATGAGAGTGTTCAAGAGCAGCTTCTCACCTATAAAAACGAGCATGTCTATGCCACATTTAGTTCAGAGCTCGCCGTCCTTGGATTTAAGAAGACTTCAAGGCAGTGCAGAGACAAACTAAAGAAGCTGAGGCAGGAATATAGACAAATCAAGTTTGACCATAACAAGAGAGGTTCCAACCATTGTAGAGAAAGATGGTTTGCCATCATGGATAGAGTCCTCTGTCACCAACCAAGTACTGTGGAGTCTGGGGTGATAAATTCAGATGCAAAGATTTTGGAGTTGCCTGATTCCCAACAAGAAATGGAAGACTCTGGTAAGTTGTCTAGTACAGAATTGAATACACATTTTTAACACAGTTACTTTGCCTGTTACCGCAAGTTTGGTAGTAAATATTGATAGTGTGAGTACTGTCAACTGACCTGTTGCTTCCACAGACCAATCTTCATCCAGTTGGACACCTGATGAGGTCCGTAATCTCTTTGGTCACCAAACAGGATCTTCAGGGGCTGAGGTGATAAATTCTGCTACTATGTTGCTGGAGTCGACCCAATCCTATTCCCCAGAAGTGGAAGATTATGGTAAGTTGTCTAGTACATCATCATCTGAGGGACCAGTCAGCAACAGCCAGAAGATGAGAAATACTAGAAGCTACACGTTTTTCATAAACAGTACCTTAAGCTTGCTAGCTAATATTGTTTTCCAGTTTCTGACTGCTTTCAACTGATGCGGTTCTTTCACAGAGGAATCTGGATACCACTGGACTATGCAGGAGGTTCACACATTGTTAACACTCTGGGCAGATGAGACAGTTCAGAAGCAGCTTCTCTCTTATAAAAATGAGCACGTCTATGCCAAATTTAGTTCAGAGTTCGCTGCCCTCGGATTTAACAGGACGTCGAAGCAATGCAGAGAAAAGTTAAAAAAGCTGAAACAGGAATACAGAAAACTCAAGGATGACGACAACATGAGTGGTTCCATCTATCTTGAAGAAAGCTGTTTTTCCATCATCGATAGTGTCCTCACTAACGAAACAAAAGCTCAGGCTTATTCTTTTCCAGGTGCAGAAGACTTTGGTAAGTTAACTTTTACTGTATTAACTTTTGTAGTTTGTGTGAGGGCTTTCACTGTGGTGACTGGCTGGCTAAATAGCTAGTTGCTGATGCTGGCTAGTTTCCTAATCTCTTGCTAGATGAAATATATATATATATAACTCACCTACAGTATTTTAAATATGCCATTGGTTTTTACTCTATAACATGTTATTGTTTGTGTTTCCCAACGTAGGTCCCGGTTTAACTCTGTCCTCACTGCGTCTCCTTGCTCCACCATTACGCTTGATGTCAGCATTCATGTGGAAAGTGGCTCAGCAGCATATTGTAAAGCATTATGGGAAGCTGGAGGAGTTTGTGACTTTGGTGACAGAGATGGTTCCAGAGCTGCTGAGTTCCAGGCAGAGGACCCAACTTCTTCTGGGTCTGAGAGCAAGGGTGAGAGAGGTGGAAATGCATGCAGAGGATTCTGATAGGAGTATGGGTAGCTGCTAGCTGTAAATAGTATGTTTTCCCCTGGGGCTTGCTCTCACATGTCTACCTCTTTATCAGCTGGTACTGGAGTTGTGTCTCAGTGAGAGCACAGCTGACCTTGTGACCATCCAGCCTCACCTGGACAAAATCCATTATTTGACAGAATACGCTGTACACAAAGAGGTAAGTTAACTTGTACTACTGTTCAAAAGCGTGGGGTCACTTAGACATTTCCTTGTTTTTGAAAGAAAAGCACAAAAAAAATGTCCATTAAAATAACACCAAATTGATCAGATATACAGTGTAGACATTGTTATGTGTTATGTTGTAAATGACTATTGTAGCTGGAAAGTGCAAATTTATGTGATATCTACATAGGTGTACAGAAGCCCATTATCAACAACCATCACTCCTGTGTTCCAATGGCATGTTGTGTTTGCTAAATTTTACTTTTGCAATTAGGTTAGCACAGCTGAAAACTGTTGTGCTGATTTAAAGAAGCAATAACACTGGCCTTCTTAATTCTGAGAAATTAAGGCTATTCCATGTGAGGAGTAGGACACAGCGTTGTACGAGATCTTCAGTTTCTTGGCAATTTCTCGCATGGAATAGCCTTCATTTCTCAGAGCAAGAATAGACTGACAAGTTTCAGAAGAAAGGTCTTTGTTTCTGGCCATTTTGAGCCTGTAATTGAACCCACAAATGCTGATACTCCAGATACTCAATTAGTCTAAAGAAGGACAGTTTTATTGCTGCTTAAATTAGCACAACAGTTTTCAGCTGTGCTAACATAATGGCAAAAGGGCTTTCTATTGATCAATTAGCCTTTTAAAATTATAAACTTGGATTAGCTAACACAACATGCCATTGGAACACAGGAATGATGGTTGCTGATAATGGGCCTCTGAACACCTATTTAAAATGGCGCCGGAAGAAATGGCAGCAGTTTCAGGCGCCCAACCAGTTGTGCTATTATGTGGGGGTTTTTGCGTTATTTGTAACTTATTTTGTACATAATGTTTCTGCAACCGTATCTTCTGCTGCTACTGTTTATCATGTAAGCATAGTCACTTTAACCATACATTCATGTACATACTACCTCAATTGGCCCGACCAACCAGTGCCCCCGCACATTGGCTAACCGGGCTATCTGCACTGTGTCCCGCCACCCACCACCCCCTCTTTTACGCTACTGCTACTCTGTTTATCATATATGCATAGTCACTTTAACCATATCTACATATTACCTCAATTAGCCCGACTAACCGGTGCCTGTATATAGCCTCGCTACTGTATATAGCCTCGCTACTATTATTTTTCACTGTCTTTTTTACTGTTGTTTTTATTTCTTTACTTACCTATTGTTCACCAAATACCTTTTTTGCACTGTTGGTTAGAGCCTGTAAGTAAGCATTTCACTGTAAGGTCTACTACACCTGTTGTATTCGGCGCACGTGTCAAATAAACTTTGATTTGATTTAGATATTCCAGAAAAAATCAGTCGTTTCCAGCTACAATATTCATTTACAACATTAACAATGTCTACACTGTATTTCTGATCAATTTGATGTTATTTTAATGGACAAAAAATGTGTTTTTCTTTCAAACACATGGACATTTTTGAAGTGACCCCAAACGTTTGAGCTGTAGTGTATGTTTAAGATGTTTTCAACTCATATGTTGAGGTTGAGTTAATGTCTGATGAAATTTGTTTGGTTTGTTTGTTTGCTTACTGACAGAGTAATGATGATGAGTTGGAGGCTACAGAGTCTAACTTTGTGGAGTTGGTCCAAACCCTGCTGGAAGACCCGTCTGAGCGGGAGCACTTCTTCCAGGTAAGAGATCTTCGTCTCACAACTGGTAATACTCGTGACCTTCAGGTGCGTATTTAATACATCTGTAAATGTATTTTTTTGGCACAGCAGTCACCTTCAAGCCAAGTTTTGCTATTATTGACATTGTTAATTGCCCGCATTACCAGGAGATGATTGCAGACTATACCACACAACAAATGGCGCCCGAAAGCCATTGCCACCGGACTTATTGTGTGTTAAATTCTCAATTTTTCAGGAGGTGTTCCCAGCACGCTATGGCCCTCAGTATGACACCGCACTGCAGGTACTGGTGTGGGAGTTCCTCTCCAGACTGGAGGAGCTGCTACCTGTACCAGACTTCACACAGGTACAGATAGAAAAATTGCAGTTCTGCCTGTTTAAGTATTGACTGCTGGTCACTGTTTAAAATTAAAAAATGGGTCTGAGAACTATGGAATGGTGAGCTAAAGGAAAACACCTACCCAATGCTCCAGGATCTGGCATGCAGAGAAGGGAGCAAAGGGTGCATACCAATGATACACAGCGTTGAATTAAATGTATTCTAAAGCACTGAAAAATATTGAAATGTAATCAATTACAAATTACATAACCCTCCCCCAGAATTAAATAGAAAATGTGCTATTTCCCCTGCTCCTCAGACAGCAGCATGGCTTGGTGATGCCCCCTCTGTCGTGGAGGAATGTGGAAGCACCATCTTTGACACTGAAGAGCTGAAGACTCTTCTGCAGCACCATCAGCATCATGGAAACTTGAAAAGAGGTAAGTGTCCAACCAGAATTATATATTTGTTATTGTGTATGTTAAATTCTTTGTCTGGTAAGTAGTGGAAGACGATGTATGGCAAGAGTGTAATTTATGGGATCAATTATGTTGTCTTTCCTAGGTTATTTCTCTTACTACACTGCAGATACCATCTTGTCCACACTTTCCCACCCTCCAACAATAAGAGTTGTCATTAGCTCTGAGCAGGCCAGCTCTGACAAAACAAGGTCATGCTCCGATGGAGATGAATGCTTAAAGAATGGGATAGAGAGAGATGGAGAAGGACCATTTAATTGGGGCAGAGAGGAGGAAGAAGATCATTTTTATTTAGAGCAACAAGAGCAGATTAATGTTTTACCTGCAGAGAATTCTGGTCCGTGTATCCCAGTACCCAGCAACGGTATGGACATTCAAGAATTCAAGTTATTAATAAAATATTTGACTTTATTTTGCAGTCCTAGGGTCACTCATTTATCTGGTATTTAAAATGAAATTACTTTAACAATTGGTACCTCATGGTAATTAGCAACTTGGAAATTATTAACAGAATCTGTAAATTCTTGATAACAATTGGTACATCCTTGTGTTCTTTGCGAAATGACCAACACAATTCTTACCTTATTTTATGTACTTTGTAAGTAAATACCTGGTAGTCAGCAAGCTGTTCAATGTAGTGTTACTCAAAATTGCTTTGTCAAATGGTAATTCATTCATCTGGGCAGAATATCACTTCTTAAGCAATCTCTCCTCCTGATTTTGTCATTGCAGGATTGAATAGTGACATGGAATCCCAGGTCCTCGCCTGCTCCCTCTGCTCATTCTCTCACAGTGATATGGCAAAACTCCACCAGCACATCAGGATTAGGCATCGAGGAGAGGACCGAAAGCTTCGACGCCCTAAAGAATCTGGGACTGAAAAACACCTTCCCTCAAGCAGAACAAAACTACTTCACCAGCACATCAGGACTAGGCACCAAGGAGATGAACAGAAGTGTCAACACTCTGAAGAATCTGGGACTGAAAACCTTCCCTCAAGCACAACAATTATCCCCTATAGACCCAATAACATGACTCTAAGCTGCCCTCATTGTGGGAATGTTTACCAAAACCTCAACTCTCTGAAAAAACACATAAGAATTCACACATTTCCATTCTGTTGTAACCAGTGTGAGAGAAGATTTTCTACCAGATTAGGTCTGAAAAGACATCAGCGAGCTCACACAGAGGAAAGACCATTCAAATGCTCTCACTGTGACCGGAGATTCATGTGTGCATATTCACTCAAAATGCATGTACGCACACACACTGGGGAGCGTCCCTACACTTGCACTATTTGTGGGAAAACATCTGTCCAACATCTAGCAAGACACATGCGGATGCATGCTGGGGAGAAAAACTATTTATGTAGCATCTGTGGTAAGGCATTCCTTAGCTCAGGAGAACTGAGGCTGCATACACGATCGCACACAGGAGAATGTCCCTACACCTGTGAACATTGCAGAAGGGGTTTCAAAGCAGCATGCCATCTTCAGATTCATATACGAAGATTTCACACAGGGGAGCGTCCATACCCCTGCACCCTGTGCACAAAACGTTTTGTCATTCTCAGGGAACTTAAAAGACACATGTTAATTCACACGGGTGAGAAAGGTCACAAGTGCTCCGAGTGTGGGAAGAGTTTTTCTTTAAAGGAATCTCTGAAAACACATCTTAAAAGTCATGGATTTTAAGACGTTCTAGACAGATCATATTAGTTATGCATAAAGTCTTGTAGAAGGTATTACTTCTTTCCCCCACAGGTCAGGTGTTATGGGTGGGTCTTAGGAGGCCTGGATGGGAAAAGAGGTACAGTAGGGCGAGCGTCCTACTGTACCTCTTTTCCCATCCAAATAAAATATTGAAATATTTATCGTGTATTTGACCGAGATGTGCGGCGACAGAAAGACTCATCAATCTAAATTAAAGCATCCGAGCGAGCAAAATTGCGTCCCTCTCGCAATATGTGAAGAACATATACAGTACCAGTCAAAAGTGTAGACACCTACTCATTCCAGGGTATTTCTTTATTTGTACTATTTTCTACATTGTAGAATAATAGTGAAAACAAACTATGAAATAACACATGGAATCATGTAGTAACCAAAAAAGTGTTAAACAAATCAAAATATATTTTAGATTCTTCAAAGTAGCCACCCTTTGCCTTGATGACAGCTTGGCATTCTCTCAACCAGCTTCATCCAGAGTGCTTTCCCACAGTCTTGAAGGAGTTAACACATATGCTGAGCACTTGTTGGCTGCTTTTCCTTCACTCTGCGGTCCAACTCCTCCCAAACCATCTCAATTGGGTTGAGGTTGGGTGATTGTGGAGGCCAGGTCATCTGATGCAGCACTCCATCACTCTCCTTGGTCAAATAGCCTTTACACAGCCTGGAGGCGCAAAACCAGATGGGATGGTGTATCGTGAAGGATGCTGTGGTAGCCATGCTGGTTAAGTGTGCATTGAATTCTAAATAAATTACTGACAGTGTCACTCCCACACCATCACACCTCCTCCTCCATGCTCCACAGTGGGAACCACACATGCAGAGATCATCCGTTCACCTACTCTGCGTCTCACAAAGACAGAGCAGTTGGAACCAAAAATCTCACATTTGGATTCCAGACCAAAGGACAGATTTGCACTGGTCTAATGTCCATTGCTTGTGTTTCTTGGCCCAAGCAAGTCTCTTCTTATTGGTGGCCTGTAGTAGTGGTTTCTTTACAGCATTTTGACCATGAGAGGGAGATATATATATATACACTGCTCAAAGAAATAAAGGGAACACTAAAATAACACATCCTAGATCTGAATGAATGAAATATTCTTATTAAATATATTTTTCTTTACATAGTTGGATGTGCTGACAACAAAATCACACAATTATCAATGGAAATCAAATTTATCAACCCATGGAGGTCTGGATTTGGAGTCACACTCAAAATTAAAGTGGAAAACCACACTACAGGCTGATCCAACTTTGATTTAATGTCCTTAAAACATGTCAAAATGAGGCTCAGTAGTGTTTATGGCCTACACGTGCCTGTATGACCTCCCTACACCGCCTTGGCATGCTCCTGATGAGGTGGCGGATGGTCTCCTGAGGGATCTCCTCCCAGACCTGGACTAAAGCATCCCCCAACTCCTGGACAGTCTGTGGTGCAACGTGGCGTTGGTGGATGGAGCGAGACATGATGTCCCAGATGTGCTCAATTGGATTCAGGTCTGGGGAACGGGCGGGCCAGTCCATAGCATCATTGCCTTCCTCTTGCAGGAACTGCTGACACACTCCAGCCACATGAGGTCTAGCATTGTCTTGCATTAGGAGGAACCCAGGGCCAACCGCACCAGCATATGGTCTCACAAGGGGTCTGAGGATCTCATCTCGGTACCTAATGGCAGTCAGGCTACCTCTGGCGAGAACATGGAGGGCTGTGCGGCCCCCCCAAAAAAATGCCACCCCACACCATGACTGACCCATCGCCAAACCGGTCATGCTGGAGGATGTTGCAGGCAGCAGAACGTTCTCCACGGCGTCTCCAGACTGTCACGTCTATCACGTGCTCAGTGTGAACCTGCTTTCATCTGTGAAGAGCACAGGGCGCCAGTGGCGAATTTGCCAATCTTGGTGTTCTCTGGCAAATGCCAAACGTCCTGCACGTTGTTGGGCTGTAAGCACAACCCCCACCTGTGGAAGTTGGGCCCTCATACCACCCTCATGTAGTCTGTTTCTGACCGTTTGAGCAGACACATGCACATTTGTGGCCTGCTGGAGGTAATTTTGCAGCGCTCTGGCAGTGCTCCTCCTGCTCCTCCTTACACAAAGGCGGAGGTAGCGGTCCTGCTGCTGGGTTGTTGCCCTCCTACGGCCTCCTCCACGTCTCCTGATGTACTGGCCTGTCTCCTGGTAGCGCCTCCATGCTCTGGACACTACGCTGACAGACACAGCAAACCTTCTTGCCACAGCTCGCATTAATGTGCCATCCTGGATGAGCTGCACTACCTGAGCCACTTGTATGGGTTGTAGACTCCGTCTCATGCTACCACTAGAGTGAAAGCACCGCCAGCATTCAAAAGTAACCAAAACATCAGCCAGGAAGCATAGGAACTGAGAAGTGGTCTGTGGTTATCACCTGCGGTCTTGCTGGGGCGGTCTTGCTAATTGCCTATAATTTCCACCTGTTCTCTATTCTATTTGCACAACTGCATGTGAAATTTGTCAATCAGTGTTGCTTCCTAAGTGGACAGTTTGATTTCACAGAAGTGTGATTGACTTGGAGTTACATTGTGTTGTTTAAGTGTTCCCTTTATTTTTTTGAGCAGTGTATATTTTTACCTTTATTTAACTTGGCAAGTCAGAAAATTCTTATTTACAACGTCGGCCTACCAGAAGGCAAAAGGCCGGCGAGGACGGGGCTGGGATTTAAAAAATAATTTTAAAAATAGGACAAAACACACATCACGACAAGAGAGACACCACAACACATGGCATGGCAGCAACACATGAAAACAACATGGCAGCAGCAAAACATGGTACAAACATTATTGGGCACAGACAACAGCACAAAGGGCAAGAAGGTAGAGACAACAATACCTCACGGGAAGCAGCCACAACTGTCAGTAAGTGTCCATGATTGAGTCTTTGAGTGAAGAGTTGGAGATAAAAGGGTCCCAGTTTGAGTGTTTTTTGCAGCTCGTTACAGTCTCTAGCTGCAGTGATCTGAAAAGAGGAGCGACCCAGGGATGTGTGTGCTTTGGGAACCTTTAACAGAATTTGACTGGCAGAACGGGTGTTGTATGTGGAGGATGAGGGCCGCAGTAGGTATCTCAGATAGGGGGAGTGAGGCCTCAGAGGGTTTTCTAAATAAGCATTAACCAGTCGGTCTTGCGACGGGTATACAGAGATGACCAGTTTACAGAGGGGTATAGAGTGCAGTAATGTGTCCTATTAGGGGCATTGGTGGCAAATCTGATAGCCGAATGGTAAAGAACATCTAGCCGCTCGAGAGCACCCTCACCTGCCGATCTATAAATTACATCTCTGTAATCTAGCATGGGTAGGATGGTCATCTGAATCAGGGTTAGTTTAGGAGCTGTGGTGAAAGAGTGATTACGATACAAGAAAGTCTAGATCTACCCTTGATATGTGCTAAGAGAAGGACTGTAGCCATTCTCCCAAGTACTTGTATGAGGTGACTACCTAAAGCTCTAAACCCTCAGAGGTAGTAATCACACTGGTAGGGAGAGTGGCATTCTTCTTACCAAATACATGGTTTGGAGGTGTTTAGAACAAGGTTAAGGGCAGAGAAAGCTTTGTTTGTATTTTTATTTATTATGGATCCTCAGCAGCTACACTTCCTGGGGTCCAGCAAAATTAAGGCAGTTCATACAATTTTTAAAACATAACAATACATTCATAATTTCACAACACACGGTGTGCCCTTACGCCCCTACTCCGCCACTACCACATATCTACAGTACAAAATCCATATGTACGCGTGCGCATGTTATCATGTGTGTGTATGCATGTGTCTGTGCCTATGTTTGTTGCTTCACAGGCCCCGCTGTTCCATAAGGTGTATTTGTATCTGTTTTTTAAATCTAATTTTACTGCTTGCATCAGTTACTTGATGTGGAATAGAGTTCCATGTAGTCATGGCTCTATGTAGTACTGTGCGCCTCCCATAGTCTGTTTTGGACTTGTGAAGAGACCCCTTGTGGCATGTCTTGTGGGGTATGCATGGGTGTCCGAGTTGTGCACCAGCAGTTCAAACAGACAGCTCGGTGCATTCAACATGTCAATACCTCTCATAAAATCAAGTAGTGATGAAGTCAATCTCTCTGCCACTTTGAGTCAGGAGAGATTGACATGCATATTATTAATATTAGCTCTCTGTGTACATCCAAGGGCCAGCCGTGCTGCCCTGTACTGAGCTAATTGCAATTTCCCGAAGTCCTTTTTTTGTGGCACCTGACCAGGGCCTTGTTGATAGTGCTGTTAAGGAGGTAGAGCTGCGCTTTATTATTGGTATACTTCTCCCCATCTTAGCTACTGTTGTATCAATATGTTTTGACCATGACCGTATACAATCCAGGGTTACTCCAAGCAGTTTAGTCACCTCAACTTGCTCAATTTCCACATTATGCATTACAAGATTTAGTTGAGGTTTAGGGTTTAGTTAATGATTTGTCCCAAATACAATGCAGAGCATTTAACACAAAATCCGGGGAGGGGCCAGCTGAGTATCTGCAAATAAATGGATGAGAGAGCTTCCTACTGCTTGAGCTATGTTGTTGATGTAAATTGAGAAGAGCGTGGGGCCTAGGATCCAGCCTTGGGGTACTCCCTTGGTGACAGTGGCTGAGACAGCAGACGTTCTGACTTTATACACTGCACTCTTTGAGAGAGGTAGTTTGCAAATCAGGCCAAAGCCCCCTCAGAGACACCAATGCTCCTTAGCCGATCCACAAGAATGGAATTGTATACCGTATCAAAAGCTTTGGCCAAGTCAATAAAAATAGCTACACAACATTTCTTAGAATCAAGAGCAATGGTGACATCATTTAGGACCCTTATGGTTGCAGTGACCTTGTCACAACACAACTGATTGGCTTAAACACATTAAGAAGGAAATCAATTCCACAAATTAACTTAACAAGGCAAACCTGTTAATTGAAATGCATTCCAGGTGTCTACCTCATGAAGCTGGTTGAGAGAATGCCAAGAGTGTGCAAAGCTGTCATCAAGGCAAAGGGTGGCTACTTAGAAGAATCTCAAATATAAAATATTTCATAGTTTTGATGTCTTCACTATTATACTACAATGTAGAAAATAGTAAAAAATAAAGAAAAACCCTTGAATGAGGTGTGTCCAAACTTTTGACTGGTACTGTTGCTGTCTGGACCAAAAGAGCATGGTATGGCTTTCCCGTCCTTGGGACAAAGACTCCCATTGTTAGGTTGGAGACCCGAGAAACTAGTCATTTTATACAGATCTCTGGTTTCAGCCAATTGTGAATTGGAAAGGAAAGTTGGCGGGTGCACAGTTAAAGGTGCTGCATGGTCAATCTGACGTCTGCATTGGCCGTGCAACATTAATAGGGATAGGGCTCCTGCAGAAGTCAGACTTCCTGCAGAAGTCAGGGCATTCATACTTTAGGTGTTGAGCAGAGCAGTGCAGAGCTATTGGGAAGGAAGTGAGTTTGTGTTTATACAGGATCACCCTTCCCCACCTACAATCAACCAATCATGTCAATGTGGAGCTATAAGGAACCCTCCGCTATAGGGAGCCTTGTGCATTGTTACAAAATTTTGGAGGCGCACAGTGATGCACCTCCCAAATTACTGGCGTGGGAAACTGAGGGCCCGGAATAGGCTAGTTGTGTTGCAAATTCACTATTGACAGCACAAGTCAAAACCGGTAGAAACAGAGGAAGTTGAGAGATTAATTTTCATCAGGATATTTTCTCCTGTTTTTATTGGTCGACTTTGGGCCTATGTGTTTTACTTAGTTGATGATGAAGTTGTTAGCTTACTGCTGCATTGGCCTATAGGCTATTTCTGAGTTCTATGTGCTAATTTATTTAGCCGCCAATGGATTGCAGTGTATCAATGTGTCCATATGGCAGAGGCTGGAGCTCTTGCCTTAGAATTCAACTAACTTTTAGATTTGTATCCTTTTACTTAATATTTTTATTATTCACCACGTTTTTGAGAAACCAAAACGTTATTATTGAATTGAAACTGTTCCCCAAAAATGCGCATATCGAAATAATCATAACTGGCATGCAGATCGGTAGAAAAATGGGTGGATAAATTGTCAGTTTCATTTTGAAACTGGCTATGGTCTTTAAAACACCCATTTAAAAAATAGTGAATGCGCCAGCGTGTGCACACATTGGTCCTGTTTAAAAACAGCCTAAGGAATCCAAGGCCCAACCAACTGACTCGTTCTTGTGCTGGCCCTGTTTCAACTCTTTCTTTTAGACCTATTGAAAGTATAAATAAAAGCATTGTGATTAACAATTCCCTGTGCGTTTTGTTGTAAGTGCCATAAAACCTGGGAAAAATATGGGAGGGGTTCTCAGAATGTCATTTTATAGTTCATGTGACATTTTTTATTAATTTAGCAGACACTGGGACTTAATTATTGCATTCAACCACATCTCAGTCATAGTACACACTCTAGGTGGCAGTATTCACCCTTTCAGCTTGTTTGCCAACTCATAGAAATTGTAGTATTAGAAAACGTAAAATCAGCAAAAAACGAAATGTCTTTCAAAGATAATTCGTAAAAATCCAAATAACTTCACAGATCTTCATTGTAAAGGGTTAAAACAATGTTTCCCATGCTTGTTCAATGAACCATAAACAATTAATGAACATGTACCTGTGAAACGGTCGCTAAGACACTAACAGCTTACAGACAGTAGGCAATTAAGGTCACCGTTATGAAAACTTAGGACACTAAAGAGGGCTTTCTACTGACTCTGAAAAACACCAAAAGAAAGATGCCCAGGGTCCCTCATCTGCGTGAATGTGCCTTAGGCATGCTGCAAGGAGGCATGAGGACTGCAGATGTGGCCAGGGCAATAAATTGCCATGTCTGTACTGTGAGACGCCTAAGACTGCGCTACAGGGAGACAGGACGGACAGCTGATCGTCCTCTCAGTGGCAGACCACGTGTAACAACACCTGCACAGGATTGGTACATCCAAACATCACACCTGTGGGACAGGTACAGGATGGCAACAACTGCCCGAGTTACACCAGGAACGCACAATTCCTCCATCAGTGCTCAGGCTGTCCACAATAGTATGAGAGAGGCTGGACTGAGGGCTTGTTGGCCTGTTGTAAGGCAGGTCCACACCAGACATCACCGGCAACAACGTTGCCTATGGGCACAAACCCACTGTCGCTGAACCAGACAGGACTGGAAAAAAGTGCTCTTCACTGACGAGTCACGGTTTTGTCTCACCAGGGGTTTTTGTCGGATTTGCGTTTATCGTCAAATGAATGAGCGTTACACCGAGGCCTGTACTCTGGAGCGGGATCAATTTGGAGGTGGAACATCCGTCATGGTCTGGGGCGGTGTGTCACAGCATCATCGGACTGAGCTTGTTGTCATTTCAGACAATCTCAGCGCTGTGCGTTACAGGGAAGACATCCTCCTCCCCCATGTGGTACCCTTCCTGCAGGCTCATCCTGACATGACCCTTCAGCATGACCATGCCACCAGCCATACTGCTCGTTCTGTGTGTGATTTCCTGCAAGACAGGAATGTCAGTGTTCTGCCATGGCCAGTGAAGAGCCCGGATCTCAATCCCATTGAGCATGTCTGGGACCTTTTGGATCGGATGGTGAGGGCTAGTTGCCTTGATGGAAGAGTGGGGTAACATCTCACAGCAGGTACTGGCAAATCTGGTGCAGTCCATGAGGAGATGTACTGCAGTACTTAATGCAGCTGGTGGCCACACCAGATATTGACTGTTACATTTGGATTTTGACACCCCCTTTGTTCAGGGACACATTATTCCATTTCTGTTAGTCACATGTCTGTGGAACTTGTTCAGTTTCTGTCTAGTTGTTTAATCTTATGTTCATACAAATATTCACATAATGTTAAGTTTGCTGAAAATAAATGCAGTTGACAGTGAGAGGACGTTAATTTTTTTGCTGAGTTTACTACTTCAAAATGGAGGTGGCCTCAATGGCAACCAAGGAGCCAGGGTTCCGGTCTAGATGCACGGTTTCTACTGCTCCTACAGTTTTGCTTCGGTACTGCAGTTTAACTGACGATCTCCATACATGGCCACATAAAGAAGTCAGATTAGAAAATTCCAAATAAGACACTTTATTCATCATCTTTGTGCACAAAACATCCATTGCATTTTTCAAATAATTGTCGCTGAGGCAGTATTTTTTTTTCATCACTCAGAGCCGAAGATATTAGGGTAGGCAACAACATCTCCTCCCCGCTGATCCTCAACACTGGGGCCCCACAAGGGTGCGTTCTGAGCCCTCTCCTGTACTCCCTGTTCACCCACGACTGCGTGGCCATGCACGCCTCCAACTCAATCATCAAGTTTGCGGACGACACAACAGTGGTAGGCTTGATCACCAACAACGACGAGACGGCCTACAGGGAGGAGGTGAGGGCCCTCGGAGTGTGGTGTCAGGAAAATAACCTCACACTCAACGTCAACAAAACTAAGGAGATGATTGCGGACTTCAGGAAACAGCAGAGGGAACACCCCCATCCACATCGATGGAACAGTAGTGGAGAGGGTAGCAAGTTTTAAGTTCCTCGGCATACACATCACAGACAAACTGAATTGGTCCACTCACACAGACAGCATCGTGAGGAAGGCGCAGCAGCGCCTCTTCAACCTCAGGAGGCTGAAGAAATTCGGCTTGTCACCAAAAGCACTCACAAACTTCTACAGATGCACAATCGAGAGCATCCTGGCGGGCTGTATCACCGCCTGGTATGGCAACTGCACCGCCCTCAACCGTAAGGCTCTCCAGAGGGTAGTGAGGTCTGCACAACGCATCACCGGGGGCAAACTACCTGCCCTCCAGGACACCTACACCACCCGATGCTACAGGAAGGCCATAAAGATCATCAAGGACATCAACCACCCGAGCCACTGCCTGTTCACCCCGCTGCCATCCAGAAGGCGAGGTCAGTACAGGTGCATCAAAGCTGGGACCGAGAGACTGAAAAACAGCTTCTATCTCAAGGCCATCAGACTGTTAAACAGCCACCACTAACATTGAGTGGCTACTGCCAACACACTGTCAATGACACTGACTCTACTCCAGCCACTTTAATCATGGGTATTGATGGGAAATGATGTAAATATATCACTAGCCACTTTAAACAATGCTACCTTATATAATGTTACTTACCCTACATTGTTCATCTCATATGCATACGTTGATACTGTACTCTATATCATCGACTGCATCCTTATGTAATACATGTATCACTTGCCACTTTAACTATGCCACTTGGTTTACATACTTATCTCATATGTATATACTGTACTCGATATCATCTACTGTATCTTGCCTATGCTGCTCTGTACCATCACTCATTCATATATCCTTATGTACATATTCTTTATCCCCTTACACTGTGTATGACAGTAGTTTTTTTTGGAATTGTTAGTTAGATTACTTGCTCGTTATTACTGCATTGTCGGAACTAGAAGCACAAGCATTTCGCTACACTCGCATTAACATCTGCTAACCATGTGTATGTGACAAATAAAATTTGATTTGATTTGATTTGATATTAACATTTTATATTCATCCAATGTCTGCCATGCGTTTGGGTGACATGACTTCGTAGCATGCCAGATCTTACTGGATAGGTATTTTAAGTATCAGCTAACCTCATATGTTATAGCAATGTGTCAGTCAATGACAATCAATGACGAATGCATCAACCAATGTTTGCGTGCCACAACGTCTGAGCAGGGGTATGAGACCTACAGTCGTGGCCAAAAGGTTTGAGAATGACACAAATATTAATTTCCACAAAGTTTGCTGCTTCAGTGTCTTTAGATATTTTTGTCAGATGTTACTATGGAATACTGAAGTATAATTACAAGCATTTCATAAGTGTCAAAGGCTTTTATTGACAATTACATGAAGTTGATGCAAAGAGTCAATATTTGCAGTGTTGACCCTTCTTTTTCAAGACCTCTGCAATCTGCCCTGGTAGGCTGTGAATTAAAATTCTGGGCCACATCCTGACTGATGGCAGCCCATTCTTGCATAAACAATGCTTGGAGTTTGTCAGAATTTGTGGGTTTTTGTTTGTCCACCCGCCTCTTGAGGATGGACCACAAGTTCTCAATGAGATTAAGGTCTGGGGAGTTTCCTGGCCATGGACCCAAAATATCAATGTTTTGTTCCCCGGGCCACTTAGTTATCATTTTTGCCTTATGGCAAGGTGCTCCATCCTGCTGGAAAAGGCATTGTTCATCACCAAACTGTTCCTGGATGGTTGGGAGAAGTTGCTCTCGGAGGATGTGTTGATACCATTCTTTATTCATGGCTGTGTTCTTAGGCAAAATTGTGAGTGAGCCCACTCCCTTGGTTGAGAAGCGACTCCACACATGAATGGTCTCAGGATGCTTTACTGTTGGCATGACACAGGCCTGATGGTAGCGCTCACCTTGTCTTCTCCGGACAAGCTTTTTTCCGGATGCCCAAACAATCGGAAAGGGGATTTCATCAGAGAAAATGACTTTACCCCAGTCCTCAGCTGTCACTGTCCCTGTACCTTTTGCAGAATATCAGTCTGTCCCTGATGTTTTTCCTGGAGAGAAGTGGCTTCTTTGCTGCCCTTCTTGAAACCAGGCCATCCTCCAAAAGTCTTCACCTCACTGTGCGTGCAGATGCACTCACACCTACCTGCTGCCATTCCTGAGCAAGCGCTGTACTGGTGGTGCCCCGATCCCGCAGCTGAATCAACTTTAGGAGACGGTCCTGGCGCTTGCTGGACTTTCTTTGGCATCCTGAAGCCTTCTTCACAACAATTGATCCGCTCTCCTTGAAGTTCTTGATGATCCGATAAATAGTTGATTTAGGTGCAATCTCACTAGCAGCAATATCCTTGCCTGTGAAGCCCTTTTTGTGCAAAGCAATGATGACGGCACGTGTTTCCTTGCAGGTAACCATAGATGACTAAGGAAGAACAATGATTCCAAGCACCACCCTCCTTTTGAAGCTTCCAGTCTGTTATTCAAACTTAATCAGCCTGACAGAGTGATCTCCAGCCTTGTCCCTGTCAACACTCACACCTGTGTTAACAAGAGAATCATTGACAGGATGTCAGCTGGTCCTTTTGTGGCTGAAATGCAGTGGAATTTTTTGGGGGGACTCAGTTCATTTGGATGGCAAAGAGGGTCTTTGCAATTAATTGCAATTCATCTGATCACTCTTCATAACATTCTGGAGTATATGCAAATTGCCATCATACAAACTGAGGCAGCAGACTTTGTGAAAATTAATATTTGTGTCATTCTCAAAACTTATGGCCATGACTGTATTGGCGCTTTCAAGACAACTGGGAACTCTGGAAAAAATACGAGGTCAAATCACAGCTTCAGCGATTTTTAGGTCAGAAAGTCGGAGTTCTAGAAAAATGCCAGAGTTTCCGACTTGGAATTCCGAATTGAATGACCATTAAATGATTTTTCCAGTCAGAGCTCATATTCTTCTGAGTTTCTAGTTGTCTTGAACGCACTGAAGTCAGAGATTTCAGAGTTTCCAGTTGTTTTGAATGCGGCGTAAGTGTTTCATCCCAATTTTGGAGCCTTTCATGCAGCAGGGAACAGAAGTTGCTTGCTGATGGTAGCCAATTACTGCAGGACTTGTTAGGTTGAAGATTATGGTCATGTTCCCCTGCTCAGACTTTGCCTCAACCAATGGTTGCGTTCCATGTCATCAACTGTGTCATTGACTGACAGATTACTATACGATGTGGTTAGCTGATACAACGCCTGGATAGGTATTTTAAGTAAGATTTGGCATGCGTCAGCAATGCCTGAGTAGAGGAAAACATATCATTGGCTGTACTCCATCGTCTATCATCCTGAGCTCCCACATGATGACCTCTGACGTCACTTACTAAGGAAATGACCTCGATAACAGAATTGTCTGCAGTTTAATCTCGGTTATCCAAAAGTAAAATGACCACCAAGTTTGTCATTTCCTGTTTTATGGGGAATGCCATTAACAATTTTGATTACCTTTGTGCAAACCGAAACTCTTGGCCAAACCCCTCCCTTCCGCTAATTTCACCAATATCATGGCCAAAAAGTGAATTTTTGTTTTCATACATTTATACTATATAGACAATTTTGACTGTAATCTAGTGGAAACCGTTTATCATCCGCACACAGATTTGAAAATCACAGCACCACCTTTACCCAATCCTGATTTGTCCAAATAATAAATGGCAAAAACCCCAAACCAGGAACTACTGCTGCTCGAAATAGCATAATTCTAAGTGAGCCTCGACATATTCTTGACAGATTATCAGATTCATCTGTCCACGAGAGATTATCGTCAGTTAAGTGCAACAACAAAACAGCATTTCTAAAAAAAACAATTTATTAAAAGTACCGCATGATAGCGGTACTATTAGTTTATGGTTGACATAGGTTTTTGGCGATTAGCCTATCTGTGTTTCTCAATGAGTTTAACGCACTTGAACATATCAAACGAGTATTTACCACTTCACAACTGGTAATTACCACTGTCCCACTTGGTTATGAACGCAGCATTAGCAAATTAACACATCCAACCAAAAATGTTGACAGAGGACTAGAAGGACACGCCCATTTCATGCCTCAAAAAACAAAGGTGTTTATTTTCAGTTGATTCATCGGAGATCCTACAGTTGAGGTAATTTTAATGCAGTTAAAAAAAAAAATTAACTTAATTTTCATCATGACACATTGGTCAGACATGGAAATTCGCATTCCAGAGCAGGGACATAAAGTGGACTCAAAAACAGATCGTCAGCGAACTGAAATGGTTGAATATTTGGTATGAGAAAAGAAAGGACGGGAATAGCCAAACTGTTCACAACAGCAAGAACTGGACATATGTGACGCTGCCATGGACTGGGAAATAATGGCGACGAGTCCTGTTTGGAGAACCCAGCCTGGTCCAAATGCCCGAGATGAGTTTAATGTAAATAAATGGCATCCTCTGTCGAGGTCTCATTCAACAATGAGTTGGTAAAAGTCGTAGACCATCCGTTAATGTTTGGCCAACGTCTATACAACTTGACTGTGCCTCACACCATATTCCTTAGCTGCCCAATATTGTACTAAATTAACGTTACTCCTTAGTTCAAGGACCTTACAAAATCTGTTTTTAATGGGGGAATTGTCTCTAGAAGCAAAAACAGCAAATACTTCATCCACACGTGAATCGATTCTCAATTGCGGTACGAGTCTACATATTCCCTAGGCCAATGGCTGGCAGATTGAATGCACTACTTTTGAACAGGACCCATGGAGTAAATTGGGCTCCCGGGTGGTGCAGCGGTTTAAGGCAATGCATCACTACAGAGCCTGGTTCGATTCCAGGCTGTATCACAACCGGCCGTGATTGGGAGTCCAAAAGAGCGGCGCGCAATTTTCCCAGCGTTGTCCAGGTTAGGGTTTGGTTGGGGTAGCCTGTCATTGTAAGTAAGAATTTGTTCTTAACTGACTTGCCTAGATAAATAAAAATGTAATTGTCTGACCATCCTCAGTCCTTGGGTAAACTGCTTTTTTGCAGACATCCCTTTCTCTCACATTTTTTTACACAGAAAATTAAATTACTAAGCAACAATGTAGACATAAATTCTTCCAAACAAGCTATTGTCCAATGGATTGATGATCATATTATGAGCAATAAGATCTGCTCTTTTAGTCTACAAACAGTGTCAGTGGAGGAGGTGTTAAACCTATTGAAGTCATTACCTGATGGTAAATCTACAGGTTATGGTCTTATGGACAATTTTTTGCTTCGCTGTGCTGCTCCCCAGATTGCAGTTCCACTGAGATACATATTTAATTGGTCACTGGAAAAGGGGTTGTTTGCAAATGTATGGAAGCATGCGAAACTGTGTCCTATTCCGAAAGACTGCAAAGAACCCATTACTCCTGCCAATAGTCGACCAATTAGTCTACTCCCTACACTCAGTAAGATATTGGAGGGTATTGTGAGTAGACAAATGTGGGAGTATATGGAAAAGAATGATCTGATTACAGCCAATCAGCATGCTTATCGCAAAAAACATTCCACTACCACTGCATTGGTTGACATGACTGACCAGTGGCTCAATGCTATGGATAATGGCAGGTTTGTAGGTGTACTATTTTTAGATTTCAGTGCAGCATTTGATTTAGTGGATCATGAAATTATTTTTGACAAAATTAATGCATTATGGTTTTAAGGAGGTAGCATTGAATTGGGTACAGTCATATCTAACTGACAGGAAACAGTCTACCTAAATCAATGGTTCATTTTCTTCCCCTAATGTGTTAAACTGTGGAATACCGCAGGGCAGCTGCCTTGGGCCACTTCTCTACTTAATATACACCAACGACCTTCCCTATGCCTTGGTTGAAACTCAAGCTACTATATTTGCAGATGATACTACAATTTATGCAGCAAGACAATCGGTTCAACAGGTACAGCAAGCTTTGCAATGAGATTTGGAGATTATCAGGAAATGGGTTTGCCAAAACAAACTTGCTTTAAACACCAAGAAAACCAAAGTTATGTGGGTCTGTTCAACTAGGAAAAGGCCAAAACAGCATGGGATACAATTAAGTATTGGAGGAGTACAAATTGAAGAAGTGGCAGAAACCAAACTACTGGGAGTGCAGCTAGACAACTGCTTATCATGGTCGTCTCAAATAACTAATCTATGAAAAAAAAATATTAAAACAGCATGCATAATCAGAAGGATAGCTAAATATTTACCAGGGTTAAACCTGTTATGCAATGGGTATTATTTATGACAATGATTTGCTTTTCTTGGGTTTCTCCTTTTTAGAACAGGCGATTAACGCCATTTGCATTGAGTTAACAGACTGACTTTAGTCCATGGACAAGACGACTTCCCAGGAGGAAGGTGGGGAGATTGAGGGTCAGGAGCAAATTGTAGCGTGTTCTCAGATTCAGAATGCAGAAAATTGTTGTTGTTCAAATATCAATATGATTTTTCCATATTGGTAGCACTGATGTGAAAGGGACACCAGCAAAAAGCAGTTGGTCAGACAATAACATAATTTAACATCATCATCCGTAACAGGTCTGCGGTCAAACGACCACACCTCATCACTGTCAAACGCTCCCTAAAACACTTCAGCGAGCAGGCCTTTCTAATTGACTTGGCCCGGGTATCCTGCAAGGACATTGACCTCATTCCGTCAGTAGAGGATGCCTGGTTATTCTTTAAAAGTCCTTTCCTCACCATCTTAAATAAGCATGACCCATTAAAAAATGTAGAACCAGGAACAGATAGCCCCTGGTTCACTCCAGACCTGACTGCCCTTGACCAGCACAAAAACATCCTGTGGCGTACTGCATTAGCATCGAATAGCCCCCGCGATATGCAACTTTTCAGGGAAGTTAGGAACCAATATACACAGGCAGTTAGGAAAGCAAAGGCTAGCTTTTTCAAACAGAAATTTGCATCCTGTAGCACAAACTCCAAAACGTTCTGGGACACTAAAGTCTATGGAGAATAAGAGCACATCCTCCCAGCTGCCCACTGCACTGAGGCTAGGAAACACTGTCACCACTGATAAATACGCGATAATTGAGAATAAGCATTTTTCTATGGCTGGCCATGCTTTCCACCTGGCTACCCATACTCCGGTCAACAGCCCTGCATCCCCCGCAGCAACTTGTCCAAGCCTCCCTCATTTCTTCTTCACCCAAATCCAGATAGCTGATGTTCTGAAAGAGCTGCAAAATCTGGACCCCTACAAATCAGCCGGGCTAAACAATCTGGACCCTCTTTCTAAAATTAACCACAGAAATTGATGCAACCCCTATTACTAGCCTGTTCAACCTCTCTTTCGTATTGTCTGAGATCCCCAAAGATTGGAAAGCTGCCGCGGTCATCCCTCTCTTGAAAGGGGTAGACACACTAGATCCAAACTGCTACATACCTATATCTATCCTACCCTGCCTTTCTAAGGTCTTCAAAAGCCAAGTTAACAAGCAGATCACCGACCATTTCGAATCCCACCGTACCTTCTCTGCTATGCAATCTGGTTTCCGAGCTGGTCATGGGTGCACCTCAGCCACGCTCAAGGTCCTAAACGATATCATAACCACCATCGATAAGAGACAACACTGTGCAGCTGTATTCATTGACCTGGCCAAGGCTTTCGACTCTGTCAATCACCACATTCTTATCGGCAGACTCAACAGTCTTGGTTTCTCAAATGACTGCCTCGCCTTGTTCACCAACTACTTCTCAGACAGAGTTCAGTGTGTCAAATCGGAGGGCCTGTTGTCCGGACCTCTGGCAGTCTCTATGGGGGTGCCACAGGGTTCAATTCTCGGGCCGACTCTTTTCTCTGTATACATCAATGACATCGCTCTTGCTGCTGATGACTCTCTGGATCCACCACTACGCAGACGACACCATTCTGTATACTTCTGGCCCTTCTTTGGACACTGTGTTAACTAACCTCCAGACGAGCTTCAATGCCATACTACTCTCTTTCTGTAGCCTCCAACTGCTCTTAAATGCATGTAAAACTAAATGCATGCTCTTCAACTGATTGCTGCCCACACCTGCCCGCCCGCCCAGCATCACTACTCTGGACGGGTTCTGACTTAGAATATGTGGACAACTACAAATACCTAGGTGTCTGGTTAGACTGTAAACCCTCCTTCCAGACTCATATTATTCAATCTAGAATCAGCTTCCTATTACACAACAAAGCATTCTTTACTCATGCTGCCAAACATACCCTCGTAAAACTGACTATCCTACCGATCCTCGACTTCGGCAATGTCATTTACAAAATAGCTTCCAACACTACTGAGCAAATTGGATGCAGTCTATCACAGTGCCATCTGTTTTGACACCAAAGCCCCATATACTACCCACCATTGCAACCTGTATGCTCTCGTTGGCTGGCCCTCGCTTCATATTCGTTGCCAAACCCACTGGCTCCAGGTCATCTATAAGTCTTTGCTAGGTAAAGCCCCGTTGTATCTCAGCTCACTGGTCACCATAGCAGCACCCACCCATAGCACGCGCTCCAGCAGGTATATTTCACCAGTCACCCCCAAAGTCAATTCCTCCTTCGGCCACCTTTCCTTCCAGTTCTATGCTGTCAATGACTGAAACGAACTGCAAAAATCACTGAAGCTGGAGACTCATATCTCCCTCACTAGCTTTAAGCACCAGCTGTCAGAGCAACTCATAGATCACTGCACCTGTACATAGCCCACCTGTAATTAGCCCATCCAACAACCTCATCCCCATACTGTTATCTATTTTGTTCCTTTGCACCCTAGTGTCTCTACTTGTAAACTCATCTTCTGCACATCTATCACTCCAGTGTTTAATTGCTATATTGTAATTACTTTGCCACCATGGCCAATTTATTGCCTTACCTCCCTTATCCTACCTCATTTGCACACACAGTATTTAGACTTTTTAAAATTATATTATTGACTGTGTTTGTTTATTCCACGTGTAAATCTGTGTTGTTTGTATTGCACTGCTTTGCTTTATCTTGGCCAGGTCGCAATTGTAAATGAGAACTTGTTCTCAACTAGCCTACCTGGTTAAATAAAAAATAAAAATGTACGGTTATTTATTTCTCTCTATGGGCCCTGCTCAAACCTAGTGCACTATACATGTCTTAAACTTGATTGTTGATTTCGTCCAAAAATGTTTTGCATGTCAGCAATGAACTAATGAAACAAATGCCAAAATATTGTATTGGTGGAGTTGTCCTTTACCATGCTTGATTGTCTTAGCTCTGCTATGTGTGGCATTGTTATAAAGCTAGGATAATTTATTTTTACGTTTTTAATTGAACCTTTATTTAACTAGGCAAGTCCGTTAAGAACAAATTCTTATTTACAATGACTGCCTACCACGGCCAAACCCTAATGACTCTGGGCCAATTGTGCACCGCCCCATGGGACTCCCAATCAGGGACGGTTGTGAAACAGCCTGGAATCAAACCAGGATCTGTAGTGATGCCACTAGCACTGAGATGCAGTACCTTAGACCGCTGTGCCAGTAGAGATTCTTCTTTATAGGCCTATTATATAGTAGTAATTAACTCAAGTGACTAAAATGGTGCAATATTAACTTGGTTATAGTGAATTTCACAGATTGGGTTATCAGACTGTGTTCTGATAATGATATTTTGCTTTGGACTGAAAACCGGTCAGTTTTTACCTGCACAGAAACAATATTAAATGAAACTAGATTTTCCTAAAACAAGATTTAATTTAAAAATCACTAGTAAAGAAAACATCTGCACAAATGTATTTTACACACACCACGCAGCCCAATTCTGATATTTTTTCCCACTAATTGGTCTTTCTGACCAATCTTTTTCACAGCTGATCTGGTCAAAATACCAATTAGTGAAATAAAGATCAGAATTGTGCTGCCTGTCTAACCACAGCCATAGTGTGTTGGGTGGATCATTTAAAGTTTAGACACAGTGAAATATTGAAAAAGGGTTGAATTCTTGAAAACATTAATACAAGATTGGGAAACCATTCTTAACATTACAGTCCTTGAATGGAACCAAAGTGCTCTCAATCTAGCATTTCTGCAATAATGTCTATACAGTATATACATCACATGTATAATTAGTTGTTACGCCAAAGGATGTAGGACAAACCCTACAAGCAGGCATACCAACGAAGAAAAAATAATAGCTGAGGACATGCTCCACTAGACCACAGGTGCCTAACACCTATGATTTAACCATAGGCACTGTGACAGTAAATTATGGCTTGTTCAATTCCTGGAGAGTAGGTAGGTAGTGTTTGGGAGATTCTCATCTCATTGTCCAACTGCTATAACCCATCACTCATCATAATGCAGTGAAGACAGGAACTTATCCACATCCAAGTCATCGGGGAAGGAATCCATTAGTTTCTGCTGTTTCTGAGGGGTACACATCATAAAGAGATGCAGTGGTTTTAATGTGCTTTCTCATTATACAAGCAAAGAAGGAAACTGAGTTCACATTTAATGCAGGAGATTATGCCAAATATCTACGACTGGGTTGATGCAATCACATTCAATTATGAACCTCAGAAGAGATTAAGATACACAGATTGAATAGAAAATTCACCTTTGCTTTCTTCTTACTGCCAGATGAACCTGAGATATCTTTCTTTGCTGGCGGGCTGGCCAGGGGCTCAGGCTGCTTGCGCTTCTTGCTCTTGAAGGCTACAGGGGTCACTGCTCCAGCCCCCTCCTGGCGCAAGCTGTCTTTCAGTGGGGTGCCTGTCCTGGCAATGGCGGCTCGGGATAGGATCATCAGTGTGTGAGCCGCCATGTTGATGCTGTTTTCACTCCCTGCTTCGCTGGCTGGGCTGCAGGAGGGAAGGTCCGGGGTGGTGGGAGGGACCAGGTGCCTGGGGGTGCCCTCTCCGTTTCTGTCTAGCTTCTGACGTGCAGGGGTCCTGGGGCAGTATAGAGACTCCTGGAGACGGCCAGGGGTCCGAGGAAGAGGCAGCTCCAGACAGCCCATGCCAGGCTTCTTAGGAGGGGTGGAGGGAGGGTTTAGACACTGGATGTTGTGGAGCATTTCAGCTGCCTGCTTGGTCAGTGGGCTGGTCTTGGAGGGGAATTTGCTGGAGCAAGCCTGGGGGACAGGGGTTTGTGGGGCCGGGCTGAATTCTCTTGGTGCTGGTGTGGGCTGCTGCTCTCGCCTTCCCCCCTCCAGCTCATTCTCCTTATTGGCAGTGACATGAGGGGGATCCTGAGAAGATGTCCTTTTCTCTGTCCATCCCTCCCGCTCCTTGGCAGGAGATTTCTCAGTAGGCTCTTGTCTATATGAGTCTTTCTCTTTCCTGCTCCCTGATCTCAGTCTGTGATCAGAGGAAGATGACCTGGAGCTCTGGGCATCCTTAGGTCCTGCTCCACCATCATCCTTCTTGTCTGCTGATTGAGATCTCTTCCTGGACTGTGAAGCATCAGTCCTACTGCTACCAGCACTCTGAGATCTACTGGTACTTGCACTTTGACCTCTAGCATTTTGATCTGCGTCCCTCTTTGAAGGGGTCTTTTTCGCAGCTTCTTTCTGCTTTTGGACAGTGGAGGATTTCTCCGTCTCCGTTCCGGTCCATGATGTCTGAGTGTTGTCTGTACATCTTACAGTCTCTATTCTCCTTTTTGGCCTGCTGCTCCCCAAGATAGCAGAGGCAGATTTAGGTATCTCTTTCTCCACCTGTTGGACAGGCGATACAGCAGTAGCTGTAGCTTTGGACGTGGAAGTTTCACCAGCAGACCCATCAAAGCAAAGCATCCTTCTATGGCTGGGGCTCGAGCCAACTGCTACCACCTTCTGCTGCCCTGTGCTTTCAGAGGCTGGCGGGTGGACCTGCTTTGTAACTATATTTGATCCAGAAGCTCCCGTTTTTCCTGAAATGCACAAGCAAGCAACAAGCAATAAATTACAGGATAACAGTAAACAGACAATGACATGGAGGACTGAACACCATTCCTTACCTGAGACTGTGGTGTCCTTGGGAGCCAGTTTAGGGTCAGTATTCACTGCTGCTGGCTGCTTTGCTGAAGCAGGGCTAGGCATGGCTATCAACTGAAACAAACAAATGATCACTAGATGCACATGTTGTTGTAGCTAAATTAGCCTATTGGTTCAAGAAAAGGATTAAATGCAAATATGTAAAACAGTAAAAAAAAAAAAAGATTAAAAAAAGAGAAGGAATGCTTACCTGATTAGGAACTACTGAGAACTGTGTTGCATTGTTCTGCCCAACAACAGATACAGGAACCACCATGCTTTGCAGCATTGGCTGAACTGGTGAAGATATGATGAGTCTAGATCCTGGGAGGATATAACTGGTTAGACATTTCCCACCAGCAAAACAGCATGGCAAATTAAGTGAGTGATGACTATTGGGGTCATTCAACTGTAAATGTATGCCAAACAAAAAAAACATTGATTTCAAAGTTTAACAAACCATACAACTTCATGCACAAAGTCTACTTTTAACAATTTACACAGAAAATGTTAATAAATTAAGTGTACTGCAAGAACTGTGCAGATGCAAAGTTTGGTAACAGAATTTCGGTAAAACATCCCTTCGTTTTTTTAAAAATCTATCTACTTTTCCCCAAAATGTTTAAATATATGCTCTGAATTAAGAATTCAATGATGTCTGCAGAAAGAATGAGGTGTCAGTTATTGACTCTCTTTTGGTTATCGAACTGCAGTAAGTGAAGTGGATTTACACACGTAACGGAATTGAGGTAACGGAATTTCATAATGGATCCCTGATCTGTACTACACAGAAATGCATAATTATGGATATGAATGGTGTATCCTAAATAGGTACACATTGCATACTTGGGTATTATTCTACAAACTGGCTATAATTTTAATGAGCTCTGTCCCCAAACAAGACCAAATTTGGTTGGTCAGGACCGGACCAAATTTGAACCAATCATAAACGTCTATGTTTCACAAGTTTGGACATCAAAGTACTGCTCAGTACAGTATATTAGTGTACTCAACTCTAGTGTGCTGTACTGTGTACTGTATTCTACTTTTCCTAATTGTACTGAACTCTACATTACTGAACTATATACTATTCTCTACTGAACTGTGCTGTTCAATCTTGTGAACCAAAGTGTGGTTTGACTACTATGATTTCCCATTGTAGCCAATTGAATAACAGAAATTCCATTGAGAATTTGAGAAATTCACATTTTAATCACTTAACAAAAGTGTTAACAGTAAAAGCACCATAACTAATTCATAGGTCTGCCTTTTCTTGTTACTTCTGAACTTTCAATATCTTCCCTCAAGAGGGAGAGAAATTAGAAAATATATTAAAGATGCTAGTTTTTGGTAACGGAACTTCAAGGCACATGGCAATGTTTCTTAAACTTACAGAAGGCAGAACAATTTCTCCAAAACGACATACAAAAGTGTTGATATAAGTCTTGTTTTGATGTATTTCTAATACCTTATAAGACCTATTCTAGTTTGTTTTCTAAGACTCCTTTTCTATCTGTTTGACCAGAAATCAAAGCCTTCGCTTATTCCTAATTTTTAGGATGGTAAATGGCCAGAAAAGGTATGCGTCGTAATACAAAATGTGACTCTTCGCATTCATTTGTCACCCAATTTGACATACAATATGTAACTTTTTAGGTGACCCAACCAAATTCACATAAAAATGTGTGTTATAGATCTGTCACTTATTGAAAGCAAGTCTAACAAGCAGTATATCGGTTTTAAGTGCACTATTTCTATGCTTCCCGTCCTTAGATGACTCGGCAACTGACGACCAGTCTGTAAGCCGGAAAAGAGTCCACTCTACCATGCGGATCAACCGAAGGTCAAATGGCTGACGTTCAAAAGAGACAAAGTTTCATTTTAGCATCTTTTATTTTCGGTTTTGTACACCAGCTTCTAAAAGCTGAATACACAATATTATTGGTTAAGGAAAATATATTTCACAAACTGAAATTAGGTGAACTATTAGAATTTTAGCAACCAGGAAATGGTGAGTGATTTTTGAATAGTGCATCTTTAAGTATTTACATGCAGTCTTACCAGGAGAATAGCAGGGTGGAGTGGCCAGAGTATATGAGGTAGGGGGTACAGTCTGTACCTGTGGGGCGCTACTGGGTAATATCACCTTGTTGGACTGGAGGTCTGTAGCTGTTGTGTCTGTCACTAAGATGTAGCTGTTGGTGGATGTGGCTGAATCAAAGGGCAGCTGAATGTAGTAGCCAGGCTGTGTCAACGCAGATGACGTCCCTGCCAATGCTGCCACATCCCCTGCTTTCCCACTAAGAGGATTGGTCTCTGCTGGCAGGAGGACTTCTGTCCTCTGTAAGCTGCTCACCGCCTGCACAGTCTCCTCCTGAGCCATTGGGGCTCCACTGAGGGCCGGGGCCTTAGCAGGTGACTTGGTGGGAGAGGAGAGGAAGATGGTGGGGATCCTATCCCCAGTGATGCTGGACACAGCCTGGTTCAGGGCAGAGTCACTGGAGGGCTCCTCCTGCTCATCGCTGATTATGATCTTCAGGGCCACAATCTTACTGGGGTCTACTTCCTTGCCTGTAGAGTTGGGGTTTGGGATGAAGGTTGGGGCAGCAGGAGTTGTTGTAACTGTTGAGGGGACAGCCATAGAGTGTATGGTCTGTGGTAGAGGTTGTGAAATTCCTACACTGCTGGGAGGGGTAATATTCCTATGAGGCAGGTTAGAGGCCTGTATGGGAGCCTTGTTTGACTGATCCAGCATTGGCATGGAATTGGACAGGGAAGGTGAAGAGTTAAGAAGTAAAGCTTGGTTATCCATCACTTGTCTACCATCAGCCCCCACTGTGTTCTCATTGCCTAATATGTTTTTCACAGCAGAGACCGTCCTGGTTTCAGATGAAGGTGTGTTGCATGCTGACGCCGGACAAATTGTTCCACTCTCCTGTCTGACTGGCTCAAAGACATCTGGCGGAGCTATACTGTCAAGGGGGGTATTGAGAGGTTTGTCTATATCCACGCCTGATACATCCGGATTAAAGATGGAGCCTGAGTCAACCCAATCAGAGTCGTTTGCGGCAGAAGAAGCAGCGGCGGTAAGTTGATCAATACGTGCCGAGGGTCGAGTTGCAATATCTCCCCTTCTCACCCCTTTGCTACTGGGTCCAGGAGTTGTTGAGCTAGCTCCCTTTCTCAACCCTCTGCTACTGGGTCCAGGAGTTGCCTTTGAAGTGCTTGAAACAGGAGGTGCAGATTTCCTTGTTTTCTTACTCCTGGGCTCTTGACTGGACTTTGTTACTCTATTTTCTTGTCCACATGTTGAGTTTTCAGGCCCAGTGCCTGAGAAATTAAAGAGAAATCCCATTGTCAGAAAGAGATTGCTGATGAAGCATCAATATTGTTTAGTATATGATTCCAACAGGCATTATTTAAAAGGTCATGAGGATTTTGTCCATACCTGGGTCTCCAGTCTCAGGAGAGCCGTCAATACATCTAGTCTCAGGCTCACCATTCTCTGTGGTGGTATTGCTCACGTTCCCAGCTCCTTGTTCAGTATCCTCACTGGTTTTGCTTTTGCCTTAATGCAAAGAATCAAGAGATTTAGTGGAATAATTACATTTTATAAAAGCTTAGTCAAACAATCACCAGACCCACTTCATGCATTGTCAGGAGCAACAAAATCCTGCACATGATCTAGATTAAATCATCAGCAAAGATTAAAATGTTTACCGTAATCAAAGAGGTCAAAAAGAGCCTGGAAGGCTGGGTCGGACTCTGTCTGCTCCAAAATGTCTTGTATAACATCATTAGACATATGAATCTCCCCCTGCACAGAGTAAAACGTCAGTAGAAAGCACAAATCCACACTCTATGCACTAAAGACGGACAATGTTCTGCGAGTTCGAATGGAGAAATGGGGTTATAGCAAGTCTGTCAGAACATGACATTACCTGCAGGCCCAGAATTTCATCTATTGACTGGTCAGGCTCCATGGTGCTGCATGATGCCTTTAAAGCCTGTGGACTGACATCACTACAAGTACAGAGTAAGAAACACATGCACAGGTAAGAAATAATATTTACTCTACCCAACAGCCAAATGTAATACGTAATGAAGTCGGTACTGTTCAAATGTTACTCAAGAATATCTACTTTTATTATTACCTTGCTAGAATTTTGTTGATGTTTTCAGCAAGCTTCTCTTGTAAGGACTTGTCATTTAGAATCCTCTCTCTTGCATTTTGTATCAACATTTGCTGCAAAAACACAATTTAATGATAAATTCACATCAGTCAACTGGGTTTAGCAGTGTTTCAAATGCAGAGTATTAACTTTGTTTTGTACTCACAGGGAAATTCTCTGTGACTACCTCTTCACTCTGGGGCTCTGCTGTCAGGCTACTGGCCGCCATGTTGGCTCTTCCAGTCCCACCCAATCCACTGGAGCCCCCACCTCTCCTCCTGGGGGAGTCACTGGGAAGATTACTCTTTTATCATAACTCAATCTACTAGGGATATGCATCTTTCCATTTCAAGACAATTCGATACGCATCTAGATACATGGGCTCCAATATGTTACAAGAACGATACGTTTTAGTTTGAAACGAGTCGGTGCGATTCGGTTTGAACATAGCAAAATTAGCTATGACACAGCCAACGACTATATAGCACAACTTTAGATTTTACTCCCATCTCAAAATAAAATCTATTGTAAGCTCCATTCAGCAGATACAGCCAGATAAGAGTTGCGTACCAGTAGCTTACTAAAACAGCATTTTCAACAGCGCATAGATAACAATAACCTAGCAAATGACATGCAAATGACATCGGTTGCCACAACTAATAAAGCCTAATATCACGCAAGCCATTGTAGTATTTTAATGCTGAAGGTGCCACACAGATATGGAAGTTCAAGAACAGGCCGCCTACCTCGCGTTGGTCAGTGCGCAGCTCGACTGGGCTACTGATATTGCCTGGTG
This sequence comes from Oncorhynchus tshawytscha, assembly GCF_018296145.1. Classification (NCBI taxonomy): domain Eukaryota; kingdom Metazoa; phylum Chordata; class Actinopteri; order Salmoniformes; family Salmonidae; genus Oncorhynchus; species Oncorhynchus tshawytscha. The sequence goes on from NC_056441.1 coordinate 68,380,969, forward strand.
TTGTTCGGCATGCAAAATTAATTGTAGATCATTTACTGTCAACAGTTACAGTACCTTCAGAAAGTATTCATAACCTTGACTTATTCCACATTTTACAACCTGAATTCAGAATGGATTAAATAGATTGTCTCTCTCACCCATCTACACATAATACCCCATAATGAGAAAGTGAAAACATGTTTTTAGAAATCTTTGCAAATTTATTGAAAATGATATACAGAAATATAGGTATTCATACCCCTTTGCTATGACACTCCAAATTGAGCTTAGAGGTGCATCCAAGTCCACTTGTGGCCAATTCAATTATTTGGACATGATTTATAAAAAACACACCTGTATATATAAGGTCCCACAGTTGACAGTGCATGCCAGAGCAGCAACTATACCATGAAGTCCAAGGAACTGTCTGTAGATCTGAGATATTATTTTGATGGGTAGGGTATGAAACCATTTCTAGAGAGTTGCAAGTTTCCAAGAGCACATTATTGGAAAATGGAACTACCCAGACTGTTTAGAGCTGGCCGTCCGACCAACTAAGCAAGCGGGCAAGAAAGACCTTGGTCAGGGAGGTGAACAAGAACCCAACTCTGACGGTTCTTTGGCTGAGAAGAGAAAACCTGCCAGAAACACTCTCTACAGCACTTCACCAATCTGTGCTTTATGAGAGTGGCTAGACCAAAGCCACTCCTGAGAAAAAGGCACATGACAGCACGCCCGGAGTTTGCAAAAAGGCACATGAAAGACAGAGCATAAGGCAAAAGATTATGTGGTCTGATGAGACAAAACTTAAACTCTTTGGCCTGAACGCAAAGCGATGTGTCTGGAGAAAACCAGGCACAGCTCATCACCCGTCTAACACCATCCCTACCAGTATGCTATGGGGATGCTTATCAGCAACAGGGACTGGGAGACTGGTAAGGATAGAGGGAACAATGAATGGGGCCAAATACATGAAAATCCTTGATGAGAACCAGCTTCAAAGTGCAAACGACAGACGGGGCGAAGATTTACATTCCAACAGGACAATGAAATCATGCATACAGCCAAAGCAACACTGGAATGGCTACAGAACAAGAATGTTTAAGTCCTTGAGTGGCCCAGCCAAAGCCCAGACATGAATTGCATTGAAAACCTGTGGAAAGACTTGAAGATTGCTGTTCACCACCACTCCCCATCTAATTTAACAGAGCTTGAGAAAATCTACAAGGAAGAATGGGAGAAAAATCCCCAAATCCAGATGGGCAAAGCTGATACAGACCTGCCCGAGACGACTCAAAGTTGTAATTGCCACCAAAGGTGCTTCTACAAACTATTGACTCAAGAGTGTGAATACTTAAGTAAATTATATATTTCCGTATTTCATTTTCACAAAATGTACAAAAATGTCAAATTTTTCTCTCTCCACTTGGTCATTATGGTGTGTTGCCTGTAGATGGATGAGAAAAAAAATCAATTTCCATTTGAATTCCATTTGTAACTACAAAATGTGGAATAAGTCAAGTGGTACGACTACTTACTTTCTGAAGGCACATGTAGTTCGATACTGAAGCAGAGGACGCATCAGTTATCACCAAAGATGAGAGGTAGAAAAATAACGTAATATGAGCAAAACATATTAGTGAAGCGCCGATTGAATTGATTTTCTGACCAATGCATTTGGGTCAGTTTGGGGTCCACCGTCCGATGCACGTGTATCTTTAAACATTTTAAAATTGGGGAAAATGAATACAGTTGAATTGGTACATCCCTACAATCTACACATGGGTAAGAAGAACTTACAAAGAAGTAAACAAATAGATGAGAATGACTATCTTACCATTTCCGACGCCCTGGGGATAATGGTCCTGTGGTTAACCGGTTGTCTGGAACCGTTATTTGCAAAGGTGACTCCCCTGTAATAAAAAGCAAGTGTCAATTATTCAATGAAGCTTTGACATTCTTTCCTATAAGTTGGTATTAATGTTCATAATGATGACAGCAATTGCCAGTTAAAATGAGATGTGATAGACACCTACTGTAACAACCTTCCCCAGTACACTGCTGCTCATGGATGAGTTTACTTACGGTTCACATTAATGAGCAGACGTCCTCCATCTTGGATCTGGGGCTGTGTGCCGCAGATGGGGGAGGGTCTGGTCTGCTGGGAGCTGTAGCAGACTGGGGTGGCGATGCCCTGGGCCGACGATGACAGAAACCCAGAGCTGGGGGACTGCGTTGATGACAAGGCTCTCTGTCTCCCCCTCATGTTCACGATTCCATTAAGTGTGCGGACTGCAGAGGAAATAGGTTTATGAATCACATCATACAGCAGGTTTCCCCAATAGACAGCCCGTGGGTGAATTTATTTGATGTCAAATCGCTTTGACATAAAATATTGTAAAATCACCTGGAAATTAGTATTCCTACGCATAAACAGAGAGGAATATATGATCGTATACCAATGTAATGAAGGTTTAAAATGATTATGTTTTTATCAAATACTCTGTTTGGGATTCTTGCAGTCAATTTGCAGTGTTCAAAACAATTTGCGTTTTGTGTGATGTAATCTTTATAGTTATGCTGCCATATAGTTAGCAGTCTGCCTACTGTTTAGACAATGTTTGCAATGACGATGAAAAAATTACATTAAATTACTATTGACTGCTGATTTGTGAACAAGTGGCAGCGTCACAAGCGACTGAGCAGCAACTGAAAGGAGATAGGCTAGTAGATCCTGCATGCACAGAAGTCTCTTGCAACAGCAAGTCTGAATCCAGAAAATTCAGAACCACAGCCACTCTAAATTATTTATTACTATATTCCAGGTAGGCCCCTCGCCCAAGGGGAAAAAAACTGCCCATGGCTGAATGTAATTAGGGACCCCTGTCATACTGCCATGGAGTTCAACACTCTGCCTGACAGCTTGAGCCACAACATTACAAAGAGGCAATGAAATCCAAGTTCAGAGGTAGTACTAAAACCATAACCATTTAATGTGCAAGAATATTTAATAAAGCACTTACGTCTTTGATTCTGGATAATAGCTGGGGAGTTTTGCATAGACCTAATGAAAGAAATAAGTAGAATTGAAAATGTCAGAAAGTGACACCATCAAACAGCAATCTGTTGGCAAGTTTTTCTTTGCCGTTTTATAGATAAAAATAGGTCCTTACTTGATTTGATTGAGTGTGAAATCAAGCTTTTTCCACAATGATGTCATCATGACAGGTATCTGAGTCTCTTCAATCGTCTCTAAGGATAAATAGCAGGGAAGTGTGACAACCAAGAATAAAATACAAACGTGAAAGTCCTGTACTCATTTACTGAAAGTGGTAGTGGTCAGAGGTTATGCTTACCTTTAGCTTTGACAGCAACATACTCATTCAAAATAGTTGTCAGGTTTTTCCCAAAGAGGGACTGCAATGGGAGTACACATGAATTAGCTACCTACCTAAGTAACGTTAATCCACTAACGAACTCACTAACTATATAGTCATTACAGTGAAGAGTTGAGCACAGCTATATACAGTATGAAAGAAACTTACAAACACACAAGCAGGAATAGTTGCATCATCTGAGCTGTGTTCTGCGTACTCCTTCAAATTGGGGCTTTCACGAATGAATGCCTGGCTTGTAGAACACAGTCCCTCTTGTTGCATGTATCCTGTAAAAGAATACAGTGTACAAGAGTAGCAGAATTGGAGGCTTAGCTTTCCACAGTAAGAGGACAGCGAGTTGGCTTGCTACAGTGCAGCCCTGGGCGCAATATCACCAGCAGGATATTGCAGATAGTATTCTAACGTTAGCTAGCTTACTGCCACTTCCACATAGCTAGGTAGCTTTAGGTTAGCAAGCAATACAAACAGGACCCAGTTCAGACTTACCTAAAACGAGCCGCGCTATGTCAGACGGAAGCAACATGGCTGTAATGTCGAATTATTGCAACAATTACAAGTTACATTATCTGTAAAATCAAGTAAAAATACATTAATCACGTAGTAACGTTACATTTGGTTACAAATTGGTCAAAACATCTAGGGTGCGACATCCTACGATTCGTGAAAAGGCGGGGAACTCGAGCACACGTAACCCGGAATTTCCATCATATTTGGAAGATGTGCATTATGGGAAATTGTGTTTCAATGGGGAGTGTCCACTTTCAGTTTTTAGCTCATTTCAAGTTACTTCCACGACGTTACATATAGAAGCTGATATCCGTTTTGTCATTGAAGTTTGTTTTGATGATTGTTATTACTGGTGGTGGCTTTTGCATCTGTGCACAAAACATTATGTTCTTGTATACAGAAAGAGGCTTATAGCTTCAGACAACTCCTTCGGTCTCCTGACACAGTGGAGGAGCTGCATCACATTCTGGAACCAGAGCATCTAAAGGCTCCAAGCAGCTCAGCTGGGATGCAGTCCTCAGGTAGTATGTCTTCCTACACAGTTTATTACCCAGATGGGTTCTTCATTCTGAACTTGAACTATGAAATATCCTTGTTCATGGTACTGAGGGAGAGAGGGGAATGCAGAACATGTTACTGTTAGACATCAGGTATCCTATGGAAAGGAGGAGGGCCACAGTCTGCTTTCAGGTGTTGGGTTGTAATTTGAAATACTTGCTACACCAGAAGTTAATGGTTATCTCTAGGAGGAATGTATATGGTGAGGTCAATTAAGGTTGTGTGAGCCAGGGGCTTGGAATGTTATTGAGTAAGGGAAAGGCAATCACATGGTTGCAGTCACTGATAAGGTATGATGACAATAACACACACCCTAGTCAACTCCATTACTGCAAAAGGTGAACTGTATCATGCAAGGGAGTTGCCACAGTCATTTTTCAGTAGTTACGCGCCTCAGAGACTAAGTGTAAGTGGTCTAACGTGTAAACCTACTGAACTGAACTCTTAGCAATTGAGTCGACAGCAGTAGAGGCTGGTGTGAGGAGCTATTGGAGGACGGGATCATTGTAATGGCTGGAATGGAATATATGGAACAGAGTCAAACATGTGGTTTCCATATGTTTTATAGCCTTCCATTCCAGCCATTACAATGAGTCCATCATCCTATAGCTCCTCCCACCAGCCTCCTCTGGTCAACAGTGAGACCTACCATCAAGAGACTTAATCCATTACACTGTGTGTGATCTGTTCTCTCTCCAGGCAGGAGAGACACTTGCCGGTGGTGGAGCACTTGGTCTGCTGCCATGAACTGCCGTATGAGGGTGTGTCGGCTGGGTGAGGAGCTCCTGCCCTCTGTGCTCTATGTATGGAGACAGATGAGGCCCAGCAGCACTCTCAAAGAGGAGATAGTAGAGTTATTCAACCTGCAGCTCTGTGTACATCATCTCAAGGGTCAAATACACAAGACACAGGTATGGCTGGAATGTTGTGAATAGACTGAAGACTGAAAAAACACCAATGTCTTACGAATCTGTTTAGATGTTAAACAATAAAAACGGTGTAGAACAACAGACAGGTGTGAAGTGTTTTCATCACTGAAACCCTTGATGAAGTAGTATGCCATTTTAGATCATGATTGATACAGCCCATCTGGCATATTTTCTTGCCCATGCCACCCCTCACTGTTCCAGGAGCCTATGCTGAGGACTGGGCCAAATGGCAGAGTCTACTCTATAACCTCTATGATGCCCTGGTGACTGAGATCAGCCAGATTGGGAGCTGGGAGAAAAAATGCCACAGGGTTGCGCCACATTGCTGTGAAGGAGAACCTTATTGAGCTAACTGGAGACATCAGATGATAAGATCCTTAATTTTCACATCTTGACTTCATTTACCATTTCCAGGCTAAAACCTGAGCTGTGCTGACATAGTTCACCTGTCTTTAAGATGGTTTTGGTATTGTTGGTCTCATCTTCATGTTTTGGGTGTTTGACTGTTTCTTAGCTCTATAGCGAAGATTGTAACCTTCAGATTCTGGATGTGACTCAGGCCCACCTCAGAGCCACCCAGAGAGGAAGTCTCCAGGGCACGCCCAGCAAGTGCAGACACATCGAGCTGGGCTGGGCTGGGAGGTTCTCCGAGACCACCTGCAGCCACACCATCATACCATGGTGAGAAAAGACTATCACACCAAGGTTCAGTGCTCATTAACTTGCCAAATATACTTATATTTAGTGCAGTCAAACTCTTCATATCTCCATATCCTCTGTGTTCCCCTACTCAACAATACAATGCTCCTATATAAGCTACAGATGACATTAGTGTTGACCTCTAAGTACCCCTCCATCGTGCCTGGCCAGGAGCTGGTTCCTCTGCTGTCATGTCATATAAAGTCACTTCCTCAACATTTGATTTACTAATTTACTCTTTGCAAACTATAGTGCATTGTGCTTTTAACCATGCAGGGCCGTGGAGGGGGTCGGGCCCCCCAGCATCAAGGAGAACATCATGAGCTGGCTGCTGATGAACGAACAGAGTGAAGAGGCAGAGGAGAGATCAAGATCACACCCCATCATCTGCAGTGGGCAGTTTATCACTGGGCTCATATCTAATTTTTATTCACGCTTAACCGCTCTGCTAGTGTTGTCTAATTGAGATTATTTTGCCTTGATACAATGTTTTATGTCTGTAATTGTTTTAACACATCCCTAATACAAGTTTGTGTCTTATTCCTCTTTGCCCAGGGATTTTCCTCACAACCTAATCCGCAGAATCCTTGTGCCTTTGACCCTCAAAGACACCCGAGCTGGCATTATGTTTCTCCTCGGAGCAAAGGAACTTGAGAGGTGAGGGAAATTGAATCCTAAAACAGATCAATTTAACCATATTGTTATCAGTAGCTAGGTTTCCATTAATTTGGTGACATATTTTAATGTGAATATTCTCAAATCTGCATAAATATAAAATATTCGCATTTTCCCACCAGAGATGTTTCCATCAAATTGACTTGTTGTGGATAAAAGGCTGTGCGTGATGACGAAGTGCACGTAAAAATAACTTTTTCGGTTAAATTCCCACATACTGAATAAAAAATACAAGTTCAATTTTCAACTCTACTGATGGTTTTGGCACAACAAATGTTGTGCCATATAGCGAATGTCCCCAGCGAACTACTCGCAGATACAGTGTTGCTAGGCTATTTACATGATGACATTATTATGGATAAGAGCAAGATTCTTTTTATTTGTCAAATGGCAGCCAAGTGTCGATCATCATGTCACCAGAATATGACCCTTGATATTTATTGGAAAGGAGAAATAAACTCACCAGTGTACTTTGACCATTCATTTATTTAATCTGTGGCCTAATAATGCATGCTTTCCCGAGTTGTAGTGGGAGGACCACACAAGATTTACTCACATGACTCCAAGTTTACTACAATATGATGGTTATTATATCAATACTGGCGCATAAAGGTGTTTCCACTGCCATTTCTCGCATAATTAATTTTACTGACACAAAAACATCCCACCTTGTTTAGAATATTTTTTAGTTTTGTCAACATTTGGAAAGTTTTTACTGACAAATTTGCTATTTCCATCAGGCCAGTCTTTACACTTTCTGTCATGTACTTTACTCGCATAAAAAGTGTTGATGAAAACTTGGTTAGTGTCAAAAAATTTTTGGCAAGTCAGTATTTAACTTGGCAAGTCAGTATTTAACTTGGCAAGTCAGTATTTAACTTGGCAAGTCAGTATTTAACTTGGCAAGTCAGTATTTAACTTGGCAAGTCAGTATTTAATTTGGCAAGTCAGTATTTAATTTGGCAAGTCAGTATTTAACTTGGCAAGTCAGTATTTAACTTGGCAAGTCAGTATTTAACTTGGCAAGTCAGTTAAGAACAAATTCTTATTTACAATGATGGCCTACCCCGGCCAAACCCGGACGACGTTGGGCCAATTTTGCGCCGCCCTAGGGGACTCCCAATCACGGCCAGATGTGATGCAGCCAGGATTCGAACCAGGTACTGCTTTGAAGCATTTTTCACTGAGCTGCAGTGTCTTAGCCCACTGCGCCACTCCATAGATTTCATGCTGCCTCCAATCTTCCCCTCTGCTTAAAGTGCTGTGACTCAAGACCAAACTCAAGTGAAAGCGAAAGATGTCCTGAATGAGATTGAGAGCATGTACCTGCAGTTCAGTTTCAACAAGATGCCCTTTGACTCCATGGTGAAAGTGAAGGGAGTGATGGTGTCCACAGCCATTTTACCAATGGAACACTCTCACCAGCCTTAATACCATCACAGAGGCTAATGTCTATGAAGTTAAAAAGTTAATATTTACATGTTTAACATGTCTACCATGCATGCTCTCTTCCATCAATAGGCTGTTCTTGGAGATGACACCGGACAGCTTGGAGAAGAGAAAGATGCTTCCTCTGAAATGCCAGCAGACAGCCTTTGAGAACATCTACCTGAAAGCCTAAGAAGGGATGAGGCTCCAGGTAAACCTGTCTTTCACATGTTACTCTGACAGACATTTTTATGGCCAGTCCACCTCACTATCCCTCTGCTCTCCCTGGTGTGTGTCACAGAAGAGCAGCTCTCCTGAATACCTGAATGACGAGACATTTAACAGCAAGGCCACGCTGCTGAAGAATGTGTCGGTGGTGCTGTGCTGCAGCCCCGTCTGTGAGAAACAGTCCCTCTTCGCCCTCTTCCAGTCCAACAAGGAGACCAACATAGAGGAGCCGCTCATCAAAGAGCTAAGGGCAAATCATTTGGCTACACGTATTTACAGTCTCATAAATTATGTATTGTATTAATGTTTCTTAAACTGAAAGCACTTTATAGTGTAGGTGGATAACTCAGCCTTTCCACCGTCACTACATACAGTATCGCTGTCTGACTACTATCAGTATGCTATGATATTGACAGACTGAATGTTAACCTGGTTTGTCCCTCACCCCATGTAGATCCTGGGCAGTGAGTCCAGAGTTCTGGGCTACAGAAGTGTGGAGGGGTTTGTTAGCTCTCACCTGGATTACCTGGTGGCAGAGGGTCTGGGCTAGCCTGGCTATACCCTGGAGTCCTTCCCCTACACTCTGCTCAATCACCCCACTCTCTTCTACAGGTAGTTGCACATGCTTAGTTTACATTATACTTTAGCCCATAAGTTGTATGTCCATAAAATTACTTTTAGTGAATTTACTGATCTGACAGAATTGGAGTGACGGAAGCCACTCCTCAGTACAAGGCACATGACAGCCCACTTGGAGTTTGCTAAAAGACACCTAAAGGACTCTCAGACCATGAGAAACAAGATTCTTTGGTCTGATGAAACCAAGATTGAACTCTGGCTGAATGACAACTGTCATGTCTGGAGGAAACCTGGCACCATCCCAACTCTCCTTCCATGGCCTCCAACTGCTCTTAAACGCTAGTAAAACCAAATGCATGCTTTTCAAAAATTCGCTGCCCGCACCCGCTCGCCCGACTCGCATCACGGTTCTGATTTAGAATATGTGGACAACTACAAATACCTAGGTGTCTGGCTAGACTGTAAACTATCCTTCCAGACTCATATCTCCAATCCAAAATTAAATCTAGAATCGGCTTCCTATTTCGCAACAAAGCCTCCTTCCCTCACACCGTCAAACATACCCTTGTAAAACTGACTATCCTACCGATCCTCGACTTCGGCGATGTCATTTACAAAATAGCTTCCAATACTCTACTGAGCAAACTGGATGCAGTCTATCACAGGGCCATCCGTTTTGTCACCAAGCCCCTTATACCACCCACCACTGCAACCTGTATGCTCTGGTCAGCTGGCCCTCGCTACATATTCGTCGCCAGACCCACTGGCTCCAGGTCATCTATAAGTCTATGCTAGGTAAAGCTCCGCCTTATCTCAGCTCACTGGTCACAATAACAACACCCACCCGTAGCATGCACTCCAGCAGGTATATCTCACTGGTCATCCCCAAAGCCAACACTTCTTTTGGCCGGCCTTTCCTTCCAGTTCTCTGCTGCCAATGACTGGAACGAATTGCAAAAATCGCTGAAGCTGGAGACTTATATTTCCCTCACTAACTTTAAACATCAGCTATCTGAGCAGCTAACCGATCGCTGCAGCTGTACAGTTGTGGCCAAAAGTTTTGAGAATGACGCAAATATAAAGTTTCACAAAGTCTGCTGCCTCAGTTTGTATGATGGCAATTTGCATATACTCCAGAATGTTATGAAGAGTGATCAGATGAATTGCAATTAATTGCAAAGTCCCTCTTTGCCATGCAAATGAACTGAATCCCCCAAAAACATTTCCACTGCATTTCTTCCCTGCCACAAAAGGACCAGCTGACATCCTGTCAATGATTCTCTTGTTAACACAGGTGTGAGTGTTGACGAGGACAAGGCTGTGAGTGTTGATGAGGACAAGGCTGGAGATCACTCTGTCATGCTGATTGAGTTCAAATAACAGATTGGAAGCTTCAAAAAGATGGTGGTGCTTGGAATCATTGTTCGTCCTCTGTCAACCATGGTTACCTGCAAGGAAACACATGCCGTCATCATTGCTTTGCACAAAAAGGGCTTCACAGGCAAGGATAATGCTGCCAGTAAGATTGCACCTAAATCAACCATTTATCGGATCATCAAGAACTTCAAAGAGAGTGGTTGTTGTGAAAAAGGCTTCAGGGCGCCCAAGAAAGTCCAGCAAGCGCCAGGACCCTCTCCAAAAGTTGATTCAGCTGCAGGATCGGGGCACCAGCTGTACAGCGCTTGCTCAGGAATGGCAGCAGGTAGGTTTGAGTGCATCTGCACACACAGTGAGGCGAAGACTTTTGGAGGATGGCCTGGTGTCAAGAAGGGCAGCAAAGAAGCCACTTCTCTCCAGTTAAAACATCAGGGACAGACTGATATTCTGCAAAGGGTACAGGGATTGGACTGCTGAGGACGGGGGTAAGGTCATTTTCTCTGATGAATCCCCTTTCCAATTGTTTTGGGCTTCTGGACAAAAACTTGTCTGGAGAAGACAAGGTGAGCGTTACCATCAGTCCTGTGTCATGCCAACAGTAAAGCATCCGGAGACCATTCATGTGTGGAGTTGCTTCTCAGCCAAGGGAGTGCGCTCACTCACAATTTTGCCTAAGAACACAGCCATGAATGAAGAATGGTACCAACACATTCTCCGAGAGCAACTTCTCCCAACCATCCAGTTTGGTGACGAACAATGCCTTTTCCAGCAGGATGGAGCACCTTGCCATAAGGCAAAAGTGATAACTAAGTGGCTCGGGGAACAAAACATCGATATTTTGGGTCCATGGCCAGGAAACTCCCCAGACCTTAATCCCACTGAGAATTTGTGGTCAATCCTCAAAAGGCGGGTGGACAAACAAAAAACCCACAAATTCTGACAGCATTGATTATGTAAGAATGGGCTGACATCAGTCAGGATGTGGCCCAGAAGTTAATTGACAGCATGCCAGGGCGGATTGCAGAGGTCTTGAAAAAGAAGGGTGGGGATTCAATCTTGCAACCTTTCGGTCACCAACGCTCGAACCACTAGGCTACCTGTCGCCCAAATACAGGTGTGCCAAGATTTTAGCGTCATACCCAAGAAGACTCAAGGCTGTAATTGCTGCCAAAGGTGCTTCAACAAAGTACCGAGTAAAGGTTCTGAATGCTTATGTAAATGTCACATTTCAGTTTTAGATTTTTTTTATACATTTGCAAAAATGTTGCTTTGTTACAGGGTATTGTGTGTAGATTGATGAGATGAAAACACTAATACGTTTTAGAATAAGGACATAACGTAACCAAATGTGGAAAAAGTAATGGGGTCTGAATACTTTCCGAATGCACTGTATAAACTAGGATTGGGATCCAGTCCTTTTCACTTCATCCCCTGAATTGGCTGAATTGAAATGGAATTGGCCCAACCCTGGTGCCATGTCTGCCAACCCTTTCAGGGTGCTCTAACTACAACCAGCAGCAGCCAAGTGAACCTGCAGTAGAAGGTGTAAAAGCAGTCTTAATGTCTGTCTCTCGGACAGACCTAACTTTCTGTATCATTGTTGGATTTTCCACAGCAAATCTACTGCCTGATTCACAGTAACCTGGCGGACATTGTGGTGGAGCTGTTGATGACCCTGTATGATGGGGCTGCTACCGAGGAGGGCAGAGGGGACCTGAGGAGGTGCATAGGATAATGTTCATTACACATCACTCTTTACCACTCCACAACCACACTTACTTGCATTCACAACCTTTCATTGTCTGTGATGATATGTTCCATGTTCTCTCTAGGGAACTGGACCCAGCCCCAATCCCACCCTCTTTCAGCTCCAATGTTATCAAAGCCACACTGGACTACCTCAGCAAATGTCACAGTGCCAGTCACCAGTCGTCCCTGGTGGCCATTTTATCCAGGACACTGGTAAAATGCTGTCCTTGTCTCATAATTGTGTTGCAATTGCTGTAGAATGTTATTATAACACAATGGAACAGAATTTGGCTTTACAAAATTGAGTGGTTTCCTGGGCCCAGTTTAAAAAACAAACATTTAATCTGGAAAGGATTCCGGATTCTGTGATCAGCTTGTGTTGTGATTCTAGATCTCCATCCAGAGGATCCTGCTGGCGGTGTGTCAGAAGGCAGCTGAGACGATCAATGCCTACGAGAGGATCCCAGGGCAGTGATTGGGGACATTAGCCTGTGTAGTGTGCTGGTTTTCCTGACTCTCTGTGGTCACTAAAAGATCCCATGGAATGTAAGAGTAGGGGTGTTAACCCTGGTGTCCTGGCTAAATTCCCAATCTGGTTCTCATACCCTCATGGCCACCTAATCATCCCCTGCTTCCAATTGGCTCATTCATCCCCACTCCTTTCCCATTTAACTATTCCCCAGGTCGTTGCTGTAAATGATGTGTTCTCAGTCAACTTATCTGGTAAAATAAGGGTTAAATCAAATAAAACCTAACCACTTTCCAAATGACTTTTGGGCTTTTACTGGTGTATGAAGTTACCGTCCTTTGTGTTCCTCTGTATAAGCCCTCCCCTTTGACCTGCCCATCATGCCGATAAAGAACCTATATGATGTCGTCATTCCTACAATGGAGATCAAGGTAGAGAATGGGTTTGATCATCTGTGGTTCCCTCACTAATCTATCACCTGATATAAGGGGATTTTTGTTATGCAATAGGATGTTTTGCAGCCATTTTGCATAGAATTTGCACTGTAATGTATGTATACACCACGTCACGTGGTATACTTGCCGCCCCTACTCTGCTCTCCACAACACAATCATTACTATACCTACAACAAATATTTTCTTAAACATTTCGCTATTCCTCTGATGTACAGTACCAGTCAAATGTTTGGACACACCTACTCATTCAAGGGTTTCTCTTTATTTGTACTATTTTCTACATTGTAGAATAATAGTGAAGACATCAAAACTATGAAATAACACATATGGAATAATATAGCAACCAAAAGTGTTAAACAAATCAAAATATATTTGAGATTCTTCAAAGTAGCCACCCTTTGCCTTTACAGCTTTGCACGGTCTTAGCATTCTCTCAACCGGACTGTAATCAATTATTAGGTTTTTAATGCAACGTTTATATGAGTAGTTTTCTTGTGTTGCTCAGAATTATTTTCATCAAATGTCTGATATATAATCTATTTGATTCTAGTATAGGTTCATTGTATCATAGGATAATAACTAGCTGATGTTAGATAAAGTTAATTGGCTGTTGTACGAGAGACAAATCGAGAGCCTACTCCCTCGAGTCAATCGGAGGTATTTAAATGGGGACGGTTCCACACGAGTGGCCAGTAGGACCACCACTCATACAGACCTGACACCTGTTTGTTCAGTGTAGTGTTGAATGAATGGACTCACCTCAACAGGTGGACTTGCATGTAAGTGTTTTTATTTGTATTTTCTTACCTATAGAATGTGCCTATGCAGTTTTGAATGTTTTCTGTGTCTTATTTGCTACACCGTAGACATTAAGAATGACTGAATTGTTTTGTTTCATTGACTTCCAAGAATTGTAAAAAGTATGTCATATAATTGTCTATACTAAGGTTTCCTTAAAACAAAATGACCACTAATCCAGTAAGTTCCTCACTGTCTTCTGCATACTGTACTGTCTCCCCTATGCTTGAAGAGTGGTCTTGGTAGTTGCTCTTGAATGCAAGATTACAGAGAAACAGAACCTGCACCATGGTGCTCTCTACTTGTGTAACTCTTTATTCATAATATTCAAGTGAATGGTGAATTGTTTTTTATCCAGGTTGGAATACAGGCCGGGCGTTTTATCACGCTGGAATGAGAGCCTTTACTTTAATCTGATCAATTTAATTATATACAATCACAATTTGGCACTGATACATTTAAACAATCGTGAACAGTTTAAATTAAAACCACACCTGATTTTGTATCAAACACCTTGGCAAAAAAATATTTAACTTTTTGAAAATACAGTACAATACTTTTTTTGGGCCAATACATCTCCCCTATTGAAATCATGGGTAACGTAAAATGTAGAAAATATTATTTAACATAGAAATACTCCAATATAAATGTGGCCTTACAAATCAGGTTTCTGTATATCTACTAAGGGTGAGGTTTTGAAATATTATACAATCATTCATTTTGACTTATATCAAATACACAATGTCATTACAAAATCCTATTAACACGGATTGCTTCATTCTCACTCATACAGATGGAGTGATATTCATAATTTGACACTTTTGATCACTTTTTACAGTTAAACAGAATGTCACAAACCCATGCTAGTTCCCATATGAGATGGCTGTGACTTGATAGCATTGTAAACGACAAGGGACGTATATCAACCTATGTGTATCATCTTCTATTGTCTGACCTCCTGGTTGTACTTTGAATAAAAACATTTAGTCAACTCCAACTCTTAATAAAACAGCTTGGCAAAGGACATTTCCTACAAAACTTTCATCACACAGCAAAGAAGAAAATTGTAATGAAAGAATGGTAATGATACCTATGGGGAACATTCAAACTTGAGTAATTTACAATATGCTATTTTCAGTTGAGGCTTCTGAGAAGTAAAAAGAAACATTGCTGTTTAAGAGTTCTTAGGACCTTGTCTCAGGTGAGAGCAGTGTACTTCACTACCATGTTGTAGGCAGTGGGGAATCAGCAGGAAATATGTGCAAGGAAAGACTGGGCTGGCATAGATAGCATTCCTTTCTGCTACCCAACCAGTCTAATAATGTGTCTAAATTAAATCAGAGGTTGCTGTGAAACTGGAGTGCAAAAAACTGGTAACATCTAAACTAAGAAAATAATTCTCTGGTCAAACTGCAGTCTCCATGATGTGTCCAGAGAACAGCCCTGTTGGTCACTGCAGCCCCAACCCCTCCCCTCTCCCTGCCTCAGTAGAATTGGAACTCCCGGTGGCCGTCGTCGTCCTACCCGAGGCCCGCCTCAGTCATTTGATGCGGTGGCGGACCAGCGAGGACTCATCAGTGATCTCGCCGGACCGGTCTCGGTGACGACAGGGCAGGACGAGGAGGAGGAGCAGGATGAGGAGCACCACGACACAGACGGCCACCAGGGCGTAGGAGATGACCCAGAGAAGGGGCTCCTTCAGCAGCCCTCCAGCAGCACAGTCAGATGCCACGTCTGCAGATGAGAAGGGCCCAGAGATCTCTGACACGGCTATCCCACCGTTCACTGGAGAGAGGAACCAGGGTTATAATAGCTAACGTACTGTGGAATGTAAGAAGGGTATACAAAGAGCACTTGACCAGGTGCATCTAAGACCCAATAATAATGTCTCCAGCACTCACCTGCACATCTGCTGACAGCGAAGCCCACCCTCTTCTCTGCCCGGTCGAAGACGACGTAGAAGCCCTCCATGACGGTTGCTCCTACCACTAGGCCGTTGGCTGACGACGAGATGCCGAAGCGGAAGCAGTCCAGCGTACCGTCCACATCTGTGATTGGCTGGATATACAGCTGCAGGGAGCAGCCAAACTAATGTCAATAAAAGTGCTGTCGGCAAACAGATCTAAAGCTCATAACAAGATGTCTGATGTTGGTTAGAGTAAGCAAACAACAAACACACAGAGGCAATATGGGGGACGTTTGTTGTGTCACCTGAGGGAGGATGGTGATTTTGAAGGACTGGCTGGTGTTGGTGGCTCTCAGGTAGATGGACAGTTTGGGGAAGAACCTCCACGGTGTCTCCCCCTTCAACCAACAGGCCAATTTAGTGCCACCCCAGAACCCCGAGGTGAAGTCCTGGATCTGGACCATAGAAAGACAGCGATGGATTAAGACTCCAATAAAATGACTGAGTTGTGAAAAAAAGGTGTACTTTACATAGATAACCACTCATTTTCTCTCAGATCCGTAGACCAGAACAAAGTTGCCATATAGGGGTGGACAAATATAAGCCATAGTATAGAAAGGAAATAAGTTGCAGTGTCCTCAGTCTACACAGTTACTGAAGTGTCCTCAGACAACCAGGTTATCCTAGAAGTTCTTTGTCATTTGATCATGGGCACAACGGCTGACATACCAGAGATGTTCTTGAGATGGCCTCAACCACAGCACTGAACACATTCACAGGCAGCCGCAGAAGAGTGGTACCACTGTCCACTATGGCTTTATCCTTGTTGTACTGAGAGAAGGAGAGGGAGAGAGAATGAAAGAGAGAGAGGAAGATGTATAAAGAAAAGGGAAAACATTGTTTTCAGTTGCATATTTCATTTCAGAATGAAATGTCCACCTTGGTTCCTGGAAGGCTTCAGAGACAGGTTTACCACATTCTTGTGTCTCAGCTCAGGCATGCTTTATTAACTGTTGCTTTATATCCTCTTTCCAGACCTGCACTACAGGCTCATCCAGAAAGAATGCTCACTAGAAACAGCTTTAGTCTTATGGCCACGGTTAGGCTTTGTTCCTCAAACCTGACGTGTTGTGCAGATTTGAAATACTTTGCAAACCATTTAGACCAGGAAAGGGCAATTCAGAAAACAACAGTGGACAGTTTGTCTCATACCTCTTTGCAGTCCAGGTTTAGATTCTGATCCCCAACCTCCAGCTTCAATACTTCCACCTGATAGTACCACTCTTCCTTTATTGGGGTGTACCACATGGACCCCGAATACAATGTTGGTTCAACCCCTCCCATGACCTGAAACAAAACAGGGTTTTCATTCACTTTACAAATTAATGAATACAATGATAGCCTGAATACTGTAATAAAACTACAATGGCATGCCTTAGCAATGTTTAGCATGGCATTGCAGACACTGATTACACCCCACTATCTCTCCCATCTGCTGCACTCACTCACGTGGTCGGCTCAACCGCGACTGCTCTTAAAACACCAACAGACCTGCACTCGGCAAGGGGCTATCTTAGCTTAATTAGCCACTCACTAACTAGATTGGGTGTCCAATGGGGAAAGGCATTGAGAGGCGCAGAGACTTGCTAGCGATCATGCTTCTAAGAAGCACCATGCCGCTCAGTCTAATCCACCCTTGAAAGGTTTATCTGGTCTGGGCGTCGGGAGAAATATTATGCCAAGCAACTGCCTAGCGTGTGTGAGATGAACAGCCTCAATAATCATCTTCTTTGACAGTACAACAACCAGCCTTTGTAAGGAAGTCCCGCCCCCACCCCACCATTCACTCCTCCCATTCATAACCTTTAGCTTTCTCCTCCTGACTACTCACAAGACTTCCCCCCGTGGGGTCGGCAGTGGTGCTGGCTGACAACCCAGCTCCGCACATCTGTAGGGAGAACACATCTGGGATGTCTGTCTGTCGTACCACAGAGTTAAAGAAAGGCTCCACCGAGGAGTCAGGCTGGGAAACAGGAGACATAAACACAAAACACTCTGGTCATTAACTTAGTGTAAAATAGTGTAACGTATTGGCTGTCCTATTGGTCAATAGTGAAGCTGTAAGCACAGAGAATGACAGGAGAAAGTCTTATCAGTTATCACCCTGACTAAACAGGATCCCCCCTCTCTATATCTTGATATATACACCATGTGAAGTCAAGGGCCAGGTATATGCATGTGATGCATGACAAACATTCTGAAAATCATCTGAACCTGAACAAAGCTGAGATCCACAGTACAGAGTGGTCACTGTATGTCAATGATTTAAAATAGTTGACCTCAAAATCTGCATAAGGCATACATTGTGTAAGCTCAGAATAGCCTAACCAACATTATGCCCCATGGTTCTGTGTGATGATGAGATCACAGTTCCATTCTGAACAGTATCATGTGTGTGAACCTTCTCCGGTTGAGTTAATTTGATCTTTGATAACATTCAGCAGCTCTTCACGCCCCACCACGCTGACGGACACCACTGTGCCAAATCAAACAGACATGGCGATATCCTTCATATCCAGAGTCTCAGAGGGCATGAGGACCCCCCCCCCATTTACCCGAGCCAGCAGGGGGTAGGCCAGACCCAGGATGCCCTGCCAGTTGACCCCCGGGAGGAAGAATCCGTCAGAGGAAAAGATGGTGGCGATGTTGATGGTGAGGGTGCCAGCGATGCTGGGTATGAGGACGCGGTCGGTGCCCAGCTCGCCCTCCCAGTTGCCCTGGGTGTACTTGACGGCCACGCCCCTGCCAGTGGACTTGTACGTACTGGAGCTGAACACAGGGACAGTCGGGGAGATTAAGCAGCACTCTTAGACAAAGGAAATCTTATCAAATGAATGCCTGAGACAATTATAAACAAACATAAAACATGATCAGATTGTAGTATAAATTATGAGATTGATGTGAAACACTGATTATTTAATTAAGGCATTTTCTAATATTATGAGGCCACCAAATGTAATGCATAGCCTTCTCATTGACCCAATAGAAAGAGTTTCCACAGAGCAAATATGTGAGCCTGACTCACAGTGCTGTGTTGAAGAAGTGTGTGATAAAGGGATGTGCTGCTGCAGCCACTGCAAAGTTACTGCTTCCCGTATCAACCAGGATATTCAGCTGGAAAAACAAAAGAGTAATGAGTACTTTATCAGTCATTCAACCATCTGTGTTACTCATCCGCACCCCTCTTAAGACACCATAAACACACAAACTGACTCAGTCAGCGATCGTGATTTGAGCAGGGCAGGTTATTTACTATGCTTCTGACGTCTGAAGATTTGGGAAAAAAAGCTCTCTGGTCTGGTATCTTTTGAAAAAAACATGCCCACGTTACTCCCGCCCATTGCTCCATAGTCTAAAACTCTCTCCATCCTGGTATTTGTCAGCGGTGTGCGAGCAGGAGCGGAACATGAGCTAGCAAAGCAGCAGTTTAGATCTTGTTGTCTCAGGCATAAATTCAACTAGGGGAACTAATGAGATAACCGACTTCTGTCACATCGGTGACGCACAGAAGGGTCATTACTGAACATTCCTCATCATTAAAGAGGCTGTGCTCTCCACAGCTCCGCTCGCAACAAAGGAGTTTATTTACCATTTAAATGTGTTAGGCTGCTTAACTAGCCTTTAAAGCACTTTGGATTGATGGAGGAGAGGCAACATAAAGGGAACACACAGGAAAGCGGTCTGCTGTGTGACATTATACTTCCTGCGTCTTCCCTAAAGCAGCCTGAGGAAAATGTGATTTTCGGGATATTTGTTTCCATCCAACTAAAGCATGGGCTTCGTCAAAGCTAAGAATAAGAAGTAACTCATTCAGAAATTTTACAGTGAAGACCTTACTTGACACCCAGACAAAACAAATGTAGCATTCTGCTCTCAATAAATAGGCTGCTTGAGTATTCTGCATTCTTGTTGTCGACCCGGTTCTGAGAAGAAAACAAACCCAGTTGAGCAGGAACCATTGATGACCGACAAAAACGGAGTAAATAGGCTTAGCTATCCCTCACAATATAGGCTATACAAAAACCCTAGCAGGATCTACACACAACACCCAATAATGACAAAGTGAAAACATGTTTAGACTTTTTTGCAAATTTATTGAAAATTAAATACAAATTATGAATTTACATAAGTATTCACACCCCTGAGTCAATATATTGCTACCATTTGGTAGCGATTACAGCTGTGAGCATTTCTGGGTAAGTCTCTAAGAGCTTTGGACACCTGGATTGTACAATATTTGCACATTATTGTTTTTAAAATTCTTCAAGCTCTGTCAAAACTGTAACTAGGTTACTTAACTCCATTGTATATTTGGCAATGGCATGCCTTATATTTTATGTTATTGTCCTGCTGAAACGTGAATTTGTCTCTCAGGAAAGCAGACTGAACCAGGTTTTCCTCTAGGATTTTGCCTGTGCTTAGCTCCATTCCATTTCTTTTTATGTATAAAAAAATAAATAAACTCCCTAGTCCTTGCGAGGAAAAGCCTACCCATAACATGATGCAGCCACCACCATGCTTGGAAATATGAAGAGTGGTACTCAGTGATGTGTTGAATTTGCACCAAACACTTTGATTTCAGGATATAAAGTTAATTTCTTTTCCACATTTTTGGCAGTTTTACGTTAGTGCCTTATTGCAAACAGGATGCATATTCTGTACAGACTTCCTTTCCACTCTGTCATTTAGGTTAGTATTGTGGAGTAAATCCAATGTTGTTGATCCATCTTCAGTTCTCTCCTATCACAGCCATTAGAAACTCTAACCGTTTTAAAGTCACCATTGGCCTCACTGTGAAATCCCTGAGCGGTTTCCTTCCTCTCCGGCAACTGATTTAGGAAGGATGCCTGTATCTTTGTAGTGACTGGCTGTATTGATACACCATCAAAAGTGTAATTAATAACTTCACCATGCTCAAAGGGATATGTCAGGTTTTAAAAAAACAATCTACCAATATGTGCTCTTCTTTGCGAGGCTTTGGAAAACCTCCCAGATCTTTGTCTGAAATTCACTGCTCGACTGAGGGACCTTAAAATGATCTGTATGTGTGGGGTACAGAGATGAGGTAGTAATTCAAAAATCATGCAACTTAAGCACATTTTTACTCCTAAACTTATTGAGGCTTGCCATAACAAAAGGGGTTGAATGCTTATTGACTCAAGACATTTAAGCTTTTCATTTTCAATTAATTTGTAAACATTTCTAAAAACATAATTCCACTTTGACATTATGGGGTATTGTGTGTAGGCCAGTTGTTGTGTGTCAGCCAAAATCTGAATTTAATCCATTTTATATTCAGGTTGTAACAACAAAATGTGTAAAAAGTCAAGGGGTGTGAATACTTTCTGAAGGCACTGTACTTCCTCAAAGCTCTGTTGCGTCCCTATCAGTTGGACTGGCCGAAGTCCCACCACTATGGCTCTGCCATCTGAAACCCTACTGCCACCACACAGATGGCAGCACGCCACTCACGCTGGGCCCAAACCAGAAAGACCATCCTGACACAGCCTGTTGGGGAAAACTAGGGGCATTTCCTTGTACCTCCTACCCTCTCAATCCTCTTCCGTACTCCCCTAGCTTGGCTGGGCGGAACCACCAGGCAAATCCCTTCTCTTCCCCATCCCTGAGCCAGCATGGCGGCTTGGTCGCCTGTGGTTGAGCCTTGCCTGGCTAATTAGCAGAGGCTCTGTGGCGGGGATGTGCATCTGCTACCTGTTTGTACCAATTAGCAGATGTGAGGCACTCCAGCCGACACCTCGGCCTAGCTGCGAGGGGGCTAACAGATGTGGCAATTAGTGGTTCATCTGAATAACGCCTTGTTTAACACCAGGCCTTTAATTATATCATAGATAGAACTGTTTGAGGATTGGTGTTATTGTGCCCCCCTCCCCTTGTTCTCTCTTCCCCTCCCCTCCCTACCTCTTCTCTCCCCTCCCTACCTCTCATCTGATTATAGTCAGAAGTGTTACTTAGACAGGTTAATTTTAGTGAGGTCAGATTCCTTCAGTGTGATTATTCCACTAATAAGCACAAGGAAATGACAAGGCAGAAATATGCTTGATAAGATTGTGGGAACCAGAGTCTGGCTGTGCCATAGCCATGGTATCTTGCTAACACCCAACTCTTGGTCCAACAATAAAAAGTGTTCCAGCTAAGAACATACTGGCTTTATCAATAACATACTAACATATTGTAAACATTCCAAAGACTGAGAAGTGTGGGTCCCTAAAACTGCATGCAATTAGGGCCAAATGGCAAAACCAGGCATAAATGAGGACAGGGGGAAATAGATGGTGATGGAGAGGGAGATATTTATATAAAACCTAGAACAAAAGAACAGAAACTGTGGGCCACATTCCTCCAGATCCATTGGTAGAGTTTGAGCTGATTTCAGCTTTCTCCTTGAGCCTTTGTGCCTCATAATCCTGGTCAGCTGCCTGGCCAGTGGAGCCCAAGCAGAGGCTCGGGTCTAGCTGCATCATGTGAGCTCATGTGCGTGGGGGCTTACATGGCAGAACCAGGCCTTGGGCTCAGAGCTGGCTGCAGTCTCACTCTCGCCGTCACCCCCTCCTGCCCGCCCGCCCGTGCCCCAGGGGCTAACAGCCTCCCCACACCCTCTCTCCAGATCACATGCTGGCTAGAAAAACTATTTGCAGACAGACAGGCTTGGTCATAAGTTAGCCTACTAAATATCATGGCCTAAATGTGAACATGTATTGCATTATGTTGTTGAATTTGTAGGCTCTATTACAGTGTATTAACAACACTTACACACACACATATATATATATATATATATATACTGAGAATACCAAACATTAGGAACACCTTCCAGTGCTTGACTGGAGCTCACAGAAGCAGAGTACTGGTGCCTCAAATTTTCTACTGCTTGAGCTCCTATTCCTCTTATAGAATATTAGCTCAAAAGTATTGTGGAGGTCCTGCACCTAAATATAAACAATACCAGCACCCAAAATGAGTACTGGAACCTAGTTCAGTCCAAGTCAAGCACCTTCCTAATATTGAGTTGCATCCCCCCTTTTGCCCTCTGAACAGCCTCCATAACACCTTCACAAGGTGTTAAAAGCATTCCACAGGGATGCTGGCCTATGTTGACTCCAATGCTTCCTACAGTTGTATCATGTTGGCTGGATATCCTTTGGGTGGTGGACCATTCTTGATACACACGGGAAACTGTTGAGCATGAAAAACCCAGCAGCGTTGCAGTTCTTGACACAAAAAGTGCGCATGGCACCTACTACCATACCCCGTTCAAAAGCACTTAAATATTTTGTCTTGCCCATTCATCCTCTGAATGGCACACATACACAATCCATGCTTGAATTGTCTCAAGGCTTAAAAATGATTCTTTAACCTATCTCCCCTTCATCTACACTGATGGAAGTGGATTTAAAAAAAGTGACATCAATAAGGCATCATAGCTTTCACCTGTTCAATCTGTCATGAAAAAAGCAGCTGTTTTGCATACACACACATAAAATATACATACACATATATATATATACACATATTTTATATATACACACACACATATATACACACATATATATACACACACACATATATACACACATATATATACACACACACACATATATACACATATATATATATATATATATATATATATATATATATATATATATATATATATATATATATATATATATATATATATATATACACACATATACACACACACATACACATCCATCCATACACACACATATATAAATAAATGTCTACTTCATTCGATTACATTTGGACTGAAGAGGTCAAGAAATGTATTCCACATTGAAAACTTTAAAACAATAGGTCATATTTTTTTTACCTTTTGACCAGGGGTACCCAGTGTCATCTCCATGTAGTAACCTCTGCCAGAATCGCCTTGTAAATTATTGACCATGTCCAAAAAGTTCACTATTCCAGCTGGATCAGATGCCAGGGACAGTCCATTTCCTGAGGCTTGTATTAGTTTCAGAGGAGTTAAATCCAAATCCAAAGAAGAGTTAAACTGACCTGTAAATATTTTAAGTGGAATGGTATAGAGAGATTTTGCGATTCCAAAACAGAGCATGATAAATAATGCTCTAAGGGGGATCGAACCGTTATGGTAAGCCATGGCAAATATTATTCAGGGAAAGTCAAACCTCGGAAAATGTCCAGCTCCTTGTTCAAAGTTTGCTCCTTAGTTTTCAGCTTGGCCATCATTAGACCTCTAGTGAGGTAATCATGTTGAACGTGATGTTCAGACGACGACGCTGAAGAAATATAAGAAACAACCTCGACTTTCACATTCAGACGCTTTCAGAAGTTTACTACTCTCTCCAAAAGTTGTTTGCCTTATTTATTATTTTGGATGGATGACTTCCTGAATTCCATATCACGGATGTGACGACGTGCCACCGCTTTTATTTTTTTGGTCAGGGAAGATTTGCTTGGAGGGCGCCTATGGGCGCACCATAGAGATAGTTAGAGGACTTATATCTGTGTCGTTTTAGCGTATGTGACAGCATGGGCAGCGCCAATGAGGCTACAACCCATAGCAATCCCCACCCAGTTGACTACTCGGACTACTTTAACATGGTGGAAGCCCTCAATGGCGCTGCCCATGATAAAATTTACTTTTAGACACCAGAGGCCTCTATCATTGTCAACGTGATTTCCCTGTGTTTTGCATATACTTCCACACTATGAATTTGGAATAATACTGTAAAATTGTGAACATGATGATAATGCTGTTTTAGTGTAAGAGCTGTTTGAAAAGACCGGCTGAAATTTCTGCCTGTTTTGTTGGGATGGAGTGATATCACCATACAGTAAATTAGTTAATAGATCAATAACAAAGAACATTCCCAAACTCTGCCAATAACAGCTATTATTCAGTTTCCCCCTCCCTACTCAGATCACTCCCACACTAACTTAACATAGTAGGCATAAAATAATTGCCTAACACTAGATCCCCTACATACTGGTCTTGAGGAGAAGAAGAAAAACTGTCCAGGGGAGGGTCTCTCTGCACTGTTCAACCAATCTAGTCAATGTGGAGGAGAAGTTAAGATAGTGTCACCTTGTTATTAATGTCCAAAAGTGGAAGTCAGATTACAGGCTCTCTTTCCATTAACCCCTGAAAACTGGAACATCCGGCTGCTGGGAAACTCCCAGATATTTGTCGCAAAATTCTTCCTTGAGAAATTGCAATTTGCTAAGAAACTATTTTTTGTTGTTATTTTTTACCAAATCAAATCAAATTGTATTGGTCATACACATGGTTAGCAGATGTTAATGCAAGTGTAGCGAAATGCTTGTACTTCTAGTTCCAACAGTGCAGTAATATCTAACAAGTAATCTAACAATTCCCAACCACTACCTAATACACACATCTAACAAGTAATCTAACAATTCCCCAACAACTACCTAATACACACAAGTCTAAAGGGGTGAATGAGAATATGTACCTGTAAGTATATGGATGAGCGATGGCCAAGCGGCATAGGCAAGGTTCAGTAGATGGTATAAAATACAGTATTCATGTGATATGAGTAATGTAAGATATGTAGACATTATTAAAGTGGCCTTATTTAGGGTGTCATTGTTTAAAGTGACTAGTGATCCATTTATTAAAGTGCCCAGTGATTGGGTCTCAATGCAGTATGTACATGAGATATGAGTAATGTAAGATACGTAGACATTATTAATGTCGCATTATTTGTGAAGGGGTATTGTTTAAAGTGACTAGTGATCCATTTATTAAAGTGTCCAGTGATTGGGTCTCAATATAGCAGCAGCCTCTCTGAGTTAGTGATTGCTGTATAGCAGTCTGATGGCCTTGAGATAGAAGCTGTTTCTCAATCTCTCGTTCTCAGCTTTGATGCACCTGTACTGACCTTGCCTTCTGGATGACAGCCGTGTGAACAGGCAGTGGTCGGGTGGTTCGGGTGGTTGTTGTCCTTGATGATCTTTTT
The DNA here is from genome assembly GCF_018296145.1 of Oncorhynchus tshawytscha. NCBI lineage: Eukaryota > Metazoa > Chordata > Actinopteri > Salmoniformes > Salmonidae > Oncorhynchus > Oncorhynchus tshawytscha. The sequence goes on from NC_056441.1 coordinate 68,406,749, forward strand.
GGCCTTCCTGTGACATCGGGTGATGTAGGTGTCATGGAGGGCAGGTAGTTTGCCCCCGGTGATGCATTGTGCAGATAGCACCACCCTCTGGAGAGCCTTGCGGTTGAGGGTGGTGCAGTTGCCATACCAGGCTGTGATACAGCCTGACAGGATGCTCTCGATTGTGCATCTGTAAAAGTTTGTCAGGGTTTGGGTGACAAGTCAAAATTTCTTCAGCCCCATGAGGTTAAAGAGGCGCTGTTGCGCCTTCTTCACCAGACTGTCCACACATTTCAGTTTGTCTGTGATGTGTACGCCCAGGAACTTGCAACTTTACACCTTCTCCACTGCTATCCCTTCGATGTGGATAAGGGGGTGCTCCCTCTGATGTTTCCAGAAGTCCACGATGATCTCCTTTGTTTTGTTGATGTTGAGTGAGAGGTTGTTTTCCTGACATCACACCAGTGCCGTCTCGTCTTTGTTGGTGATCAAGCCCACTACTGTTGTGTCATCTGCAAACTTGATGATTGAGTTGGAGGAGTGCATGGCCACGCAGTCGTGGGTGAACAGGGAGTACAGGAGAGGGCTGAGCCCACACCCTTGTGGGACCCCAGTGTTGAGGGCCAGCGAAGTGGAGATGTTGTTTCCTACCTTCACCACCTGGGGGTGGCCCGTCAGAAAGTCCAGGACCCAGTTGCACAGGGAGGGGTTGAGACCCAGGGCCTCCAGCTTGATGATGAGCTTGGAGGGTATTATGGTGTTGAATGCTGAGCTGTAGTCAATGAACAGCATTCTTACATACAGTGGCTTGCGAAAGTATTCACCCCCTTGGCATTTTTCCTATTTTGTTACCTTACAATCTGGAATTTTGGGGGGCTTGTATAATTTTGATTTACACAACATGCCTACCACTTTGAAGATGCAAAATATGTTTTATTTATTGTGGAATTAACAATAAATAAGATTTAAAAACTTGAGCATGCATAACTATTCACCCCCCAAAGTCAATACTTTTTCAATACAGAATCACCTTTTGCAGCAATTACAGCTGCAAGTCTCTTGGGGTATGTCTCTTTTAGTTTGGCACATCTAGCCACTGGGATTTTTGCCCATTCTTCAAGGCAAAACTGCTCCAGCTCCTTCAAGTTGAATGGGTTCCACTGGTGTACAGCAATCTTTAAATCATACCACAGATTCTTGTTTGGATTGAGGTCTGGGCTTTGATGAGGCCATTCCAAGACATTTAAATGTTTCTCCTTAAACCACTCGAGTGTTGCTTTAGTAGTATGCTTAGGGTCATTTTTTAATTTATTTATTATATATTGGCAAGTCAGTTAAGAACTAATTCTTATTTACAATGACAGCCTAGGAACAGTGGGTTAACTGCTTGTTCAGGGGCAGAACAACAGATCTTTACCTTGTCAGCTCGGGGATTCAATCTAGCAACCTTTCGGTTACTGGCCCAATGCTCTAACCACTAGGCTACCTGCCACCCCATTGTCCTGCTGGAAGGTGAATCTCTGGAAGACTGAAACAGGTTTCCCTCAAGTATTTCCCTGTATTTAGCGCCATCCATCATTACTTCAATTCTGACCAGTTTCTCAGTCGCTGCCGATGAAAAACATCCCCACAGCATGATGCTGCAACCACCATGCTTCACTGTGGGGATGTTGTTCTCGTGGTGATGAGAGGTGTTGGGTTTGCACCAGACATAGCATTTACCTTGATGGCCAAAAGCTCAATTTTAGTCTCATCTAACCAGAGTACCTTCTTCCATATGTTTGAGGAGTCTCCCACATGCCTTTCGGTGAACACCAAACGTGTTTGCTTATTTTTTTCTTTAAGCAATGTCTTTTTCCTGGCCACTCTTCTGTAAAGCCCAGCTCTGTGGAGTGTACAGCTTAAAGTGGTCCTATGGACAGAAAGTCCAATCTCCGCTGTGGAGCTTTGCAGCTCCTTTAGGGTTATAATTGGTCTCTTTGTTGCCTCTCTGATTAATTCACTCCTTGCCGAGTCCGTGAGTTTTGGTGGGAGGCCCTCTCTTGGCAGGTTTGTTGTTTTTAATAGTGGATTTAATGGTGCTCCGTGGGATGTTCAAAGTTTTGAATATTTTTTTATAACCCAACCCTGATCTGTACTTCTCCACAACTGTATCCCTGACCTGTTTGGAGAGTTCCTTGGTCTTCATGGTGCCACTTGCTTTGTGGTACCCCTTTGCTTAGTGGTGTTGCAGACTCTGGGGCCTTTCAGAACAGGTGTATATATACTGACATCATGTGACCGATCATGGGACACTTAGATTGCACACAGGTGGACTTTATTTAACTAATCATGTGACTTCTGAAGGTAATTCGTTGCACCAGATCTTATTTAAGGGGCTTCATAGCAAAGGGGGTGAATATACATGCACACACCACTTTTCCACTTACATTTTTTTTTAGTTTCACTTCACCAATTTGTACTATTTTGTGTATGTCCATTACATGAAATCCAAATAAAAATCCATTTATATTACAGGTTGTAATGCAACAAAATAGGAAAAACGCCAAGGGGGATGAATACATTTGCAAGGCACTGTAGGTATTCTTTTTGTCCAGATGGGATAGGGCAGCGTGCAATGTGATGGCGATTGCTTCATCTGTGGACCTGTTGAGGCGTTATGCAAACCGAAGTGGGTCTAGGGTGGCCGGTAAGATGGCGGTGATATGATCCTTGACTAGCCTCTCAAAGCACATCATGATGACAGAAGTGAGTGCTTCTTGGGTACAGGAGAAACGGTAGCCATCTTGAAACATATGGGGACAACAGACTGGGATAGGGAGCGATTAAATATGTCAGTAAACACACCAGCCAGCTGGTCTGTGCATACTCTGAGGACTCAGCTAGGGATGCTGTCTGGGCCAGCAGCCTTGTGAGGGTTAACATTTTAAAATGTTTTACAGTACCATTTTCATTAAAAACAATCACAGTGAGGTACTTAATTGTTACCCGGAAATGATTTGATATTGAGATAAATTGGCAGCATTGGACCTTTAAAAGTGATTTGTGTGCTGTATGGCTAGTCTTTAGCTAGAGGAAATATTTTTTAATTTAGGACTTTTTTGTAAGATACAAAATAAATAGGCATACATGAGTTTATATTGTAAATGGAAGAATAAACAGAAGTTTGCCACACAATGACCCATGTGTTATTGTCCTATTTGCATCGTGTTCTGATTTGACCCTTGCCCTCCTCGTCCTACCTCAGGCAACAACTGCTGATCCATATGATTGCATAAAAATGACCCAACTACCTGCTCCAGTGTCATTAAGTGTCATTAAGGTGGATTCCCTTTAGGCCCTGTCTCACTCACTTGACCAATATGGTGTGGATGACCAGAAAACTGCAAACTGTCCAGTCCATCTCTGTCACCACAAGTGGAGGGAGAGAGACCCTATTGGTCAGAAGGATCAATATGACACACCACATCACCACACTTTATTCTCTAAAAGCAGCACAGAGACAGGCACTGTCTCTCTCCACGACCCCAATGAGTTCCACTTGGGCTAAGACAGTTCCAGTGTCACATGTCCTCAGTGAAGTTCCACAGCCTACAGCGGAGCTGATAGAGTTTTAATCGCCAGGGAAAAGCATTTACCAAGCTGCTCCATAGCAACACAGCTGCATGCACTGTAGGGCCTCACATGACACAATGAAATGGTACCTACTATGGATATCACCATTTATATAACACCTGATGTTCCTGTATTTAAACTGACGTAATGTTAGCATCAATGCTTTCCTTTGGCCTCTGCCTTTTAAGTCAAGAAGTCAATGTATTCCAGGCAGTCTGCAAGTCAACAATTCATCAGAGTTGTAACATCTCCACATTAAATGTGGAATGAAATTAAACAGAAAGAAAGGTTAGGCATGTGTTCCTAGGTTTAAAAAAATGAAATGTGTACATGTGTATACCATGCTCCATGCCATGATTTAAATGCCAGTTTGAAATTCTGTTGATTGACCAAAATTATACCTGCCACTTTAATGGCGTCATGTGAGTAGGGATAACAAAGCAAAATGGCTGTGGCATGAGAACAATGAATACAATGTTTGTTTGGAAACAAAATAGTTCAGTAATTGTGCTGTAAAAAATGGTTTAATAATTTGCCAAGAAATAGGGAATTACTGGACTTCTCTCACATGTCTCTCAAGGACTATCATCACAAAGGAGTGGTGAGTGTACTGTACTGTATCAGATTGATACAATATTTCATATTTTATTATAATTCCAGTTTTTGTGGATTTACTGTTTTTTGGGGGGAAAGAATTTAACTGAATTGAATTTTCTCTGGCTCAGCTGGAATATTGGTATTATGTTTCCTTGGTGTGCATTCTATCCTTCTTAACTTCCTGTAAAGACATTATTATCATAAACTCATAGCAGCTTTATGGTCATTCATCATTTTGACTGTGCGTGTCTTTGTGCAGGGCCTAATGGGCCAATCAGAACAAAGATATCTTTAAACTCTTCCTTGCACACATTGAGGGGATTCGATTAAGCTGCCCCAGAAGCCGGTGAGTGAGGTGAGCTCTGCTAAAACAGAATGGTTTACGGAATCATATTGTCATCAATGCAGTATGGTGCATCTCTTTTCCATAAAATATAAGTTCAAATTTTCAAACTAGTTTTCATTGGAAAGACAGAAAGCGTTTTTATCAAAACCAATCACTTTTGCATGTGAAAACACAGAATCCTACTTATTACTACAACCGTAACATAATTAACCTAACCTGCTTTGTAATTCTCCTAATCTCCTGCTTAGGTTCTCCTAACCTGCTACGAAAAGTAAAATCTGACAAAAGCTGTATCTCACCTAGTCAAAACCCGGTTCGCCCAGGGTGTTAATCGAATCCCTTAATGCTACTCCACCAATGACCAGAAGAGGGCACTCCTGGCCATTACCTTTCTCCCATGTGAGCTGGAGGCACTGTGACATACTGCTGAGCAAATTAGTCAGATTAGTAAACAGCCTCACAGTGCTATGCAAAGCTTCTTCAGAGGAACATTGGTTCCTAATCCTCACAGAGCTCTGATCACTATGTCTGATGAGAGACCAGAGAGATGACCACACAGAGAAAGAAAAACAACTCTTCCTTCAAGTTACCCCCTTCATACATGTCAACTTCTAGAGTTTATATATACACATACGTCTAGATGAGATGAGATTTCACAGCCTAACACATTACAATTCTGGTACAATGTAAACATATGATGAGAACCTTTTTGGCTCAGACTATATATTTTGATTGCACACATCGTGATTGTATAATACAGTATTAGCTGTAGCAGTTGTGTGCATTGCATGTTCAGACTGCAATGAGGAGATCTGTGAAGTAACTAGACATTGTTGGCGTTTTTCACTCTCATTATGACCACAGTTGACATTATGGAGGCAGCGCATCCTCTGAAATGGCTTCACATAATTGTCCACCTGTTATGCATTCCTGTCCTTCCGTCCATCCACCTTGCCCTATTGCCTTAGCCAGAGCACAACAATGGTGTAATCAGCATGCCTTGTACAACAGGCATAATGACTGGGACATCTCTAAGTACATAATGCTCGTCTTAGACGCTGTGCATCTGTTGGCATTTCCATGTGACATTGGATACTGTGTAATTACAGCCAGGAAAGAGCTGGACAAGCTGGGATTAAAGGGGATGGAGCGTAATGACCTGGCCACATGTTTCTGCTGAAAATCTCATTTTCTACCATCACCCTGCTTGCCTGGGTCTTTTCATTGGGCAGGCAATAGCATTGTTTGTATAGAGATTCTTATCCTAGCTACTCTGCTTCAGATTTTTGTGCAGATCAGAAAGTCTGTGGTCAAATCAAATCAAACTTTATTTGTCACATGCGCGGAATACAACAAGTGTAGACCTTACCGTGAAATGCTTACTTACAAGCCCTTAACCAACAGTGCAGTTCAAGAAGAATTAAAATATTTAGCATATAAACTAAAGTTAAAAAATAATAAAAAGTAACACAATAAAATAACAATAACAAGGCTATATACAAAGGGGTACCGAGTCAGTATGTGGGGGTAAAGGTTAGTTGAGGTAATTTATACATGTAGATAGGGGTGAAGTGACTATACATAGATAATAAACAGAGAGTAGCAGCAGTGTAGAAAACAAATGGAGGGGGTAGTGGCCATTTAATTAATTGTTTAGCAGTCTTGTGGCTTGGGGGTAGAAGCTGTTAAGGAGCCTTTTGGTCCTAGACTTGGCGCTCCGGTACCGCTTGCCGTGCGGGAGCAGAGAAAACAGACGATTTTATGGGCTTTCCTCTGACACCATCTATTATATAGGTCCCGGATGGCAGGAAGCTTGGCGCCAGTGATGTACTGGGCCATACACACTACCCTCTGTAGCGCCTTACGGTCAGTTGCCGAGCAGTTGCCATACCAGGCGGTGATGCAACCGGTCAGGATGCTCTCGATGGTGCAGCTGTTGAACTTTTTGAGGTTCTGGGGACCCAGGGTGTGTTGTGTTGTACTAATAACTGAAAGTTTACAAGATTGAATCCCTGAGCTGACGAGGTAAAAATCAGTCGTTCTGCACCTTAACAAGGCAGTTAACCCACTAGGCCGCCATTGAAAGTAAGTATTTGTTCTTAACTGACTTGCCTAGTTAAATAAAGGTTTAAAAAAAAAGCCAAATTATTTTCAGTCTCCTGAGGGGGAAAAGGTTTTGTCGTGCCCACTTCATGACTGTCTTGGTGTGTTTGGACCATGATAGTTTGTTGGTGATGTGGACACCAAGGAACTGAAACTCTCAACCCGCTCCACTACAGCCCCGTCGATGTCAATGGGGGCCTGTTTGGCTCACCTTTTCCTGTAGTCCACGATCAGCTCCTTAGTCTTGCTCACATTGAGGGAGAGGTTCTTGTCCTGGCACCACACTGCCTCATACTTGTTGCAAAGAGATTTGACCATCGTTGCCCTACAGAAAGATTTATACTCAGTCACTCATTGACCCTTAAAATGGGGATTACTGTGGATACATATGATACATATTAGGATATAGCAGCAAAGCAGTCACTGTAGGAGTCAGGATCCCTGCCACCTCCTGCTCTTAGCCCCCACGGCAGACACTACCCTTACCCACCGTTTGCAGTATTACACACACACACACACACACACACACACACACACACACACACACACACACACACACACACACACACACACACACACACACACACACACACACACACACACACACACACACACACACACACACACACACACACACACACCACACCATCTGTGTTAGCATGGTGCCCGCCAGATGCTCAAAGCAGCACAACACAGATGTCCCTATGGCCTATGGTAGCAGCAGGAAGAGAGGCTGGTGGTTGGTGGCAGAGCAGAGTAGTTTTCATGGCATGGTGTTTAAAGTACAGTATGGAGCCCCTGGGGAGGAAAGAGTAACTCCAAAGAGCTCCCAGGATGAGTTCATATCTCCAAGGTCACGTACAGTAGACAATCAGAGGCATGATACTGAGTTTTGTGGCCAAGAGGGTGAGAGATCAGATACACTTACCAGATTTGTTGACTGTCTGTAGGTCTATGTTCCACAGCAAATTGGTTCAGTTTGGTTAATTCATCGTTAAATGTCTGTTGTGGTTCGCTCTGTCCCTCTGTGCTACTGCTATCTATTCATTTCATGGCATGCAATCTGCATCTCCACTATCTCCCGCCCACTTGTGCTGTATGTGTTGTGTGGCTGTTTTCTGGTTCAGATATCCTTCTATAATGAAAGAAGGGCGCTTCCAGGCAGAAACACCCACCCCGCTGCTGCCTTAGCCGGGGTAAGAGAGTGCAGAGTGTGCTTGCCCCCTGGCTGTGTGCTGGTGATTGTGCTCTGAGAGGAGGAGATAAATAAACATAGAGGTGGGGAGGAAAGAGGGTCTTCATACATTTTTATGACCACATAGATAAGATCAGTTGTGTGCCATCGTTACTAGGCAACACTGCAACCCTGTGTTGGATTGAGTTGTGAAGCTGAGAAGTCAAATTCCACATTCTTATTGCCATCATGCTTCTGCATTTGTTAACAATCAGGCAGCTCACTGCTCCATGCATGGTCTGTGTCAAGACCGAGAGACTAGTTTAGACTTTGAGTGATTAAAGGCAAACACATTATTGATAAGAGAATATCAAAATGCTATTACACCATTGTTATAACACTATAATAACATTGTGTTGAAATGATCTGATGATCATGATGGGTTGAAAAGGGTTGTTCATTTAGGAGATGAAATGCATAATGATGATTTATTGATCTTTCACTTTTCCAGTGAGGAATGGGAGAGAGGGAGGCAAGGGGAATGCAGCTATAAGCACCAAATCACCAAAGAGACCCTTTTCGTCCTCTCTATCCTTTCCTCCCTCGCTCCTTTCCTCCCTCTCTCCTCTCACTTTAGCCCCCTCTAGCCCCCTCAGCGCCCTAGTTTAGCACGTCAAGATTGGCTACAGATATGCTGCTCCGTGCCTTGGGGCTAGCCAATGGAAGGCCGTCAGTAGTTGCAGTAGTAGGGTGGGGCGTTGGTGTTGTGAAGTGGTACTGGATTGCTCGGGGAGTAGAGGTAGGGGGGTGGATAACTGCTCTCTATGGATGAAGGGGAATGGGTGACAAGTCATAGAGGGAGAAAGACAATGGAATGCATGTGTTTGCAAACATAATTCATAATTAGTATTTAGTCCACCAGTGGGGATCATATTTCTACGTTCTATATTTGTGATTTGTTTACACAAAATACTTTTATATTGATCCTTCAATACTGTTTGTAATGGTTGACATGTTATTTTTCTCTTGACCAAAGAACATCACTGCTCATTTTTATATCTTGAGCACTCAGGCTCAAAAGCTCTCTCCTCACTTGGCGGTCCTCATGTAGACTGTGTTGATATTGAATGATTCAAGTGTTTATCTCCTCTGAGAGTGATATGGTTGATAACAGAACACCATCATGTGTTGTCTTTCACAACATTCTCCCTCAGCCAACTTAACTCTACACACTGTTATATTTGGAGCCACAGGCACAGTTTGTCACTTATCAGCATCATTGTTTTAGTCAACAAAGGGGATCATTTACTGGTGCTGTGGACAGTTCTATTCTGAGCTAATGGGTTGCATAGTGAGAGGGAACCTGATCCTCCTTTGGGTGACTTGGAAATAGGCCGCCTGACATTTTTCTGATGATAGGTAAGTCTGTATTTTGTTATAAGAGACACCCGGCTTCAGAGAAGTTGTCAAAACAAGAATGCTGTCCTGGCAATTACACCTAACCCACCATCTGCAGCACAAGTGCCATGGAAAGGCCAGGGGAATGATGATGGGAGAGAGGGTGAAGTGGATGGGCAGACTGGATAAAGGCAGCAGGCAGGGCCATCATGGAGACAGGTCAAACAGTTCATTAGATCTCTCTCATTGTTTTGGATGGAAAAAGTGCAGACAGGAATAAAAATAAAGAAATAGGCCTTCACCATGATGTCTTTTTACCAAAAATAGGAACATTTTGAAGTAACTTAAAATACTACAACAGTGTTTTAGTATATAGTACTGTTGCATGACCACAGTTTGTATTGGATATGATGACATAGAAGAAACATCAGCAGCACAAATATTCAACCCATTTTGTGAAAGCAATGTGTGTATTTCTGGTGAGTGTGTGTTTAGGGGGATTCCTTCAATATAGAGATATTTCTTTTTAGTTCTGTTGTTGTCTGCCACGACCACACGGCAAGGGCAAGCCTGCATGCAGTAGCCCATTGGCCTCATTATCAGATGCCTTTTCCAGTATTTGAACAACTTGATGGGAGGTTAAATTACACCCCACCTCCACCTAACCCCATGCCATATTCAAAATGTGATGTAAGAAGTCCTTCCATTATGTGTGTATACAGTATATCTGAAATACATTTACACTGATAAACCTGCATTGGAGTGGCTACTGCTTTGCTGAAAACTAACCATCTATGCCTAGCCTTACTTCATTAACATCTAGTACATTGTGAACAGTCAGTGGTCCAAGGATCTTGCTCTGGGAGTGTGAATGATGGTATTGTGTTTCACAATGTAAGTAAACCACAGAGATTTTACATCTATCACAGCATTGAAGTGATAAATGAAAGCACCTGCTCTCCATAAAGAATTTAGGGTTTCAGTAACATTTGATATATACTGTACGTATCACCTAATTACAAAATTCCTCCATTGAGTGTGATATTTTAAAATACGATGGAGATGTACAGTACCTTCGGAAAGTATTCAGACCTATCACGACTCAGGATATGAACCAGATGCAGACACAGGAGGCGGATAGTTCGTTTCTCAGAATATTATTATTAACAAAGGGGCAGGCAAAGGTCAGGTCAGGCAGAGGTTCGTAATCCAAGGCAGAGTCAATTAGGGACAGAACGGCAGGCAGGCTTAGAAAACAAGAACTAGAGAACTGGAAAAAACGGGAAGCACCCTGGTAAAACTGACAAAACAAGACAAACTGGCAACAGACAAACAGAAAACGCAGGTATAAGTACACCGGGGATAATGGGGGAAAATGGTAGACAACTGGTGGTGGGTGGAAACAAGCACAAGACAGGTGAAACAGATCTGGGTGTGACACAGAACCCTTGACTTTTCCCCCATTTTGTTACGTTAGCCTTATCCTAAAATTGATTAAATAAAATAAAAAATCACACAACCACACAATACCCCATAATGACAAAGTTAAAATACGTTTTTTTTTTAAATTTTAGCAAATTCATGAAAAATAATAACAGTAATATCTTATTTACATAAGTATTCAGACCCTTTGCTATGAGACTCGAAATTGAGCTCAGGTGCATCCGGTTTCCATTGATCATCCTTGAGATGTTTCTACAACTTGATTGGAGACCATCTGTGGTAAAATCAATTTATTGGACATGATTTGGAAAGGCAGACACATGTCTATATAAAGTCCCACAGTTGACAGTGCATGTCAGAGCAAAACCAAGCCATGAGGTTGAAGGAATTGTCCGCAGAGCTCTGAGACAGGATTGTGTTGAGGCACAGATCTGCAGAAGGGTACAAAAAAATATCTGCAGCATTGAAGATCCCCAAGAACACAGTGGCTCCATCATTCTTAAATGGACTAATTTTATGGTAGAGTGGCCAGACTGAAGCCACTTCTCAGTAAAAGTTTGCCAAAAAGTACCTAAAGGCAAAGGTCAGGTCGAGGGCAGAGGTTCGTAATTCCAAGGCAGGCAGGCTTAGAAAACAAAAACTAGAGAACTGGAGTTTCTCTGGTCTGATGAAACCAAGATTGAACTATTTGGCCTGAATGCCATGCGTCACGTCTGGAGGAAACCTGGCACCATCCCTACAGTGAAGCATGGTGGTGGCAGCATCATGCTGTGGGGATGTTATTCAGCGTCAGGGACTGGTAGACTACTCAGGATTGAGGCAAAGATGAACGGAGCAAAGTACAGGGAGATCGTTGATGAAAACCTGCTCCAGAGCGCTCAGGACCACAGACTGGGGCGACGGTTCACCTTCCAACAGGACAAGAACCCTAAGCACACAGCCAAGACAAAGCAGGAGTGGCTTCGGGACAAGTCTCTGAATGTCCTTGAGTGGCCCAGCCAGAGCCTGGACTTGAACCCAATCGAGCGTCTCTGGAGAGATCTGAAAATTACTGTGCAGTGACGCTCCCCATTCAATCTGACAGAGCTTGAGAGGATCTGCAGAGAAGAATGGGAGAAACTCCCCAATACAGGTGTGAAAAGCTTGTAGAATCATACCCAAGACGACTCGAGTCTGTAATTGCTGCCAAAGGTGCTTCAACGAAGTACTGAGTAAAGGGTCTGAATATTTCTGTAAATGTGATATTTCAGTTTTTATTTTTAAGAAAATTAGCAAAAATGAATAAACACCTGTTTTTGCTTTGTCATTATGGGGTATTGTATGTATATTGATAAGGGTAAAAAAAACTATTTGATCAATTTTAGAATAAGGACATAATGTCACAAAATATGGAAAAAGTCAAGGGGTCTGAATACTTTCTGAATGCACTGTTTGTAATTATTCTTGAAGCCCATAATGTAAAAGGGCACTTTTCCTCCTGCTGCCTACAGGTATCGAATTTTAATTTGAGACAGTTTGCTACAGCTGGAAAATAATCCTGCAGCAAAGGGAAATGTGACATTTTCAGTGGATTATAATGAATTGTTGTAGGAGAAAATCAAGTCAGAAGCCTTTTTAAATCTCAAATACACTGCAAGTTTTACATTTACTGCATCGTAAATTAAGATCCTACATCTGTATACATCAGACTTGGCTGAAAATCTATTTCATGGCACTGGTATTGTGTCATTTATATTTTATTTTAGATGTCCATCAACATAAACCTCCTGGATACAAAAATGTGGAAGTACCTTTATTATTTAGGCCTACCAGCTTTATAGGCAGATCAATGAAGGCTATTAGATCTCCATTGATGCTATCTGGTATATTTATATTTGCCACCAAACACACAGAAACCAAGTGTGAAGGAGGAGCATAATGATGACATGAAAATATTGTGGAAGGTCACCTACTGTACTTCCTCTGAAAGAGATCCTTAACCTTGGATAACTATTTTACATGATTTTATTCATAGCTATTTATTCTCCCGTGTTTACCTTTTACGCAACGTGAATATCAACAACAAGGAGTGCAGATGTCATCACTGGACTTCGCTATGTACTTTGCTAAATGGTGGCTATAAAGAACTATGAGAGACTCACTTGAAGTTACCTTAGACCACAAAGATTAGAGAATGTGTCATTTGTGAGATTCACAAGGAAATGTCGTTCTGTAGAAAGGGCTTACATGATATTTCTGGCCACTTCCCTTCCTGTTCCTGCCAAGAGAAGGTGGTTGAAAGGAGACATACTTCTGACAGATGGAGGATTGGTGCCTTCATAGAGGTTGACCTGGAAATGAATCCTGTCGGTGACAGTAGAACAATTATGCATTGTTATTACACCCTTATTATTTATGTAATAACATAAGTATTACACAAATATCTCACTTGTGGGGACACATTATGTTTGAGATGTAACTTTAACTAAATAATCCCTACACTATCAAAGGGGCACATTCAACTGCAGTATTTCATGTCCAAACGATGCAAACGAATGCAAACGATGCAAACGATGTCCAAACGAAGCATCCCCAGTTTTTTTATAAGGATCTCTATAATTGGCTTGATTACAGATATCATTAACATGCTCAAATTAAAAACAAAAAGTTTTGTTTCTTGTTTAGTCTTTTAGTTAGCATGGAGCTGAATGGCTTACAGTGTATTCATACCTCTTCATTTATTGCACATTTTGTGTAAATCTGAATTCTAAATGGATTAAATATATATTTTTTCTTTCACCCATCTACACACAATACGCCATAACAACTAAGTGAAAATATGTTTTTAGAAATGTTTGCAAATTTATTGAAAATGTAATACAGAAATATCTCATTTACAGTTGAAGTCAGAAGGTTACATACACCTTAGCCAAATACATTTGAACTCAGTTTTTCACAATTCCTTACATTTAATCCTAGTAAAAATTCCCTGTCTTTGGTCAGTTAGGATCACCACTTTATTTTAAGAATGTGAAATGTCAGAATAATAGTAGAGAGAAGGATTTATTTCAGCTTTTATTTCTTTCATCACATTCCCAGACGTTTACATACACTCAATTACTGTTTGGTAGCATTGCCTTTAAATTGTTTAAAGGCAATGGTGTTTATACTTGCAGCTAGCACTGCGATGCAGTGCCTTAGATCACTGCGCCACCCGGGAGGCAATGGGAGATCAAGTCTGGACTTTGGCTGGGCCACTCAAGGACTTTCACATTCTTGTTCTGAAGCCTTTCCATCGTTGCTTTGGCTGTATGCTTGGGGTCATTGCCCTGTTGGAATGTAAATCTTTGCACTCTGAAGCAGGTTCTCATCAAGGCTTTTCCAGTATTTGGCTCCATTTCATTGTTTTGGCCTCATCAGACAACATACTGAGTGGGAAGCTCCATATTTTTTCAATTTCACAATGGAAACTTTCAACACTAGACATTTTTTTAAACTCTTCTCCAGATTTATGCCTCATCACAATTCTATCTCAGATATCTAAGGACAGTGCCTTGGACTTCAGGGTATAGTTTCTGCTCTGTGGGACCTTGTATAGACCAGTGTGTTTCTTTCTAAAACATGTCCAAACATTTGAATTGGCCACAAGGGTACTCAAATCAAGATTTTTTTAGTTAATTAACCTTTATTTAACTAGGCAAGTCAGTTAAGTACAAATTCTTATTTACAATGACGGCCTACCCCGGCTAAACCCGGACAACACTGGGCCAATTGTGCACAGTCCTATGCGCTGGATGTGATGCAGCCTGGATTCGAGGTACTGCAGTGACGCCTCTTGCACTGAGATGCAGTGTTTTAGACCACTGCGCCACTCGGGAGCCAGAGTGGATCATCATTGTAGTGACATCTCAATGATGATCAAAGGAAATTGGATGCACATGAGCTCCATTTGGATTGCCATAGCAAAGGAGTGTGAATACTTATGTAAATGAGAGATTTCTGTATTTCATTTTCAATAAATTAGCAAATATTTCTAAAAACATGTTTTCACTTCGTCATTATCGGGTATTGTGTGATAACAAAAATCTATTTTGAATTCAGGCTGTAATACAACAAAATGTGGAATAAGTCAAGGGGCATGAATACTTTCTGAAGGTACTGTTATGTCCAACGCACCATAATATTTCCATGCGATCAGACCCCTCCTCTGCTCTGTCCCTCCCCTGTCTGAACTATGTAGCAGAAAAAAACAACTATTGCTAGCTTAATAACCAATATCATTAACAGGTTCAAAATAAAGTCTGTTTTTAGTTGTTGGCATGCCGCTGGATGCTTTATTTATAACGCACCATAATTCCATGTCCATCCCCCTCACCTGGGAGGATACAGAGCAGTCATGGCAGGCCCATTGGACAGACCTGATTGATAATGAGATGTAGCTGGACAAGACGAGCCCCTCAGGTGGTCTTCTAACAGGATTGCTTCCCATCATCTGTAGGGCGCATCCACAGGCCATCTCTGCCTCGGACATCCCAACAATGAGCACCAGTAAACAGCCAAAACCACTGCACAGCCAGCCTCACAAATCTACAGTCCCCTGTCTTGGGGCTGGGTCCATTGTGCTTCTACAAATGCACAAGCTTACAAACCCATGCAAATAGTTCCATACTAGAGCAGACCATTCTAAATCCAATGTAAGTGGTTTGCAGGCAGTGTTTGTTGACCCACTGGCCTGACTCCTCTTCCTGTCCGTCCCTGACCTCACTTTATTAGAGTGCTCATGATAAAAATACACTACATGACCAAAAGTATGTGGCCACCTGCTTGTCGAACATCTCATTACAAAATCATGGGCATTCATTTGGAGTTGGTCCCCCCTTTGCTGCCATAACAACCTCAACTCTTCTGAGAAGGCCTTCCACTAGATAGAACATTGGAACATTGCTGCGGGGACTTGCTTCCATTCAGCCACAAGAGCATTAGTGAGGTCGGGCACTGATGTTGGGCGATTAGGTCTGGCTCACAGTTGGTATTCCAATTCATCCCAAAGGTGTTCGATAGGGTTGAGGCCAGGGCTCTGTGCAGGCCAGGCAAGTTCTTCCACACCGATCTTGACAAACCATTTCTGTATGGACTTTTCTTTGTGCACAAGGCCATTGTCATGTTGAAACAGGAAAGGGCCTTCCCTAAACTGTTGCCAAAAAGTTAGAAGCACAGAATCGTCTAAAACAGGGCTGCCCAACCCTCTTTCTGGAGATTTACTGTCCCGTAGGTTTTCAGTCCAACCCTAATTTAGCTTATCTGATTCAGCTAGTTAAGGCCTTGTTGAGCAGCTAATTAGTAGAATCAGGTGTGTTAAATTAGGGTTGGACTGAAAACCCACAGGACGGTAGATCTCCAGGAAGAGGGTTGGGCAGCCCTGGTCTACTGTAGCCCGAACCATGAAAAACCGCCCCAGACCATTATCCCTCCTTCACCAAACTTTACAGTTGGCACTATACGTTGGGGCAGGTAGCGTTCTCCTTGAATTCGCCAAACTGCATCCTATGACGGTGCCACGTTGAAAGCCACTGAGCTCTTCAGTAAGGCCATTCTACTGCCATTGTTTCACTATGGAGACTGCATGGCTGTGTGCTCGATTTTATACACCCGTCATCAACGGGTTTTGGCGAAATAGCTGAATCCACTCATTTGAAGGGGTGTCCATATACTTTTGTATATGTAGTATAAATAGTATACCAAATTAAATGAACGCTAGACCATTTCAATTTGAATAAATCTCTTCTTGCGTCTGGAGAACTGTCCAGTGTAAGTAGCTTTTACCGAACAAAAGGAATGCTGTTGACGAGAGATGCTGGAACAGAGTGTTGAGAGAGAAAGACTGCGAGAGAGAACGTGCTGAGAACCAGGAAGAGGACACGTCCTCCTACAGCAACGTCCTCCTCACCAAGTTGAGAGACAGAGATAAAAACAACCAACAGAAAATCTGACAAACACTCATCTTTTTAAAATCGCTGATTTCAAGTAAATTATTCAGCAACTAATAACATAGCCTCCTCACCATAACGTATCACCCTCATGGTTATTTTTCAGTAGTTAGAATTTTATTAGGATCCCCATTAGCTGTTGCAAAAGCAACATCTACTCTTCCTGGGGTCCACATGAAACAAAACATAATACCGAACTATGATGCACAAAACAGCTCAAGGACAGTGGTACATACAGTTAATTTATCAGTCTATATGCCTGGAGAGGGATAGGGGCCAGTCCTGGATGTGTGACTGCAGACAGAGGATGCTGATTTATCAGTCTATATGCCTGGAGAGGGATAGGGGCCAGTCCTGGATGTGTGACTGCAGACAGAGGATGCTGATTTATCAGTCTATATGCCTGGAGAGGGATAGGGGCCAGTCCTGGATGTGTGACTGCAGACAGAGGATGCTGATGTATCAGTCTATATGCCTGGAGAGGGATAGGGGCCAGTCCTGGATGTGTGACTGCAGACAGAGGATGCTGACACACAGGTCCTCTGTTTGCAGTGAATGGCCTCTTGTGCAGGTCTGATGATTTTAGAAGCTTATCAGACAGGATCTGCTCCTGGGCAGAGGCTGGGCAGGGAAAGGACCAGAGGCAGGTCAATGTTAAATGCACCAAATCCAGCTAGAATTCACAATCAAAACAATAGCATAATACTTGCTGATGTTAGAACATCATTTAGTATTCAATTCTATTTCAACACAATGCCAAAATGTAATGCCAACCCGAAATATAGTAAAAAAATAAAGAACAAATTACTTTTAAAAATGTGTTTCAATAAGATATCATTACATATTTGACATGCATTTCACCGACCTAATGGTAGATTTGAGTGTATGATTAATTTCAAATCAATTTATAAAACGATTTCCCACAAAATATATTCTAAAAAAACTCAAGGGCTCTTTGCATCAATAACATTTTGAAGGCATAGTCCACTGTCCCTCTCCTGTATAAAAAAATACGTGTATCGTCATGTTCCTATTGTGCCTTTAATAAAAGTACCACTTATTTACTTACGCACGCACTTTGTGTGCCTGTATAACACCGTGCGTAAAATGTTATCCTTGTTAACCGGCTCTTCAGGTGCGCCTTCTTTAACTGCAAATGTACCCTCCCTGCTGTACATGCTCTCACCTAGCGCCTAGGAGGACTGGCTGGCGCCTCTGCTCCTTTAAGGCAATGAGGAATTAAAGTGGCTGCAGAGGCAGGGGAGAGGGTTACGAGGCAGCGAGGGTTACCGCATGGACCAACGCGATTAAAAGGGCAGTGGGAAGATGCGCGTGCTTGCCTCTTGCTGGACGGAGAGAGGTGGTGATGATGGTCTGACTTCAGCTCATCCGGATTGGGTTTTCATTCTTATTGAACTGACCATTTACTCTTTATTTTAAGTTATTTTATTTGTCACGTTTTGTTTCCCAACCTGCTTCTATTTTTCAGTTTTCGATTTAAGATGCGTTTTTTGGATTCCACATTGTTATTGTTTAGGTGTCCCGGTTTTAACACCCAGACATTTTTTTGAGGACCTATCGTTGCCCGCGTGCCACCACCCTGACTCAGCATCACACCTGGACTGCAGGCGAGCACTGTATCCCCCTCGAGCATCCCTTTGAAGAGCAGGGGAAGTAGCAAGGCACGGAGGACCAGAGTAGAGCTGCGCAGAGTCGGATCACAGCTTTAACCAAGACAATCAGAGATACACATACTATATCCTCCAAGCGTAAAGAGGGGTCGGAAAGGGGAGAGGAAGAGTAGGCTACGAGAGTACCAGGGAGGGAGTTGTAGAAAAACAAGGAGGAGACGGTGAAAACATTCAGATCAGCAGAGAGTTGGACTGGTTACTAGAAGCTAGTAGCAAATGTTTAACATTACACCTGCCACAGAACATAATTATAGGAAAGCAGCGGTCAAAGAGTGCGGAGGAAGACGAGAAAACATAGCTTTGGGGGATTTGATCGGAGCGGGGCATGTGGATATTTGCAGTTATCTTTTTCCAGAGCATCTTAAATGGTAAGTTTAATTTTCACATTTGAATGTTAGTTATGTCAGTAATTCAGTGAGTAAAGCAAAGTAGATTAGGGGGTTGGAGGTCACCTGTGTTACACATTATAACATTGTATGGTTGCCAACAGTGCTAGGGAGAGAGGAACGGGAGTGAAATGTGCTTTAATCTGTTTTACCTATAAAGCACATCATTGGTTAGTATTTGATAGAATCACATATATTATGTTTTTAGGCAGTTAGGGGATTTCTTATGATGCCTTCATTATTCAATTGCGTATTTCATTGCTTGCTGAGGAAATAAATTGATGTTGCCTTGCCTTGTTCAAGAGAGGTTTGATAAAGTAGACGTGACCTCAAGGTTTAAACCTTAATTGTTGTCAGTTACATTTACTACATCGAATGTAACCCATATTTTCATGTCTGGATGTATATACCGGTAGGCTATGATTTCAGTCCGAAGTAGCATGGGCCTCAATAATGAGTGACGTATTTTATATACTGGACATTTGGTTTAACCCCCTTCCCCTCCCCCATCCAATGTATTTATTTAGAGTTGTATATTTTAAAATTCAATGTAGGGTATTCAGATTCGAAAGGATATTAGAGACATGCAAAATCTGATAATGTAGCCTATCATTTTATGTGAATTCAATTGATTCATTTAAGTCTATCCTTAGAGATTTATGATATTAGATTAAAATACTACATTGATTTTGAATACATGCATGCAAGTTTTCATTAAACAATGCAATGCATTTCTAGCCGTTGCACAGACAAATGAAGACATGTAAATGAACAATAACGGTGTATCAATGAGAGAGAAAAAATGTAAGCTACCAGGACCTGATGATGTTGAAAAATGGCTTACCAGAAAAGGGACCCCTGTAGACAGTGCAAACACATGTTTTATTTCTTATTGAGAAAATAAATAGATTTAAAAATAGATAAATAGATTTGAAAGAGCTTGCAGGCCATATATCATGTAACAGAAATAAAAAACAATGATATTATAGAATATTACACACAGAATTATTCTGTCTCCTTTCATGTGATCAATTCATATTGATTTGCAATCTCCAAAGATTGAAAAAGACCAAGAGATGATAGAAAGACAATTTCTTAATGCATTCAGTTAAAAGGTGTGTGTGTGTGTGTGTATATTTGTGTAGTGTGTGTGTGCTTTCATAAATCTGTGAATTTGCAATGTGAAGCTGATCGGGGAGAAGAGTAAATTGATACAATTTATTACTTACACAGGATCAAATAAACCATTATTTATTGGATATAATCTCTTCCCCAGGAAGGGAGTTATGACAAGGCTGGGTGTGTACGGAAAGGGGTAGAAAATATATCTTCTTACAAAATGTAAAAGCTGACAAGATGGGGGTGTTGCAGATATTGTAAGTTAACAGGGTAGAACCTCTGGTTGTGGTTATGTCGTAGAGGGTCGCTGAATTTACCGCATCAGGCAAAAAGGGGGCATTGGAGGTTTGGGATTAACCCATTGTAGCACATCGAGGGACGTTCATTTTATACCAACACAGATATGACAAGTTGAACCCAACCCACTTGGCAAGAAAATCAACGGTTAATTTCTAGTTCCTTGTTTCACTCCACTCTCCCTCCCTCCCCAAAAAAACCCCAAACTTAAATGATACATATTTGACTATCATCCCCTTTTCCTTGTAATGCAATTCTCAGTCAGCTGCTTATTGACATCTATGTTAGGCTATTCCATCTCTACTCCACATAAAATGTTATCTCCCTCACTCACACTGGCTTCTGTGGAAACTCATAAAAGAACAATAAGCATTCATTGTTAATCATTATAATTGTGCTGTGACATTAGATCAACTGTCTGGCCAGCCTGGATCCATATACTGTATAGTCTCAGAAGCCTTCATATTGGTAACCTAATATAAGAATAGAATAAACGCTACATGCAAAATGTATATTATATTATTTGGGAATGGCTTCATCCTTCTGTGTTGTTCTATTGTCCTACATGTTATGCCTTTGTGGACAATGGGCATAGAATGCAGTTGGAGCTGTGATCATGCTTTATTTCGCTGCACTGTATTTTATTATGTTTTCTGTGTTTGGTTTTCTGAAGATGGTGATTATCATGATAATGATGAGGTCTGTATTGACTGAGCTGAGCTGACGATGGTAGAATGAAAGACCTTGTAGTTACACAGAGAAATTGGATTCTAGAAAATGTTTCCTTTTTAGAGTTAGGTTTATCTATAAATCCTATTAAATTACTGTTCTAAATACTCAATTTGTATTCTAATTCCTAATTCTATAGGTCTATCACATGCTCACTGGCCTTTCTCTATGGAAACCTCCATTATGGGTGTCAGGAAAGTGTGAGTTTGGCACAATAAGGCTATACTGAGCGGTGACCTGGAAGTGCTTGGTAAGGGCCCAGCCACTTCCTGAGCCCTTATTGTGCATATTCTGGCATAATGATAATTGAGGAAATTATACATGAAATGCACAATACAAGATACAGCTAAAATATCAAATTTTTGAGGAAACTGGGTCAGTAGATTAGTTTTCTCTGTTGTAATTAAGCCCCGAATACAAAATACTACAGGTATGATATTTTTAAGCATTCTTATAATTTTAATTCTGGCCTATTAACTCCATTTATCCATATTTTCCAGATGATATTATGATTTTATTTTGAACCATTAAAGCATTTATAAAACATGATTTAATAATAAGTAACTTAAAATATGTATTTATTTTGTGTACTGTGGGTTACCTTTGATAATTTTTATTCAAATTGAATTGTAATTAAGAGATACAGTAGGATATAGCTATCTTTAGATGGCTAAGGGAACATGTTTATTTTTGCTCTCTGAAAGATGCCTTAAAGCAAAACCAATCCAAGCTCCAATTCTGTTTGTAAAAATGATGAGGCGAGGCAGCTCACATAGGGCCCTTATTCATGGGGTGCACGTTTGTCTTACTATTGTTTTGAACATTGGTTTTAGGACTGATGCGTTCTACTCAATGCATTGTCAATAAGTGCTGATAAAGATTTAATCAAAAGTGCATTACAGTGGCTTGCAAATACAATGAAATGTCAAAAGGAGGCAAATAATTAATAGGAAAAACCTTTGTCAGATTGACTTTAGATGTTAGCCAGCTAAGATTGGGGGAGACCACCAGATTTTAGCTAGCTAACGTTAGCATTGCTAGCTATTTTTGACAAACTTTGCTAGCTAATGACAACATTGCCATCTATCGAAAGTACATTATACAACATATATCATGGCAAAGTTGTTTCCTACTAAATATGTGCAATGTCAATGTATTACCAGCCCACTATATTGTAATTTAGACAAAAGAGTCATTGGCCTCCAATCACAATGACTGGGCTTATCACAACTTCTTGGGCACCACTATGGCAGAGAGCGGCTTGAGAACGTTCATAACAATGGCATGACTCGACAGAGTGACTGAGGTGCAACCTGCAGATTCCAGCACAGTGATTGAGAGACAGACCTGAGCAAGGCTGTTTGAGATGGCCTACATCTATTTTGTCTTCAATAAATTAACATTTACACTAAGGTCAATAGGTCACGCACACTTCTCATGTACACATTTCTATCTCAATCAACGTGCCCGTCTTTCACGTTGTCGAGAGATGACTCTATATATATAAACTAAACAAACAGGGTAGCCTAGTGGTTAGTGGTTAGAGCGTTGGACTAGTAACCGGAAGGTTGCAAATTCAAACCCCAGAGCTGACAAGGTACAAATCTGTCATTCTGCCCCTGAACAGGCAGTTAACCCACTGTTCCTAGGCCGTCATTGAAAATAAGAATTTGTTCTTAACTGAGTTAAATAAAGGTCAAATATATATATATATTTTTTAACTCAACAGTTTCAACAATTTTACTGAGTTATAGTTCATATAAGGAAATCAGTCAATTTAAATAAATAAATTGGGCCCTAATCTATGGATTTCACGACTGGGCAGGGGTGCAGTCATGGGTGGGCCTGGGAGGGCATAGGCCCACCCACTTGGCAGCCAAGCCCACCCACTGGGGAGCCAGGCCCAGCCAATCAGAATTAGTTTATCCCCACAAAAGGGATTTATAACAGATAAAAATACTTCTCAGCAACCCCCCCCCCCTCCCTGCCAACATCACTTAGGCTGCCAAGTTAGCATGACAACACATTAGGAACCTGAGAAGGAAAATGCAATGGAGACTGGGGGCAGCTTGATTTGACTAAACTTGGCAGAGAGGAGGAACCTGTGTTTCAGTGGAGTTAATCTACTGGGGGCAATTAAGGCAGCGCACTGATTACAGATCCATCTGTTCCTGTATAGTGAGGTGCTCCTCTTGTAAGACGTATGCCTTTGAATCCTACATATCTATTTAAAGATCTTTAAGACTTACCGTCTTTTGGTAGCAGTGGCCTCATGCAGGCAATTGAGGAGGACTTAGTGGACTAGACCTGAATGACAGAACATTTAGTAGATAGATGTGTTCAAAGTTGACCTGTTTTTCATACCCCACCCTACCATGAGACATCCATGTCTTCGTCACTGGAAAAAATAAACGATTGGGTTTTATATCATTTAAAAGCTTACAAACAGGGTTATCAAACTATGTTATCAGCCAAAACATGACACTCACCGTCAAGAGTATCCTACGTCTCAACTGATGGCGGGTACAACATAAACAGTTCAGATGATGTAAAATAAAGTCTAAGCTTCAAAATGTGTCAACATTTTAAAAATCTGAGTTTACAATATTTTTGATCATTGACTTTAAAGGTTAAAAAAAGTATTCTATTTAAAAAACACAAAAAAAACAAGAAATTCAATTTTTTTTTAGCAACCCTGTTTGTAAGCTTTTAAATTATGTCATACTCAACCGTTTATCTTTTCCATTGATTAAGACATGGATGTCTCATGGTAGGATGGGGTATGCAAAAAATGTTACCTTTGAGCATATCTAACCCCTAAATGTTTTGTCATTCAGGTCCACAAAGTTACTTTCTGACCTTCGTCGACTAGGTATCAGAGCAGCACATGTGACCTAGCTATGAAAACGTGTATAGTAAGGCAATAAAATATATAGTCTCACTGTGTGTTATTATTATTATTTTTTTTTTTTTTGCATTTTACCCCCTCTTTCCTCCCCAATTTCATGATATCCAATTACGATCTTGTCTCATCGCTCCAACTCCCCAATGGGCTCGGAGAGGCGAAGGTCGAGTCATGTGTCCTCCGAAACATGATCCGCCAAAACGCGCTTCTTAACACCTGCCCGCTGAACCCGAAAGTCAGTCGCACCAATGTGTCGGAGGAAACACCGTTCAACTGACGGCCGAAGTCAGTCTGCAGGTGCCTGGCCCACCACAAGGAGTCGTAAGAGCGCGATGAGCCAAGTAAAGCCAAACTCTCCCCTAACCCGAAATGAGGCTGGGTCAGTTGTGCGCTGCGCCATGGTACTCCCGATCACGGCCGGTTGTGACACAGCCTGGGAATGAACCCGGGTCTGTAGTGAAGCCTCAATCACTGCGATGCAGTGCCTTAGGCCGCTGCACCACTCGGGAGGCCCTCAATGTATGTATTGATAGATACAGTACCTATCTGAGAAATAAATGTGAGTTCAGTTCAAACATGATTTCATCATTTTTTTATGTTCAATTATTCCCTACAGTAGTTCCCCTTTTCGAGGGTGTTTGCTTGTGGAAAAGTATGTGTGATAGTGTTGTTGTTGTCATTCCTGAGGAACGGTTGCTAATGGTAATGTCTGATAATGGAGACCCTGATGTGTAATAATGGATCTCCCAGTTCACACATACTGACTCCATAATGAAGATGCCTACTAAAGATGTTCAGCAGCCGTTTTGCAGTCTAATTAGTAATGGGGCATGGGAGACTCACAGTGGTGGTGGTGGTATGTTTCACTGAATGTAAAATCTAATTACAAATCAGACTGTTTATCCTTAAGGATTCTGCTGAATCAGAACAATATAATTGCATTATCACCGTGTAAATGGCTTTCACATTAAAATGTTAACTATACCGTTTAGCATCGACGGGGGGGGGGAACGCACACAGATTTATATGTTTGATCAACCATGTAGAGAGGGGGTGCGTCTGGCAAAGACAGGTCATGTTATTTTATGTCGTGTTATTTTATGCCATGTTATTTGAAAAGGCTGAGCGTGGCTAATGCAGTTTTTAGAGATTACCCACATCATAAATACATGCACTAACATTCTACCTATGTCTAATGCACATACTGTATGTTGGATTAGGACTACTGTGTGTGTGTGTGTGTGTGTGTGTGTGTGTGTGTGTGTGTGTGTGTGTATAGAGCCCAAGTATGATGTAATGTAACTCATAAGAATGCAGTGAACAGGACAGATGTTGTAGGTGTGGTTGATGTGGCTAACCAAATCAAATTGTATTTGTCACATACTTCGTAAACAGTGTAGATTAACAGTGAAGTGCTTACTTATGGGCCCTTCTCAACAATGCAGAAAGAAAAAAAGAGAAATAATAGAAAAATAATAACACGAGGAATAAATACACAATGAGTAACGATAACTATTCACAAAGTCACAAAGATCACAGAATTTATGAGGGAAAGAATGAATTAGTCACTTAATCTGGTACCTAAATGCCCATGCTTTGACCTACACACCCATGTGAATTAACTTGATTGATCCCTATATGCCCAGTGCACGTGTTTGCTCTGGTATGGATGGATCACCTTGGTGACTCTCCCACGGTTTGTCCCTTTGAGCTTGGTATTTTCCTCACATTTCATCTGCTTCTCTTTGTCTTATTGACTGCCACTCTTTTACCTCCTTCTAGTGTTTCATCTCTTGTACTGTCTCCTATGTCCTTATCACAGATAAACTTCTCAATCAGTCATTCTGTGAATGCACCAAGTTATGTTTCCTGAGGTATTTTACAATTAGAGTCTTCAGAGGCCTTTTATGCATAGTACCAATAGTAAAGTAGGCTGAGGGGTAACAGAGGCAGGACAGAGGCAGGACAGAGGCAGGACAGAGGCAGGACAGAGGCAGGACAGAGGCAGGACAGAGGCAGGACAGAGGCAGGACAGAGGCAGGACAGAGGCAGGACAGAGGCAGGACAGAGGCAGGACAGAGGCAGGGGTGGATAGACAGTGAAGGAAAGACAAATTAGTCCAGCTTGGTTTCTCGACACGGCTTTATTTTTAAACCTGGCACAGACGGTAAGATTTAAGACCAATTTAGTGCCTGCTATTATTAGCTGTCCATTTGAAAAGTGCTGTCATTTGCTGGGTTGAGGAAAGATGTGTGTGTAGGTGTGTGAATGTGCCTGCTGGATCCAGAGGAGTCAGATTGATGCTTTTGCATCCTATGATCATTCTGGTGTGAGAGACTGCATGCCTTTGTGCTTATTTCTATATGCCATATGCTCAACTATGAATATTTCTGCTAACCCTAGAGTCACCTTTCATATTAATGTGTGCTGCTGGAAAAGACCAGAGTGGTTTAACGATCAAAGGCTAGGATCACTCTTATGGTTTCACATTCCTCTATCTTGGTATGTTACATAGTGGGGTTTTTCTACACTATAAGATGCAAATACTGTTTGTGTTCACAATATGCTAACTTCATATCTGTTCTCAGAATACAGAGAAAGAGACACAAACCAGTGTTTGAATGAGCCTGCATTCCAATGAATTTGGATCAGTTACCAATTTGATGTTTTGATATGCACAGTGGCACCTCTAAAAAGAGGTGGTTCCTATTTAAAGAATCTGTGTCCCCAGGAATCAGTAACTTTGTGACTGCTGGTAAATGTCTCATTAGTGTTGCTAGCCTGAGCTTTATTATGTGTTGCTTTCCCTCTCTCTATCAGCCTTTCCCCAGAAGTGATTATGCTAATTGCTGTTTGATCAGATGATTACATTATAATTCGATTAATCCGGAGTACTAAATGCTCTGAATACATTTGCGTCTGCTTGGCTTGCTGGCTTTACAGAGCTAACGTCCCCTGTCGCACAGCGAACACACAGGAGAAAGAGACAACCCTAGAACATGTATTTTTTGGAGGGAGGGTGTGTAGTGAGGAAGGGGGATAATAAAGCAAGCAGGGGATTGACGGAGAAGAGAGGAGGAGGCAGGTTGGCTGGGAGATTCTTCAGGGAACACATGCTGTGCTCCTTAGTGTTAAATAAACATGTTTGCTTTACGGTTTGGATGTGATAAATGTTTAATACAATACGTCTATAACGATTGTCAAATAGGTCTGGAGTATTTAAGTGAGTGTGGCACATAGCATATTTAAAGGGCCCTGGTTATGGGGCAGCTAATAAGATGACAGGAGCCAGCTGCTGTGACATTAGCACTGACACACTTCACAACGCCAGCTGTTCATGACGGACTTCTGTTAAACAACAGTGGAATGTGGATCAATGGAAGTAACAACAAGATGTGATCACTTCTGTTGGTTTCTCAGCTGGTGTTACATCACTGTCTAACAATAAATGGGGCGTTTGCAACTTATTTTACATTGGCTACATGATTTATGATCACCTGGGCATTTTCAGTTGATTTTGTTGACCTTTTCACCTGTTCGCCTATTTTAGTTTTCTCTATAATTCCACCTCCACACTGTACAATGTCTACATTTACCACCACTCTGGAAGATGCTGTTCCCATAGCGAGCATGAAGGTTGGCAGTGATGAGTATATGCAGGACAACATCATTGATGCCCCTGCACCTGTGGTCAGTTCATCATTAATTCTGCAGAAGAGTAATCAGTCTCCTTCCAGTGTTTGTCTACATAGACAGTCATCCATCCACCATCTAAAGAACCCTCAAACTACGCTATCAACAGTATGTAATACACTCAATTATTCTAACTCTGTGTGAGGAGGCTAAGCAGGGTTGTCTGTCAAAATACCGTTGACCACATGTCCTCTTGACTTGGGGTGTGTTCAGTTCGGTTTACCGCTGCGTTTTTTAACAGCCTTTGCGGTATGTTTGATCCCGTTTGGTGGCTGTGGCGAGGTTTGGCCTGGTCAATATGGGTGTGACAATTAGAAATCGCAAAACTCGTGCAGCACACCATACACAATCGTCCTCTGGGCCACCATAATCATGCTGTCTTTAACTGGTTGTTCAGTACAGTAGCATTTCCTGTACAAAGGAATCCGACAAAGGATATAAAAAGAATTCAGCACACTGTACTCAAAAGGTTCACTGCTCTTTCTTTATTCATACAGTCCAGTGTGACAATGCCCTCCTCATCTAAAAGGTTGCCACCCAGTGTTGGTCTACTATATCATTAAATGAAGATGGTCTAACATCTTGGCATTATCTCTGTAGGTTTAAGCAGTGGTTAAGTTTAGTCTACACGCATTGACTCCCCCATGCTACTCACTCTGACGCTCACAGGATTTGTCAAGGGGATTAGCTTCAGCTTGCCATAAATACACCATGTTGTTTTAATTTATGTTCATTTGTTTGTGGAAAGTTGACCCAATATGAAAATGCTGCACTACCAATTTCTTGAGAAATATGGAAAGAAACCTGAGTATTCCCTTATCAGTGTGGCTTGCAGTATGAATCAGCCTTGAAAAGTCTGGGCACTGAGGAGGACAATCATTGAGTAATTTTAAGAATGTGGTATTCTCATGAGAATACAATTGTTTTCTCCCATCTATTTGATTGAATATGCAAATAGTTTGCTCGGTTAATGCCTCAAAGAAACTCTTTCTCCACACTTTAGTGTTCATATTGCACCACAAAATACTATTATTTGTACCCTGGTACTTTTATTCAGCTGTAGTAGCAGCAGAGGCAGTTGCTATAGTTTGGTATCCAGTATACTGTAATCCCCCATCAGATTCTCTCCCTCCCGTTGGTTCATCAGCAGCATGATTTAGACATCAACGTCTGGAACGCTGACATTCTCCCTACTGAGATATGCTGCTGCCTCCTTCTCTATTAATGAGACATCCACTCTCACCCATTTAACACATGAAAATAAAAGTAGATCTAGAGAGGTGCACCGTGGGGCTCCGCTTTACCATATCCTACTCCTCTGACATCAGACGATGGATCTGTCTTTGCATATCACCAGTGAGCAGAGCAGAGCAGAGCAGACAGCGGCCCCTTTCTTCTGTCATGTCCTGGTTAATATTCATGAAAGCAAATTGGGAGACTGTCATTTAGCAAGTTCCCGTACAAGCCCTGTGTGTAGCCCCTGGGCAGAAAGAGGAGAATGCTTACTCACATTGGATAACCCCCCTCATTGCCCCCTACATCTTTCCTTTTCTTCCCCATCTCCTGTCTCTGCTCCTGATCCCACTCCACCTCCCAGGCACAGCACAGAGGGCTGCTTTAATTACCCAGCGTTCCTGGTTGACAGAGCCTGTCACAGTGCAGCAGCTGCCCGCCCCGTCTCACCCTGCCCCGTGTGCCCAAGCCAACTGAGAGCCCGACGACAGGCCACTGGCTCACCAGACGTGACATGGGTGCCCTATAAAATACTTGGACCCAACTGATTAGTCCACCATCCAACTCTCTCTGGATCTCCCTATTTCTTTCTCTCTTTTTCTGCTCTCTATGTCTGTCAGATGAGCTCATGATAAAATGATGGGCAAAATATGGAATAGCACCAATGGATGATTGCAATTTAAACAGTAAACATCCAAGCAAATGCAGTACATAAACTGTACATGTGACTGTATTCATTAGAGGAAGGCAGTAAGGGGTTAAAGCATGCATACATGTTGTTCGAGTTTGTACCGTCAGCATCGATTGCACGTTGAATTAAATGAAGCGCCTCCATAGTCCTGAAAGCCCTCTGTGATGGCTGATTACACCTGTCTGTCAGCTGATGAATTCTACTGCCTTTGATTGATCAGCTTAACTCAACAAATTTGAATATTCATATTTATAATCATATTCATGACAACTGTGTTGTGTAAACATTGGTTTTTCACACTGCACCTATATGTTAATATGGGGGCCTGTTCTGGGTGCAGATAATAATCATGCTAAGCATTCCATCCAAAAATCACAACAAGGCAGTTGCATAATGGCAGCGTGATTGAGAGTTATTTTCATATTAAAATGAGAGGAGCCATCTGGTGCTATGGAATGTTGATGTTAATGGACTTAATTTCAATACTGAAGTAAAAGGATAATAAGATTGCAAATTGTTGTTATCAAGTGTTACACTTTCGGAATTACTGCTCATTGATGTGTTTCATTACAGATGTTTTCATATTCGCATTATTGTTTTGTTTTACCAATATAGTGCTGATACCACACATTTAATGGAATGATTAAGCTATCATTCTCTGTGCATATACATCAATTATTTAATGCACTGCTCTGCTCAGTTGCTTAGGAATTCAACATGCATTCACAGTAATGATATACTGATAATATTCCCAGGTGCATGTAACTACTGTAAAGTAGTTACTTTTATATAGTATATCTAGTATGTCGATACCCCTTCAAATTAGTGCATTCGGCTATTTCAGCCACACCCGTTGCTGACAGGTGTAAAAAAATAAAATTGAGCACACAGCCATGCAATCTCCATAGACAAACATTGGCAGTAGAATGGTCTTACTGAAGAGCTCAGTGACTTTCAACATGGCAACATCAAGGATGCCACCTTTCTAACAAGTCAGTTCGTCAAATTTCGGCCCTGCTAGAGCTGCCCCGGTCAACTGTAAGTGCTGTTATTGTGAAGTGGAAAAATCTAGGAGCAACAATGGCTCAGCCGCAAAGTGGTAGGCCACACAAGCTCACAGAATGGGACCGCCGAGTGCTGAAGCCTGTAGCATGTAAAAATCGCCTGTCCTTGCTTGCAACACTCACTACCGAGTTCCAAACTGCCTCTGGATGTCAGCACAAGAACTGTTAGTTGGGAGCTTCATGAAATGGGTTTCCATTGCCGAGCAGCCGCAAACAAGCCTAAGATCACCATGCGCAATGCCAAGTGTCGGCTGGAGTGGTGTAAAGCCGCCACCATTGGACTCTGGAGCAGTGGAAACGCGTTCTCTGGAGTGATGACTCACGCTTCACCATCTGGCAGTCCGAAGGACGAATCTGGATTTGGCAGATGCCGGGAGAACACTACCGGTACCAATGCATAGTGCCAACTGTTACGTTTGGTGGAGGAGGAATAATGGTCTGGGGCTGTTTTTCATGGTTTGGGCTAGGCCCCTTAGTTCCATTGAAGGGAAATCTTAACGCTACAGCATACAATGACATTCTAGACGTTTCTGTGCTTCCAACTTTGTTGCAACAGTGTGGGGAAGGCCCTTTCCAGTTTTAGCATGACAATGCCCCTATACACAAAGCGAGGTACATGCAGAAATGGTTTGTCGAGATCGGTGTGGAAGAACTTCACTGGCCTGCACAGAGCCCTGACCTCAACCATATTGAACACCTTTGGGATGAATTGGAACGCTCACTTCGAGCTAGGACTAATCGCCCAACATCAGTGCCCGACCTCACTAATGCTCTTGTGGCTGAATGGAAGCAAGTCCCTGCAGCAATGTTCCAACATTTAGTGGAAAGCCTTCCCAGGAGAGTGGAGGCTGTTATAGCAGCAAAGGGGGGACCAACTCCATATTAATGCTCATGATTTTGTCATAAGATTTTCGACAAGCAGGTGTCCACATATTTCTGGTCATATATGTGGTCCTCACACAAAGCATCATGTGCCTCTGGCATAAACATTTTCCTTGTTTGTTTTCATGGTTAGATTCCCATCTCTGGGCTCTCCAACATCTACAACATTTGCTAATCTCAGAAAATAGAAATCTGTTTAGGGATATGTTTTGGATTTCTATTCCCAACTAGAATCCTCCCCCCTTCTCACTGAAAAAGACGGTGGCGATGAAGTGGTCTTGTCTTTTTTCTTCTCCCTCCAGCTTTGCTGATAGAAACAAAGCTTGGTTAATTATGGATGCATATATAACATTATTGAACAGTGTCACTTCTTTAGTCTTCATGGTTCAGCTCATGAAAAATTATGGCAATTACACATTTCCTCTGTGGTTATTTAGTAAGTGGTTCGGTTTGAGAAGCATGACGCTTTGTGGGGCTTCTGAGGAGGTTGTACCTGGGTGGAACTCATGTAGACCTCCTTGGTAAGGAATGGGTGTAGCAGTACAGTGACATGATACTCAGTATGATTAGATCCACAAGGACCTTTGACTTCTCTGCAGTTGGTCTTATCGAACCAATCTTTGTTATGACTACACTGTGCTAAATTGAGTTTCTTTTATGAGTTTTAAGTCTTATTGGTCATATGTACAGGATACACATGGTCTACACCGTCCAACTAAATGCTTACTTGCAGGTTCCTTCTCAACAATGCAACAACAATAAGAAATAATAAAATATAAGAATACCATCATAAAGTAAATGGCTCAGTAGGATAGATTAAATATGTACTCCCAGTGTAAATTAACAAGGTATTCAAGTCAAATTTAAGAGATGGCTTTTTGTTTGGGAATTGTGTTCATCAGTGTTATTTCTGGTTGAAATGACTGGAAAGGACTTCTTGTTCCACTCGTTTTAGAAATGTAATGTGTGCTGCATCTGTGTTCTTTCTCAGTCATTGGCTCTGGTTGCTCTTGATAAACCACCAAATATCTGTAACACAGAAATGTTTCACTGACACAGACTTTTAGAAAGGCGTCAAATACTATATTCAACATATCTTACATTTTTATCAATGCAATAGGGATTTTAATGTTTCTAAAATATTAACAACATCACCAATTATTAATTATTTAAGACACCTACCTATACACTCCCTAATAAATACACGTTGATGATTTCAAAGAGAATTTCTCATTAATATTAGCACACCTACAGGTTGAGGATGTATTATCAATCGGCCACAAAGAAGGGTTCTATGTTTAGCCCCAGCTGAAAAAGGAATGAATTACAATTTGATAGGATTTTGATGTATTATTTTACAATTGAGTCTTTAACGCAGCTACAGACCCATACAGAGCAATACGATTTTCACTCCATTTTAAAAGATTTAAACAGGCACCACCTTGATAGAACTGCTTTTTATCCCAATCAATGTTATTTATTTATTATTGAGCAAATCATGATGGGCTTCAATGGATAAGCCTAGGTCATTCATAGACACTATTCAAACCTTCCTGCAGCTACAGTATGTTGCCGATGCTGAGAGAGAGAGAGAGAGAGAGAGAGAGAGAGAGAGAGAGAGAGAGAGAGAGAGAGAGAGAGAGAGAGAGAGAGAGAGAGAGAGAGAGAGAGAGAGAGAGAGAGAGAGAGAGAGAGAGAGAGAGAGAGAGAGAGAGAGAGAGAGAGAGAGAGCGAGAAGCCTTCCTGTTGGAAGTCATGGGTGTAATGCAGCTAGACTCAGGATACCCTTAAGTGTCTGTGAAATCATGTGTGGGTGTGCATTATGAGTCACCCCTATCGTCTGTCCTGTATGTATGGCTGCCATTGACAGGTTGATCAGTCTGAGGAGGCTAATGCTCCGCTAGCGCCTCCATCACCCATTAAGGACTGATCTCAGTCACAGCCAGGGATTCTCTCAGGCCTACTCTCTGCCATAGACAACACTGTCTGACTGACTCATAGGGTCCCCTAAGAAATACAATTATGGATGAGCCACTGGTTATACAGGAGTGTGTTTTCTTTAACGCCCACTACAGTAAATGGGTTCAACTGGTAAGTCAGAGTGGCTACCATTGATGCCAACTTACCTCTGGACTGAACAGAAACTCTCACATCAGAAACTGCTGAGTAGAGCAATATGGATGTTTTTTGTTGTTGTTGTAATTATTCATTTTTATTTTGTATTTGTGTGTGTGTGTGTGCACGGATGGTTGTGTGTATCTCTTTGCGGGTCAAAGCCGCTGGAGCATAGAGAGGGTGGAAACCACTGCGATTTGAAACCTTGTTAGAAATGTATGAAGTGCTAAAATGTTTTATCCCCAGAGAGGCCTAGCTAGCTGTCACTGGTAAGCCATTTACTGCTAGGCACGGACTCTGACACCAGACAAAGATCCAGAGGTAGGCAGCAGGCAGGCACAGGATCATGCTCAGCCAGGAGTAGTTATACACAGAGTGTACAAAACATTAAGAACACCTTCCTAATATTGAGTTGCACCAATATTGTCCCTCAGAACAGCTTCAATTTGTTGGGGCACGGACTCGAAAGCGTTCCACAGGGGTGCTGGCCCATGTTGACTCCAATGTTTCCCACAGTTGTGTCAAGTTGGCTGGATGTATTTTGGGTGGTGGACCATTCTTGAAACACATGGGAAACTGTTGAGTGTGAAAAACCCAGCATCCCAGGTACATACTACCATACAATATTTAGGCACTTAAATCTTGGCATTCATTATTATTATTATTATTTTGTTTTACCCATTCACCCTTTGAATGGTACACATACACAATTCATGCCTCAATTGTCTAGAGGCTTAAAAATACTTATTTAACCCGTCTCCTCCCCCTCATCTATATTGATTTGACGTGGATTTAACAAGTGACATCAATATGTCATGGAAAGAGCAGGTGTTCATAATGTTTTGTACACCTAGTTTATACACCACTCAGTAATCAACCACCTAGAAATTAGCACTGAGCCACCTGATCCTAATTGGTCCCACTTCGTGTTTCTCTCCCTTCCAAGGGAGCTAGGTAACGACACACACTTTTACATCATCAACAGTCTTTCCACCTTGTTGCTCCCCTACTCAACCAAAGCAGCATACATGTTCAATGTTGTCTATGAGCAAATTACCTCACTTCAAGGACTGTTATTTTACTTTTATGTAATGAATGTGATTTAAGCGGTATCAAGGATTAGATGATGACTAAAAAGGTCCATATTAAAGACACTGTAAACATCAGGTTCATAACAAAAGCATTTATTGGTTTCACCATGGCCAAGTAAATAACTATCCTGATGTATTTAAAAGTAAACATGCATATAATACCAGTCAAAACTTTGGACACACCTACTCATTCGAGGGTTTTTATTTATTCTTACTATTTTCTATATTGTGGAATAATAGTGAAGACATCCAAACTATGAAATAACACATATGGAATCATGTAGTAACCAAAAAAGTGTTAAACAAATCTAAATATATTTTATATTCTTCAAAGTAGCCACCCTTTGCCTTGATGCCAGCTTTGCACACTCTTGGCATTCTCTCAACCAGCTTCATGAGGTAGCCACCTGGAATGGCTACCTCACCCGTACGACTACCGCCCCGTAGCACTCACTTCCGTCATCATGAAGTGCTTTGAGAGACTAGTCAAGGACCCTATCACCTCCACCCTACCTGACACCCTAGACCCACTCCAATTTGCTTACCGCCCAAATAGGTCCACAGACGATGCAATCTCAACCACACTGCACACTGCCCTAACCCATTTGGACAAGAGGAATACCTATGTGAGAATGCTGTTCATCGACTACAGCTCGGCATTCAACACCATAGTACCCTCCAAGCTCGTCATCAAGCTCGAGACCCTGGGTCTCGACCCCGCCCTGTGCAACTGGGTACTGGACTTCCTGACGGGCCGCCCCCAGGTGGTGAGGGTAGGTAACAACATCTCCACCCCGCTGATCCTCAAAACTGGGGCCCCACAAGGGTGCGTTCTGAGCCCTCTCCTGTACTCCCTGTTCACCCACGACTGAGTGGCCACGCACGCCTCCAACTCAATCATCAAGTTTGCGGACGACACAACAGTGGTAGGCTTGATTACCAACAACAACGAGACGGCCTACAGGGAGGAGGTGAGGGCCCTCGGAGTGTGGTGTCAGGAAAATAACCTCACACTCAACGTCAACAAAACTAAGGAGATGATTGTGGACTTCAGGAAACAGCATAGGGAACACCCCCCCCATCCACATCGATGGAACAGTAGTGGAGAGGGTAGCAAGTTTAAATTCCTCGGCGTACACATCACAGACAAACTGAATTGGTCCACCCACACAGACAGCATCGTGAAGAAGGCGCAGCAGCGCCTCTTCAACCTCAGGAGGCTGAAGAAATTCGGTTTGTCACCAAAAGCACTCACAAACTTCTACAGATGCACAATAGAGAGAATCCTGTCAGGCTGTATCACCACCTGGTACGGCAACTGCTCCACCCACAACCGCAAGGCTCTCCAGAGGGTAGTGAGGTCTGCACAACGCATCACCGGGGGCAAACTACCTGCCCTCCAGGACACCTACACCACCCGATGTCACAGGAAGGTCATAAAGATCATCAAGGACAACAACCACCCACTGCCTGTTCACCCCGCTATCATCCAGAAGGAGAGGTTAGTACAGGTGCATCAAAGCTGGGACCCGAGAGACTGAAAAACAGCTTCTATCTCAAGGCCATCAGACTGTTAAACAGCCACCACTAACATTGAGTGGCTGCTGCCAACACACTGACTCAACTCCAGCCACTTTAATAATGGGAATTAATGTAAAATATATCACTAGCCACTTTAAACAATGCTACTTAATATAATGTTTACATACCCTACATTATTCATCTCATATGTCTACGTATATACTGTACTCTATACCATCTACTGCATCTTTATGTAATACATGTATCACTAGCCACTTTAAACTATGCCACTTTGTTTACATACTCATCTCATATGTATATACTGTACTCGATACCATCTACTGCATCTTGCCTATGCCGCTCTGTACCATCACTCATTCATATACCTTTATGTACATATTCTTTATCCCTTTACACTTGTGTGTATAAGGTAGTAGCTTTGGAATTGTTAGTTAGATTACTCGTTGGTTATTACTGCATTGTCGGAACTAGAAGCACAAGCATTTCGCTACACTCGTATTAACATCTGCTAACCATGTGTATGTGACAAATAAAATTTGATTTGATTTGAATTAGCAGGTGTGCCTTGTTAAAAGTTCATTTGCGGAATTTATTTTCTTTTTAATGCGTTTGAGACAATCAGTTGTGTTTTGACAAAGTAGGGGTGGTATACAGAAGATATCCCTATTTGGTAAAAGACCAAGTCCATATTATGGCAAGAACAGCTCAAATAAGCAAAGAAAAATTACAGTCCATCATCAATATAAGACATGAAGGTCAGTCAATCCGGAAAATTTGAAGAACTTTGAATGTTTCTTCAAGTGCAGTCGCAAACACCATCATGCGCTATGATGAAACTGGCTCTCTTGAGGACCGCCACAGGAAAGGAAGACCCAGAGTTACCTCTGCTGCAGAGAACAAGTTCAGTAGAGTTAACTGCACCTTAGACTGCAGCCCAAATAAATGCTTCACAGAGTTCAAGTAACAGACACATCTTAACATCAACTGTTCAGAGGAGACTGTGAATCAGGTGCTCATGGTTGAATTACTGCAAAGAAACCACTACGAAAGGACATTACTGAGAAGAAGAGACTTGCTTGGTCCAGGAAACACGAGCAATGGACATTAGACTGGTGGAAATCTGTCCTTTGGTCTGATGAGTCCAAATTTGAGATTTTTGGTTCCAAACGCTGTGTCGTTGTGAGACGCAGAGTAGGTGAACGGATGATCTTTGCATATGTGGTTCCCACCATGAAGCATGGAGGAGGAGGTGTGATGGTGTGGTGGTGCTTTACTGGTGTCTCTGATTTATTGAGAATTCAAGGCACACTTAACCAGCATGGATACCACAGCATTCTGCAGCGATACGCCATCCCATCTGGTTTGCACTTAGTGGGACTATCATTTGCTTTTCAACAGGACAACGACCCAAAACACACCTCCAGGCTGTGTAAGGGCTATTTGACCAAGAAGGAGAGTGATGAAGTGCTGAATCAGATGACCTGGCCTCCACAATCACCTGACCTCAACCCAATTGAGATGCTTTAGGATAATTTGGAACACAGAGTGAAGAAAAAGCAGCCAACAAGTGCTCAGCATATGTGGGAACTCCTTCAAGACTGTTGGAAAAGCATTCCTCATGAAGCAGGTTGAGAGAATGCCAAAAGTGTGCAAAGCTGTCATCAAGCTACATTAAAGAATCTCATATATAAAATACATTTAGTTTTGTTTAACACTTTTTTGTTTACTACATTATTCCATATGTGATATTTCATAGTTTTTATATCTTCACTGTTATTCTACAATGTAGAAAATAGTCCAAATGAAGAAAAACCCTTATGAGTAGGTGTATTCAAACTGCTGATTTGTACTGTATATTGGATCTTAATTTGACCAGTATTGTCGCAGCAAGTAGAGTAGAGTAGAGTAAACAGGCACACTTTTATTCCGTACAACAATAGGCACAAAAAATGTGCCCCAAAACACGGAACATAAAATATAAAAGTATTGCATGTGAACATACACCGTTAACAATGAACAATTACACACAAAGACATGATGGGGAACAGAGGACTAAATACATGTAGATTGATTGGGGAATGAAAACCAGGTGTGTATGGAACAAGACAAAACAAATGGACATATGAAAAATGGAGCGGCGATGGCTAGAAAGCCGGTGACGTCGATCGCCGAACGCCACCCGAACAAGGAGAGGATCTGACTTAGCCGGAAGTCGTGACAAAAATAATCCTGCAGCAACAGGATTTGAAATTTTTGTCCATAATGTTGCTTGATCAGTGGTTAGGCTATTAGCTGTCTAAAATGAGGCTACATGAAAAGTGTAATACTGTTAATATAACCGTGTGTTAGTGCAGGTTTTCAGTGAATTAAATCATAAGCTGATCTGCATTTTCTCAGCAGGAAAATTTGCAGCAACAAAGTGTGATCAAATTAAGATCCTGCGCCTGTAGTATACCCAGTCAGTCAGTTGTCATCAAAAAATGTTGTTCTCTTTGTTCTCCTCTCTTGCAGTTTTTAGTGAAGATCTACGTTCCAGCTTATATTTTGTCAATGCATCTTTGCAAGAGGTAGTGTTTGCCAGCACCACAGGGACCCTGGTGCCCTGTCCCGCTGCAGGGGTGCCCCCCGCCTCGCTGCGCTGGTATCTGGCCACCGAAGAGGAGATCTACGATGTGCCCGGGATCCGCCACGTGCACCCCAATGGCACCCTCCAGATCTTTAACTTCCTCCCCTCCAGCTTTAGTAAGCTAATCCATGACAATACCTACTATTGCACAGCTGAAAATCCTTCAGGAAAAATAAGAAGTCAAGATGTCCACATTAAGGCCGGTAAGTGCTTCTTTTAAATAGTAACTGTTGTTTTCATTCCTTAATTTCTGCTTGTACAGTATGTATTTAATTTCCTTTTGCCAAATGCCATCCATCTTACTATCCTCAGTATTTCGGGAACCCTACACCGTTCGGGTGGAGGACCAGAAAGCCATGAGAGGCAATGTAGCGGTCTTCAAGTGCATTATCCCTGCCTCCGTGGAGGCTTACGTCACTGTCGTATCGTGGGAGAAAGACACAGTCTCACTATCCTCAGGTAAGACAATATTCTTATATCTTGGTCAGCATTTTGTTCAATTCCTTGCTTGGACTCTTCAAATCAGCTATTGGATTACAAGTTCAGAAGAGGGATTCTTAGGTGTAGCTAACAAAACAAGATTTGTTTACACAGATAGTGCTATGGATCCAAAGGTTTCTACATGTGAAGCCTTCCCTGGTTTGCTCTTTGTACTTGGGCCACTGTTGTGTCTCTCTGTGACTTACCTGCTTGTGGTCTCAGTCAGCCATTACTGGAGCTCCATGGAATCCTGTCCTCCAACAGTAATAGCAAGGCTGATGTCTGTCTGTCATTTTGACCCACCCCCAACCCCCTCGATTGGAATCATTCATTGCACAGGTTGATATTGTACATTAAACATTCAATTGATGCCTACCCTCTGGGAAATTTTGCTTTATATGGTGCATTTAGAAAAACTATAGACAAGCACGCACCTAAAGCCATTTGACAGAGGGCGAATTGTGGGACATGTTTTAGTAACATTTTAAATGTGTCTGCTCAAGCACGAAGATCCCTTCTGTGATCCATGTCTGTGTGCACTGGTTGCTAGTCGAGGCATCACTGTTTCTGCTGCTGTAAGGAGATATTATATGATCTATAATGACTGCACATGAGTTTTGCAGATTCAGACGAGTGAAAAAGATGCAGCCTCCGTGAAACCTAGAAGTTATCACTTTTTACTGTGTCACATTCATAGCCTTGAAAAGTAGAGTAGCATGGGAAGTGGAATTTTGACTTCTCTTGTTTAAATTATGTACTTAACTATATAACATAGGGCAGATAGCTAGTGTTTAAAAAAAAAGTCCATTTAGGTCATGCAGTATTATTGTATTCCTATGGAAGCTTTATTTTAATTTTTTCAACTTTTACAACTTTTACAACAGCCAGGGTATTGTAAAGGTGAATAATGTGTTTTATCATTACCCAGTTCTTAGGAGTGCTTTTACATGTATTACAAACAATCTAGATGGGATTGTCGCTGTTTATTCCACACGAGGCCTGTCAGAAGCATCATCAGCATGGTCAGAATCAGTGCTCTTTCCCTGCTAAATATTTTATGATGTCCTGATGCATGAGCAAAGGCACCTTACACTGTTATGGAGAGGGTGTGTTTACGGCATGTGCAGGGGTTACAATGGGCATTATAGGTGTGTGTTTTATTTCTTTACCAGGGGTTTGATCCCAGATTGTGTGTGTGTATATGTTTGTATATATGTTAGCGTAAGGTTATCAACCAGGCCTGGAAACAAAGCAGATTGACCCAACCTATTCTTCTCTGAGGGTTGCCAGCCCTGCACTTTACATTTTTAATGAAAGAAGACTTGGTCTCGGTTGACACAAAGTAAAGCTATCCAACTGCTGTGCTAAATGATTCATCTAAGGTTTTTGACTGGTAATATATGTATTTTATGGATTAATGTTTCATAAAATCCATTTAAAGTAGACACCTTAGCATGAAGTGTTATCCTATATATCTTAAAAATCATGTACAAGCGACTGGTTTGCATTGCGTCTCGTCTGAAGC
The DNA here is from genome assembly GCF_018296145.1 of Oncorhynchus tshawytscha. Lineage (NCBI taxonomy): Eukaryota > Metazoa > Chordata > Actinopteri > Salmoniformes > Salmonidae > Oncorhynchus > Oncorhynchus tshawytscha. The sequence goes on from NC_056441.1 coordinate 68,447,439, forward strand.
CTTTGAATTTCCAGTGATTCATATCAGGGGAAAAGATATGTATAATTACAGACTAGGGCTGGTTTTAATTAATCAACTGTGATTGAAAAGTTAATTACAATATGAATGACCTCTTAAAATAAGGACTGCTTAGTAGTCATTTGAAGTGGCCCTGTTTTCAGTCTGAATGAGCACCGCAACTCACAAGCCCTAATGTTGCCACTAACTTACCATTAACCTGTCATGCATTTTAAAATGTACCTCACTGTGCAGCTTTTCAAATTCACGGCAGCCGCTCGGCTCCCCTCTGCTTTTGATAAACAATTGACAGAGCTAATAGGGAGATGAAAGAGAAAAGGAGTGCAGCGCGGCTGCCTTTTATATGGGACACCTAATGCATCTCCAGCTTTTATATGGGACGCCTAATGCATCTCCAGCTGTTTTATGTGTGTGTATCAAGTGGTGGGGTTGTTGAATATGGGATGGGCTGGATGGCACATCTTTTTGTCTTCCGCATCTGCTTTGCCTTTGTCTCTCAACTTTCACATGTGATCCAATTTAATGAGGGGGCCTTGATGGGAGAAAGGCTGATCAAAACTAGCTCTCTAAGGGATGCATACAACATGTGGGCATACAGGTTTGTATTCCAGTCCTATGGTTATACAATAACTTATTCTTCCTCTCTTCTCTCTCACTCTTACTCTTTGTTTTGCTGGATGAAGTAGAGGTGGGGTTTGCTGCACAGTGAACCTGTCTCATTCAGAGCACGTCTCTGCATGGCCCTGCATTGGTCCTCTGGGTTTCAGTCTTCTCCAATGATGCTACACTCTGCACCTACTAGGAAACTTGTATTCATCCATGTGAGGTGGGACTTTGTCTTGAGCGAATGGCGTACTGTGTATACAGTATCTTACATATGTAGTTTGCTGGCGTTCGCAAACAGTTGCACATATTTAAATGTTCATTTAAGTGTCAGGATGTTTCCATAGTGCTGCTGCATCAGACCTTTTTGCACCAAGTTTGTAGCCTGGTAGATCACATTGCCCCAGACAGACAGACCAACAGACAGGTACAAGGCCTGTGTATGAGCATGACGGCCAGTGTCTGTCTACTGTTGCTGGAGATAGTGCTTTCTCATTAGAACAAACACACGTGCCTTTCATCTTTTCAAGCTGAAGATTAAGCTGGAGATGGTGCAAGGAAAGCTTTTCTCAAGCATTAAGGCACAGGCTTACTGCAATGCTGGAGGGGAAGGATGACTGTAAGCCTCTCCCTCCTCCTCTCTCCTCTCTCCTCTCTTTCTCCTTTTCCTTCTCTCTCCTCTTTTTCTCCCTCTCCTCTCTTTTCCCCTCTCCTTCTCGCTCCTCTCTCTTTCTCTCTCTCATTCTCTCTCCTCTCTTTCTCTATCTCCTCTCTCCCCTCTTTTTCCCTCTCTTCTCTTCTCTCTTTTTCACCCTCTCCTTCTCTCTTCTGTCTTCCTCCCTCTCCTTCTCTCTCCTCTCTCCTCCTCTCTCTCCTTCTCATCACCTCTTTCCCTTCCTCACTTATAAGGAATGTTGTTGAAAGGCATTTGTTATTACATGTATTGGTGAATGCATTGTATACTGAGCAGCTTTCCTATTTCTTAGTGTTGGTACAATACCATAATGGTATTAAATGCAGTCATACAGTATGTACTGTATAATCTTCTGGATTTGACCTTCTATAAGGGTCATAGTGGCCAGAGAAAAGGGCCTTACGATTCTACTGATGCAGTCATAAAGTCTCTATCCTGGATGATCAGTGAGTCTTCTTCCCGTTCATCATTTACTGGCCTTGACTGCCAGCCTGCCATCCTCCATTGCGTAACACTTGGCAGAAGGCCCAAGTCAATTTCCTGCTGGCTGCAAAACACTGTTTTCTATTTGGTTTATGCAAATGTACCATCTAATGTTCTGAGCATTACCAGAGCCCCTGGAAACATTTTTCAGTCACATTTATGTGGGCTGCTTCACAACTGTGTACTTTACACTAACTGTTTAAATGCCACTGCAATCTCTCCTCCTGCTCTTGATGCCACTCACCCTCATTCAAGGTACTTGAGTAGTGCTAATCAAAGCTTATCAAGGAGTTTGCCTGCTAATAACATCAGTGTCTTAACCAGACAATCTCCATAATGTCTGGGATGCCCTTACAGGAGCTAGAGTAGGGAAGGAAGGAAGCTATCATCACACAGCAGGGATTTATCTAGTCAGCTTCATGACGCCTCCCCATTTTTCACTGGGATTGACAGAGGGCACCTACAGGCAGGCAGAGACAGGACAGTTAAATTACCCCGGAACCAACCCAAAGTCAGGCCAACCTTGAAAAGAGGGCAGAAAGAACCTCTTACTGTTTCTGTTGGTGTGCCGAGGGGGAAGAAGACAATGGAGAGGTGAGTGGGCGAGGCTGAAGCTTTCCTTGGTAAACATAGGCGGCCACACTGCATTGCATGGGCCGCATTGTTATCTCTCTCTCTCTCTCTTTCTCAGAAAGAGGGAGAGCATGATCTCTATCTAACCACAGAACGATTACGAGGCATCCCTGGGCTAGTGGGTGTGTGTGTGTGTGTGTGTGTGTGTGTGTGTGTGTGTGTGTGTGTGTGTGTGCCTGCGTGTGCTATTCCTCCCACCCTGCAGTAAAGCCTTATGAAACAACACAGCACATCATTTTACTCCTGCTCCACCCAGAGCAGCAGCAACTGAAATGCTGACCCTCATCTTTCACTAGATCCCAGTTCATAGTCTACTCATGCACAGCTGCTAGAAAGCTGGGGAGATGGGGTATTGGGAGTGTGTGCACGACTGTGAGTGTGTGCGTGTGTGGAGAAGGATACAATCCAGAACTATCGATACTTGTGTGCATTAATCACGCAGCTGCCAGAGAGAATTATGGGAACATGAGCTGAAGGATGCATTTGTGCATTTGCAGCATGAATGCTGTTTGAAGGGGAGTTTGTGGAATTGGGGTGAGGGGAGAATGGACCCTTTTCTATGTGAGTAGGGTGTGCAGAGGAGATGGTCTGGGGTGGGTTGTTGATCTAAATGTACATCAACACAGTGATATTTTTGTTATATGGCCATATGAACTCTTGAGAACTGCACTGCTGGGTTTTCATTTCATGTTAAAAACATATTGTTCACACAACTCAGCCCTCAATATGAACCATAGAAGATATTTTGTTCTTCTATTTTATTCATATGTGAAGATGGCATGTTGGAGTAAACGAGTAACCAATGGTCTTTGCTATTGATGTATGATGTTTGAAGTCCTCAGCTTTTCTGTGATGTGGGACAGAGGGAGGGAGGCAGTGTTGGGGTCAATTCAAATTGAAATCGGTCAATTCATAAATTAAACTACATTTCCAATTCAATAATTGAGAAAATGGCAACTATTTTCATGACTTCTGAATAAACTGGACAGGATAAGCTATTCATTTCAGTTGTTCAATTTTTTAAATAGAAAATTCAGATCACTTCCTGAATTCAATGACTTCAATTTGAAGTGACACCAACCATGGAGGGAGGGATAGAATTGTTTGTCTATTTTTACATTGTACAACATGAGTAAAACATCAATTGTATGAGGTGTACTCATCTCTTTTAGTAGGGATGTACAGTATAAATTAAGTAGTTAGAGTATTACTGCAGTATTACAATAGTATAGCAATGTTCTATTGGAGAGGCCGAGCACCAGATTTCCTGCTGATACAGTGCCTGCCTGTCACCCAGCCTAGCAGAGCTATAGAAAACAACAACTGTTGATCACAGTTTGAGCTCTGAGCAGGCGTTCTTACATCACAGTTAGAGCTCTGAGCAGGCCTTCTTACATCACAGTCAAAGCTCTGAGCAGGCGTTCTTACATCACAGTTAGAGCTCTGAGCAGGCGTTCTTACATCACAGTCAAATCTCTGAGCAGGTGTTCTTACATCACAGTCAAAGCTCTGAGCAGGCGTTCTTACATCACAGTTAGAGCTCTGAGCAGGCGTTCTTACATCACAGTCAAAGCTCTGGGCAGGCGTTCTTACATCACAGTCAAAGCTCTGAGCAGGCGTTCTTACATCACAGTCAAAGCTCTGAGCAGGCGTTCTTACATCACAGTTAGAGCTCTGAGCAGGCGTTCTTACATCACAGTCAAAGCTCTGAGCAGGCGTTCTTACATCACAGTCGAAGCTCTGAGCAGGCGTTCTTACATCACAGTCAAAGCTCTGAGCAAGCGTTCTTACATCACAGTTAGAGCTCTGAGCAGGCGTTCTTACATCACAGTTAGAGCTCTGAGCAGGCGTTCTTACATCACAGTCAAAGCTCTGAGCAAGCGTTCTTACATCACAGTTAGAGCTCTGAGCAGGCGTTCTTACATCACAGTTAGAGCTCTGAGCAGGCGTTCTTACATCACAGTCAAAGCTCGGAGCAGGCATTCTTACATCACAGTCAAAGCTCTGAGCAGGCGTTCTTACATCACAGTTAGAGCTCTGAGCAGGCGTTCTTACATCACAGTCAAAGCTCTGAGCAGGCGTTCTTACATCACAGTTAGAGCTCCTAGCAGCCGTTCTTACATCACAGTTTACTGATAAATAAGAGCAATATGGCAGCCATTAGGCCGCTTAGGATGAAAATGATTAGGTGGGGATCTGTGGAGCGATGGGTACTAAGTATGGTTTAATCTTTAATAAGCAGTGATGGGTTTATGGTATTTTGCATTTTGGTATCAGTCGTCGGAACTGGAATGGGCCTTTCCAGTGCTTATGGATTACACTGCTGTACTATTGGACTGGACCCAGGCCAGCCTACATCATGGCAGCTGGCCAAGAAACAGATTAGTAATAAGCACGGCGTGAGATAATTACGGGCAGCCCAACCAATTAATTTCTGTTTATAAACCACTCCTAGATTTGAGGTTGTGTTTACCCATGGTGCAGTGGGGCAGGCATCCCCTGGTCAGGGTGTATTGGTGGCAGGTGGCGAGGGTTGTGGTTGGCGCCTCTCATATGGTCTGGAACACAGGATAAACACAGAGAACAGAGGTCAATTGATATTCAATCAACCTCCCAGAATGCAACAGTGTCTGATCCCATCTTAAAAGCCTTGAAAAATGCACTTAAAGAAACTAAAGCACCCACTGACTGACCAATGAGATTTTATTTTCTCTCCTTCATCCTTTCAATTTAAGATGAATGCATCTTCCTCTCAGGGTGGTCAATCTAGAAAAATACAGTAAATCGCATTTAGTCCATTAAACTTTCACACGAAAGCCGTGAGCCATTCTGCCCATACTTGGGGCATTAACGCTGATTGGAAACAGTTAAGACATTGAAGACACTGAAGTAAACTAATCAAGTGGAGTGAAACTGCTTCTTGTGTGACAAAGAACTAATCTCAGACATCAAATATCATTGCAGTTTTGGTGTTGTTGGTGGATATCATATTTGTATTCAAACAAAGCTGAGCTTGAATCATGCAAATTAAAAAAATATTTGATACAAATCTGTTATTAGTGTTAATATACAGTGTGTCTACAGTGTACCAGTGCTCCTCACCACTGCTCCCTGACAGTATTATCATTTTAAGGTGACCTTCCATCTCTGTTTCGATGGATGAAACATCAACCTTCATTGGCCCCTTTTCTACAGCCCTATATGGCCAATTCCTTCTTCTTCTTCTTCCCCTTCTCCCTTCTTCCTTAACACTAACCCTAGGAACATGGACAAAGAGCACCAGTGGCATGTCTTTGACCACTCCTTCCCCCTTCAGCCTACACTACAGTATGTCTCCCTTGAATGTGAGTATCAGACCTGCGGTGTGTGGTGGGTTTGTGGATATTGCTATCTATCCATCCAGGACGGACGGACCGTCAGACAGTTTCTCATCAGGAGAGAATAGCAATTAGTGTTAGCATGGTGATATGGTTTAGGGTGTTGGGTGTTGGGTAGCATGGTAGGGTCTAGGGGTTGTTCTAGGATAGGTCATTTGAGTGCTTTTGGTGGCAGCAGGGTGGAGGTGTGGCTCTCTCCTGGCTGTCACTAAGATGATTATGGTCTAGAAAAGGGGTGGCCTGGATAGCTAACTGGGTGTGCAGGATTTTGTTCCAGCCATGTACTAATGTAACAAACCTGATTCAGCTTACCTGAAATAACAAAAGTGAGGATCGTAAAGTAGGGATGCGATTTATTTTGAGATGCACAGCCTTGGGCTTGGTAGGTGCACTCTTGACATTTTCCATTTTGTGCATACCGCAGTGAAAGGGAAAGCAATTATCTGTCCCTGTCTTCCTTTGGTATTATGGAGCCTTTCATAGTGTTGTTGACTGTGACGTCACAAGGTGGCGGCTGTGGAGACTGACCTTTTGACAGACGCAGCCTGCAATCTTCACATCCGTGTAGGAGTTCAGCCAGCCAATCAGAGCTGCTCCTGCTGCTGCACATTCTTATCACCTGCATACAGCTGCTGCTGCCCCTGTGATGGAGCAAGGAGGACAGGGAGGGAGCGAGGGAAGGAGGGAGGGAGGGAAGAAGCAAGAGTGAGAGGGAGAGATGTTTCTGCGGTCCAAGAGGATGATTTCCGCTGCATGTACCAGGACATATCCATGTATTTTAAAGCACTACGTTCACATTTCATTTTCAGGGTTTGATATTGCTGTTGTGCTTAAACATATTTGAAGAAGAGTTTTTTTTAATGCTGTTTGAAAAATGTTCAGTGCCTCAATCATTGCAATTAAGTATAATGTTAGAAAAAATGTTAAATAGGGTTTTAGAGCAAAAGCTTTGTAGCCTTAGTGAAATGAAATAAAGAAAAAAAGCTCAATCTGAATTGATTTTCCTGTTAAGTTCTGCTGTACTTGTTACCATGGCAACCTGGTCATGTTCTCCTGGCCTCCTAGGGCAAGTGTAATTGTTGTCTGTTTCCCAAAGCCAAATTCTCCAGCTCTCTCAATGGTTCATCTACCAATCACATAAAAAAACATTCTCAAGGATACATTCCTTCTGGAGTCTCTACAATTAGAGCTTTATGAACCTGCCTGTGTAGCATTTAGCAGCCTCTGACTACTTTCATAAGAAGATAGTGTACTATGTTTACCTTTGCTAGCAATAAAGTAACGCCTTCTCTTCTCCCGTTCTATTTGATTATACATTATTGCCTACTTCAAAGGACTGTTGCATTTGTAATGTAAATAACTGCTTGTAGGGATGTACAGTAACTGCCATTGCCAAGCCTCCCTCATACTGTTTTTACAGGATTTCTATTTCCTACCCAAATGAGAGGAGAGAGAGAGCTCTCGATTTCTTGCAGGAATAATTAACTGAAATTTGGGCGGTATCGCATGCTTACTCAGCAAAAAGGCCTGGAAGGGTTCTCAACTATACGGCTTTGATTCAAAAGGGGCTTTGGGGTCACCAGTTTCCTCAGTATTTCAAGTCAGATTTTGTCCTGTCACTGTGTTGGACATATCCCAACTTTCTCTTCCAGATCAATAGTAATTAATAGTCCCCCCTAGAGGGATACTGACTGAAGTATCCATGTACTGTATGGTAAATAGTCAGACAGCTCTGTAGAAGAGAGGTTTAGAATAGCTGGCATTTGATACTAGGCACAGTGGTCATATGTCACTTCCTAGCCCCTTTGCTGTTTTGATAAAGACATTCTGTACAGTATTAAAGCAAGGGTCTGGTCTTAACTGGACACCTGGTGTTTACCTGCACACCATCAATCAAAGTCCCCATGGCCAAAATTGTATTTTTGACAAATGTACATTTATTGAGAGATTGAGAGAAAGACTTGCCTAATATTTTTTGAAATCTCATGTTTATTTTATTGTTATTGTTATTTGATATTACAAATTATTATATAGAAAGCCTGTTATTATTCTTAAATGTATTTCATTTGTCAGTAAGCTAGCTTGGAACACCTTTATTTAGGGAGTTTCTCCCATTCTTCTCTGCAGATCCTCTCAAGCTCTGTCAGGTTGGATGGGGAGCGTCGCAGCACAGTTATTTTTAGGCCTCTCCAGAGATGTTTGATCGGGTTCAAGTCTGGGCTCTGGCTGGGTCACTCAAGGACATTCTTAGACATGACCCGTAGCCACTCCTGCGTTGTCTTTGCTGTGGGCTTAGGGTTGTTGACCTGTTGGAAGGTGAACCTTCACCCTAGTCTGAGGACCTGTGCGCTCTGGAGCAGGTTTTTATCCAGGATCTCTCTGTACTTTGCTCCGTTCATCTTTCCCTCGATCCTGACTAGTCTCTCAGTCCCTGCCGCTGAAAAACATCTCCACAGCATGATGCTGCCACCACCATGCTTCACTGTAGGGATGGTGCAGGTTTCCTCCAGATGTGACGGTGGGCAATCAGACCAAAGTGTTCAATCTTGATTCCATCAGACCAGAGAATCTAGTTTCTTTAGGTGCCTTTTGGTAAACTGTGGGCTGTCATGTGCCTTTTACTGAGGAGTGGCTTCCATCTGGACACTCTACCATAAAGGCCTGATTGGTGGAGTGCTGCAGAGATGGTTGTCCTTCTGGAAGGTTCTCCCATCTCCACAGAGGAACTCTGGAGCTCTCCCTGACCAAGCCCCTTCTCCCCCAATTGCTCAGTTAGACCGGGCGTCCAGCTCTAGGAAGAGTCTTGGTGGTTCCAAACTTCTACCATTTAAGAAGGATGGAGGCTGCTGTGTTCTTGGGGAACTTCAATGCTGCAGACTTCTTTTAGTACCTTTCCCCAGATCTTCAAAAAGTTTGACAGCTGCACCATCGAGAGCATCCTGACTGGTTGCATCACTGCCTGGTATGGCAACTGCTCGGCCTCCAACCGCAAGACACTACAGAGAGTAGTACGTATTGCCCAGTACATCACTGGGGCCAAGCTTCCTGCCATCCAGAACCTCCATACCAGGCGGTGTCAGAGGAAGGCCCTAAAAATTGTCATGGGCTCTAGCAACCCATGTCATAGACTGTTCTCTCTGCTACTGCATGGCAAGTGGTACCGGAGCGCCAAGTCTAGGTCCAAAATACTTCAGCTTCTACCCCTAAGCCAAAAGACTCCTGAACAGCTAATCAAATGGCTAACCAGACCATTTGCATAGCCCCCCTTTTACGCTGCTGCTACTCTCTGTTTATTATCTATGAATAGTCACTTTAACTCTACCTACATGTGCATATTACCTCAATTACCTCGACTAACCGGTGCCCCAGCACATTGACTCTGTACCAGTACCCCCTGTATATAGCCTCGCTATTGTTATTTTACTGTTGCTCTTTAATTATTTGTTACTGTTCTTTTTTCTTTTTCACTTATCTATTTACTTATTTTTTCTTAAAACTACATTGTTGTAAGTAAGCATTTCACTGTAAGGTCTACACCTGTAATATTCAACGCATGTGACAAATACATTTGATTTGATTTGACACAATCCTGTCTCGTAGCTTCACGGACAATGTCATTCGATCTCATGGCTTTGTTTTTGCTCTGACATGCACTGTGGGACCTTACGTAGACAGGTGTGTGCCTTACCAAATCATGTCCAATCAATTGAAGTTACAAGAGGTGAACTCCAATCAAGTTGTAGAATCGTCTCACAGATGCTCAATGGAAACAGAATGCACCTGAGCTCAATTTCGAGTCTCATAGATAAGGGTCTGAAAACTTATGTCAATAAGGTATTTCTATTTTATTTTCTATAAACCTGTTTTTGGTTTGTCATTATGGGGTAGTTTGTGTAGATTGATGATATTTTTTATATTTTTATCCATTTTAGAATAAGGCTGTAATGTAACAAAATGTGGAAAAAGTCAAGGGGTCTGAATACTTTCCGAATGCACTGTATATACACTGAGTGTATAAACATAAGGAACACCTTCCTAATATTGAGTTGCACCCCTTTTTGCTCTCAGAACAACCTCAATTCTTCGGGACATGAACAAGGTGCTGAAAGCGTTCCACAGGGATGCTGGCCATGTTGACTCCACTGCTTCCCACAGTTGTGTCAAGTTAGCTGGATGTCCTTTGGGTGGTGGACCATTCTTGATACATATGGGAAAATGTTGAGCGTGAAAAACCAAGCAGTGTTGCAGTTCTTGACACACTCAAACTGGCACACCTGGCACCTACTACTATAACCTGTTCAAAGGCACAACTTTTGTCTTGCCAATTCAACCTCTGAATGGCACACACACAATCCATGTCTGAATTGTCTCAAGTCTTAAAAATCATTCTTTAACCTATCTCCTCCCCTTCATCTACAGAGATTGAAGTGGATTTAACAGCATACATCAATAAAGGATCACTCATGGAAAGAGTTTCTAATGTCTTGTACACTCAGTGTATGTTTACCATTTTCCTATTTTGCCCCTCTCCCTGACTCTATTCCTCTCTCACCTCTTTCTCTCTCTCCCACTTTCCCTCTGAAATGCACTACTGAAACAAGTAAAAGTGATCATTTGAAACATCTATTGTGAGTGCCTGGCAGACAGATAGAGGCTGCATAACTATCAGTTCTTCTGTGGGAGAAATCTATTTGCTTGATGAAGCTGCTTGCATAATCCTTTAGTTACACTTGCCAGCTTTGAGCAAAGATATGGCACTTTGGGATTTTGCAGGACAAAGAGGATAAAGAAATGGGAGGACAGAGAAATGAAACTGATGCATGCATGCGCAGGGTCCTTTGCATGCCCATGGTCCTTTGCATGCCCAGGGTCCTTTGCATGCCCAGGGTCCTTTGCATGCCCAGGGTCCTTTGAGTTCTTTAAAATTACATTGAATTTAAGTGGAAGGAAACGTTGATGAGCACACGCCGTTTTAGGATAATTATAGGAAAGATGGTGAAATGCTGAAAATAAAATGTCAGATATACAGTACCAGTCAAAAGTTTGGACACACTGTAACGCTTGTCTTCGTCCTCCTCTGACCAGGAGTAAGAAATGTCAGACCAATACGCAGCGTGGTAAGTGTTCATCCTTTTAATAAACTGAAATGAACACTAAATACAAAGTAACAAAAGAGAACAAACGAAACAGCCACGTCTGGTACAACACACACTAAACAGAAAATAATCACCCACAAAACACAATAGAAAACAGGCTCCCTAAATATGGTTCTCAATCAGGGACAACGATTGACAGCTGCCTCTGATTGAGAACCATACCAGGCCAAACACAGAAATAGCAGATCATAGAAAAACTAACATAGACAACCCACCCAACTCACGCCCTGACCATACTAAAACAAAGACATAACAAAAGAACTAAGGTCAGAACGTGACACACACCTACTCATTCAAGAGTTTTTTCTTTATTTTGACTATTTTCTACATTGTAGAATAATAGTGAAGACATCAAAACTATGAAATAATAGATATCGAATCATGTAGCGACCAAAGAAGTGTTAAAGAAATGAAAATATATTTTATATTTGAGATTCTTCTAAGTAGTCACCCTTTGCCTTGATGACAGCTTTGCACACTCTTGGTATTCTCTCAACCAGCTTCATGAGGAATGCTTTTCCAACAGTCTTGAAGGAGTTCCCACATATGCTGAGCACTTGTTGCACAGCCTGGAGGTGTGTTTTGGGTCATTATCCTGTTGACATCAAATGATAGTTCCACTAAGCGCAAACCAGATAGGATGGCGTATCACTGCAGTATGCTGTGGTAGCCATGCTGGTTAAGTGTGCCTTTAATTCTAAATAAATCACTGTCAGTGTCACCAGCAAAGCACCCCAACACTATCACATCTCCTCCTCCATGCTTCATGGTGGGAACCACACATGCGGAGATCATCAATTCACCTACTCTGCGTCTCACAAGACATGGTGGTTGGAACCAAAAATCTCAAATTTGGACTCACCAGACCAAAGGACAGATTTCCACCTGTCTAATGTCCATTGCTTGTGTTTCTTGGCCCAAGCAAGTCTCTTCTTCTTATTGGTGTCCTTTAGTAGCAGTTTCTTTGCAGCAATTCAACCATGAAGACCTGATTCACGCAGTCTCCTCTGAACAGTTGATGTTGAGATGTGTCTGTTACTAGAACTCTGTGAAGCATTTATTTGGGCTGCAATTTCTGAGGCTGGTAACTCTAATGAACTTATCCTCTGCAGCAGAGGTAACTCTGGGTCTTCCACTCCTGTGGCGGTCCACATGAGAGCCAGTTTCATCATAGTGCTTAATGTTTTTTGTGACTGCACTTGAAGAAACGTTAAAAGTTCTTGAAATGTTCTGGATTGACTGACCTTCATGTCTCAAAGTAATGATGGACTATCGTTTCTCTTTGTTTATTTGAGCTGTTCTTGCCATAATATGGGCTATCTTCCTTATACCACCCCTACCATGTCACAACACAACTGATTGGCTCAAACACATTAATAAGGAAAGAAATTCCACAAATTAACTTTTAGCAAGGCACACCTGTTAATTGAAATGCATTCCAAGTGACTACCTCATGAAGCTGAGAGAATGCCAAGAGTGTGCAAATGTGGCTACTCCAAAAATGTATTTTATGCTGCTGCATAAATGATGTGTATGTGTGTGTATGTTGTGTTGTAAGCTGTTAGTAGCCCATGTGCCACACCCTAATAATTGAGTCCCTTTCCCCCTCATAACGTAGCCGACTGTTCTGCCTTGGTGGTGCACATGTAGCCTAGAGCCTTTTTTAGTGTTATGGAATCATCAAATATTGTAAGAGCTTTCATTGTCTGCTTATAAGCACCTTTTATTGATCCTACGGTTCTGACTTGGTGTACAGGGAGAATACTGTAAGAACGACCCATGTTCTGAATTCGATGTTAATTTCATATAACAAATAGTTATATTGACTACGTCCATCCTAGCTAGCTCATTAATCGAAATTATGGATTGCCTCTTAAATGCTCGTCATCATTTGTTTAAGCAAGTCAGCCATAATAGCTATGTTTTTTGAAAAGGCAGAAAATGAGGCTGAATGAACTGGTGTGCCTCCAGACAAGGCTCACCTGAAAGCCAGGTGTAGCAGTGGTAAGGATTCACTACATGGTGCTGAAAAAAATGCTCTGCTGTTTTGACAGCTTTATGTAGGCCCTAACAGTTTGTGGTCACCGTTTGTAATCCGTTATAGTGCAATGAATGTATTGTTTAGTGTTGTGTTTTGTAGAGGCTTTGCTGGCATGCATCTACAACTACTAAAGAACACCAATGAGTTTACCCCATCAAGTTTTACATGCTAAAATCGCCTCTGGCTCAGACTCTTCTGCCCTTGCGCTGTATTCCAAGCCCAGTGTGTGCTCTGTGGGCTTGGGTTTAATGGACAGCTACTGAAAGCTAGTCCAATATGTAGAGAAGCATGCTACACATTCCACTTACCAAGACCACTCATACCAGAGGGCTGCAAGAAAATTAACCATAGAATAGAGTGAGAAATCAAATGTGCCCCTGATTTTTATTTTATACTTTTTGGGGGATTTCCACATACACTTCCTGTATTTACAACATGGCTGCCATCACTGTCTTTGGACTTTTTCTGTCTGTCAGGCACAAATAACATTAACATTTCATTACCAGTGTGATACAATAGTAATGTATGTAAAAAAAAAAATGGAAATTTCAGCATCCTGGCAGGTTGAAATATTTATGCCACTGCGAGGTAAATGGCTCCAAATCTGAGAGTGAAAATTGCAGAAGGATGCAAGAAGAAATTGCTTGTAAAGCTGGGCTCTCAAGGGCTGGGCTGCATAGTCAATGAAGTGAAGTGTGTATTGTACCCCCAGCATTGAGACTGCTTCATGCAAGCCCATCCTATTTTTACAGGGAAGACAGGTCTGTTGCTATGCTCTTTGAGAAGGTCTCCTGCAGTAAAACAAAAGAGCATTCGCCACTATCACACCTCGTAGTGGACACAGAGGGAGAATTAGAGGCTCTGTGCTGGCTGGAGGTTTTTGTTGATAATTGATGATTTGTTCCGTTATGCACGCTGAAAAGGACAGAGTTGACACCTGCAGAAAAGGACTACTGGATTGTAGCAAAGGTGTTAATGCATAGAAGAGAGCCAAAAAAAAGCAGACATACCACTATATACATACAGTACGTATAAGTGATTTGAAGTATTTATCAAAGACATCATCCTTTGCTTAATAGATTTCATATGACAAACTTAAACGCACAAAATCAAATGTATTTGGTTGTAGAAGTTACTTCTATAGAATCTTGTATTTAGAATAAAAAAATGTATTATTATTTGATATGATTTATATTAGAACATTTGGTATGAAAACACGTTTTTGACAGTTTTTTTTAATGGGACCTTGCTCTCAAGACTTGTAACAGTGCCACTGATCCAATATAATGCAGCTGTAATACAGCTGTAATATAAGAAAACATGTTAACAGTATTGTTAATATTATAATCTATACAAAGTTTTTAAACAGCATTTTTTGTTGTTGCTGTGATTCTTGTTAATACAGGATAATACAGGATTATTATATTTTAAACAAAAGTTTATTCCTAAAACAGGGGTAGGCAAACGACAGGTTAAGGCAGGCAGGGGTCAATGAGAAGGTATAAACGGTCCAGAACGGCATGCAGTCTCAGGGTCAGGGCAGGCAGGGGTCAATAATCCAGAACGGTGGGGTAAGGTACAAAACGGCAGGCAATCTCAAGGTCAGGGCAGGCAGAATGGTCAAAACCCGGGAAGGATTAGAAAACAGGAGTAGAAAAACAGGCAGGACCAAGGAAAATGCTGGTAGGTATGAATGAACAAAACTAACTGGCAACAGACAAACAGAGAACACAGGTAGAAATACACAGGGGATAATGGGGAAGATGGGCAACACCTGGAGGGAGGTGGAGACAAGCACACGGACAGGTGAAACTGATCAGGGTGTGACAGTATAGTTGGACTGCACACGTAATGTAATCAGTAATCATGTAGTGAAAAGTGTACCGTAAAGATTGGAATCAAGAAGGTTAAATCAAAGTGAACTGCAGTCTGTTGCTAGGGTGACTAATTCTCAATATTCCCCACTGTTCAAGGATATGCTGTGTAACACAAAAGGCTTGATATGTATAGTATATGCATTCATAGCCTATTTACAGTAGATGCCTGTTGTGTACAACTGTGCATGAATGCTGATGTGGATGCATGTGTGTGTATTTGTGTGCATGAGAAGAAGGAAAGTTAGAGTGTGTGTGCATGTGAGAGAAATTAAAGGAAAAAGATTAAGTAAAGCGGTGTGTGTGGATGAGGCAGGTGATCAGGCTCCCAGTACAGAGAGCTCCAGCTAGCTGCTGGTAATAATGGTTATTTTCTCCTCTCCTTTCCTCAGCATTTGTGCTCGGGCCTCTGGCAGATGGATTGTGGAAGGTTACACCTTTTAATTGGGGGAGGCAGGGTGAGGCTGCTGTGGTGTTACTGTAGTGTAATGGAAGCCTGGGAACAGAACAGCCTTGGCTGCTGCTCTGCTCTGGGGCCAGACAGGGAAGCAAGGGAGCAGGCAGCTAACCAGGACAGCCAGTCTCTTATCAGCAGAATACAAATAGCAGCTAGAGAGGAGTACTATGGATTAGGCCGTTCTATTACACAATGTTTTTCATGCTGCTTCAGAGGGAGGGGAGGGCTGCGGTGTGTCTGTCTGTATGGAGGGAAGGAACTCATCAAGTTGCATGTGTTTGACATGCATGGCGGCCCACACCTACATGTACGGGGTGGCAGGTAGCAAAGTGGTTAGAGCGATGGGCCAGTAACTGGTCGCAGGTTCGAATAACTGAGCCAGCAAGGTGAAAATCTGTTGATGTGCCCTTGAGGAACACACTCAACTCTAATTTTCTCCAGGGGCGCTGTACTACTATGTAAAACAGCACATTTCATGTGACTAATATATATATACAGTGGGGAGAACAAGTATTTGATACACTGCCGATTCTGCCGGTTTTCCTACTTACAAAGCATGTAGAGGTCTGTAATTTTTACCATAGGTACACTTCAAATGTGAGAGACGGAATCCAAAACAAAAATCCAGAAAATCAGTGTATGATTTTTAAGTAATTAATTTGCATTTTATTGCATGACATAAGTATTTGATCACCTACCAACCAGTAAGAATTCCGGCTCTCACAGACCTGTTAGTTTTTCTTTAAGAAGCCCTCCTGTTCTCTACTCATTACATGTATTAACTGCACCTGTTTGAACTACTTACCTGTATAAAATACACTTTTCCAAGCACTCAATCAAACAGACTCCAACCTCTCCACAATGGTCAAGACCAGAGAGCTGTGTAAGGACATCAGGGATAAAATTGTAGACCTGCACAAGGCTGGGATGGGCTACAGGACAATAGGTGCTTGGTGAGCTTGGTGAGAAGGCAGCAACTGTTGGCGCAATTATTAGAAAATGGAAGAAGTTCAAGATGACGGTCAATCTCCCTCGGTCTGGGGCTCCATGCAAGATCTCACCTCGTGGGGCATCAATGATCATGAGGAAGGTGAGGGATCAGCCCAGAACTACACGGCAGGACCTGGTCAATGACCTGAAGAGAGCTGGGACCACAGTCTCAAAGAAAACCATTAGTAACACACTATGCCGTCATGGATTAAAATCCTGCAGCGCCTGCAAGGTCCCCCTGCTCAAGCCAGCGCATGTCCAGGCCCATCTGAAGTTTGCCAATGACCATCTGGATGATCCAGAGGAGGAATGGGAGGTCATGTGGTCTGATGAGACAAAAATAGAGCTTTTTGGTCTAAACTCCACTCGCCGTGTTTGGAGGAAGAAGAAGGATGAGTACAACCCCAAGAACAACATCCCAACTGTGAAGCATGGAGGTGGAAACATCATTCTTTGGGAATGCTTTTCTGCAAAGGGAACAGGACGACTGCACCGTATTGAGGGGAGGATGGGTGGGGCCATGTATCGCGCGATCTTGGCCAACAACCTCCTTCCCTCAGTAAGAGCATTGAAGATGGGTCGTGGCTGGGTCTTCCAGCATGACAATGACACACAGCCAGGGCAACTAAGGAGTGGCTCCGTAAGAAGCATCTCAAGGTCCTGGAGTGGCCTAGCCAGTCTCCAGACCTGAACCCAATAGAAAATCTTTGGAGGGAGCTGAAAGTCCATATTGCCCAGCGACAGCCCCGAAACCTGAAGGATCTGGAGAAGGTCTGTATGGAGGAGTGGGCCAAAATCTCTGCTGCAGTGTGTGCAAACCTGGTCAAGAACTACAGGAAATGTATGATCTCTGTAATTGCAAACAAAGGTTTCTGTACAAAATATTAAGTTCTGCTTTTCTGATGTATCAAATACTTATGTCATGCACTAAAATGCTAATTAATTACTTAAAAATCATACAATGTGATTTTCTGGATTTATGTTTTAGATTCCGTCTCTCACAGTTGAAGTGTACCTATGATAAAATGACAGACCTCTACATGCTTTGTTAGTAGGAAAACCGGCAGAATCGGCAGTGTATCAAATACTTGTTCTCCCCACAGTGCCAGCCAAAAGTTTGGACACACCTACTCATTCAAGGGTTTTTCTTTATTTTTACTATGTTCTACATTGTAGAATAATAGTGAAGACATCAAAACTATGAAATAATACATTTGGAATCATGTAGTAACCAAAAAAGTCTTAAACGAATTAAAATATATTTTATTTTTGAGATTCTTCAAAATAGCAACCCTTTGCCTTGATGCCAGCTTTGCACACTCTTGGCATTCTCTTAACCAGCTTCACGAGGTAGTCACCTGTAATACATTTCCATTAACAGATGTGTCTTGTTAAAAGTTAATTTGTGGAATTTCTTTCCTTATTAATGCGTTTTAGTCAATCAGTTGTGTTGTGAGAAGGTGGGGTGGTATACAGAAGACGTTTAGTATAAAACCAAGTCCATATTATGGCAAGAACAGCTCAAATAAGCAAAGAGAAACAACAGTTCATCATTACTTTACGACATGAAGGTCCGTCAATCTGGAAAATTTCAACAACTTTCAATATTTCTTCAAATACAGTCGCAAAAAACATTATGTGCTATGTGTTTTACACGTGTTTTCACTTTGTCAATGTGGGGAATTGTGTGTAGATTGCTCAGGATTCTATATTTTTTTTAAATCAATTTTATAATAAGGCTAACGTAACAAAATGTGTAAAAAGTAAAATGGTCTGAATACTTTCCGAAGGTACTGTATTTAAAAAAACTCTCTACTGTATGATGGATGATGATGTGATATTAGTAAAGTAGGATGTTATTAGAAATGACAGTAGATGATTTTCATATCATGATACACCCTGTAGGATGTATTTCCTAGCCATTTGCATCAGTAGGTTTTTGTCTGTCATCCATTTGCCTTTTTCTGGTAGCGAAGAAAATTATTACTTGAAAATGAAGTATGTCATTTGGGGATTTTGCTACGTATTTCACAAAGGGTCTCTTGATGGTAGTTTGTAGTGATGTGTGTGTGTGTGTCACTCTCCCTACATGTCATTCTTTTCCTGGGGAGGGTGTTTGTCATGTCTGATTATAGTTAACCCCTGTGAAGCGGCTGGTCCCTCCCTCCCTCACCCCTTCTGGTTTTCAGACAGGCGAAAACCAGAACAGAATATTCCCCCTCATGGTCTCCCTCCCTAGCTCTCCCGCGGGTGGTGTCTCCTAGGAAACCGTGTCAGAGTTGACTGTGGAGCACAGATGGATCGCTGCCCTTTATCAGGTTATACCACTGGCCTATTAAAAAATAACCAGCCTACCTCTGTGATGCTACTACAAACCCCTCTTCCCACCCTAAATGGACTGTCCCTTGTCCTACCCACCTGACACGTGTGGACATTGGGTGTGCCAGGCTGAAACAGGCAGGTTGTGTGGTGCTGAGGCTGTGTGTGTGGCTGAGTGATGGAGGAGGATATCTCCTAGTGAATAAGATGGAGTGAAGAGCAATTCTACACAAGTATCTTCTACCCTTACTGTGTCCTTGGGAGAGAAACAAAATGGAGACCACCCTTTTCTCTGTCTGTATAGACTGTCTGCTGGATATAACTGCTATCTTGATCATATCTTACCACTTAGCACACAATGTACAAGTAACAAGGTAGGTGGTATTCACAGGACATAGCCTTATGTATATGGGAGTGTAGGAAATGTTCAATAATAACTTAACATGAGGGCAGACATACACACCGTACATACTGTTTACATGTTCACAACCGCCTTGTTTCAAGTAACTGGTGCCTGAGAGAGACAATATATATGCCCTACAAACATGTTGTTTTAGAAGACTCCCAGAGATTATTATGGACAGTGTCTGTCTGACACACAATGTTTTTAGTACTTCATGACTTGACTTCCTAGCCATCATTAAAGGCAAACTGAGAGTGAAGATGAGCCTCTTTTACTTTGCATTAACTGTTAATCCAAACGGAACTTTTCTGTATTTAATTTCTGTTTCTCCAGACGTTTGGTGAGACACTGACTCGGGTGGGCCTCACCTCACCCTGACCTCAGTCCTAGGGAACACCACAGCTAGTCAGGGAGTCAGAGATGGATGTTTTGGCCTTCAGTCAGACAGTCAGGCCGTCAGTCAGGCGGACACACAGTGACAGGCCTCTACAGTAATTACCCCAGCCAGGCCTCATCCACACAGGAATGTACTGCCATGTGGTAATCCTGGGAGTATATGGAGGGGAGAAATTAGCATCCCACAAGAAAATAAATAAATGAATAAGGGAACATTAGGGCCTAATAGTCTGACCCATGTGTGTGGGTCTTGAAACAGAATCTGCTTTCTACCATCAGCGTCTGTTGGCACTCATCTCTAAATCGTCTAATAACAACAACAACAACAACAACAACAACATCTACAACAACTCACTTGTTGGGAGAATTAGAGATGGTATCCCCTTTATAGCCATAGTGTTCTCAAAGCTGCAGTGTATCAAAGATGGAAGCCAAGCCATTTGATTGTGGAGGGAAAAAGTTCTCTATATTGTCAGCATCACATCCTCATTTGGATAGACCTACCGCCAGAGACAATTTGTAAACCGATCAACCTGCCACCAAGCTTGTACTTACAACAATTTTGGTTCCCTGTCGATCCAGTTCTTTCTCCTTTTTTGGCACCAGGGTATCTTTTCCAGGCTGATTTGCATCAATAAACCAGGGTAAGCAAGGCTTTTAATGCCTAATGTGGCTGTAATGAGCTGTCGCATTACGCAGAGTGCTGAGGTTCAAGCTTATTAGTTGCTTGGTTGCTCATAACATTTTTGTTCTTCCTTCAGTACTTCAATGTTACAAATTTGTCAATTAGATTTTTCTCCATCCCCTCTCTTTTTTAATATACTGGTGCTCTAAAAATAGACTCCTATTATCTACAAAGCCTGGGCCCTCTACTCAATTGTATCAGCGATCAGAACTGTGGACACACGACTCAGATATTACAATAGAAGTTACACACTAACACTAGCTAGTGTTAGATAATGCTAGCCCCACAGAGATATCCCCTGGTTAACAGTAGGCTACGTGCTAGGCTAATTTAGATTGGAGGGAAAGGGGCTTTATCTGTGAATAATTGCCCATCTCCATACAGCTTTTTAGCTTTTTGGTCTTTATACTAAAGTAGTATGGTTTGAAGCTGTGAGATTATGCTTGAAGCCTGTATCACTGACTGGTACTTCAATAGTAGTCTAGCCTAATCCTAGCACACAGTGTATTGTGTCTAAAGCATCATAATATATTTGTTTACCTGAAGGAAATATGGAGGAGTGGGGTGGAAGCTGTCCAATTTTCCCTTTTCTTTAATTTAAAGCCTCATAATTTGAATGTACTGCAATTTAGAGGGACTAGGATTCAACACATGAACCATATGCAATTACTATACCAAACAGTGAGATTGGATATATTTTATAAGACATGATCTACAGAATGTGTACAGGCAACCAGCAGCAATAATAGATCAAGCTTAGCCTTGAACTGATTCCAGGTAATTCAGAGGATACGACCACATTTAGTTATCTTGAGAGAAAATGGAACAAGAAGAGAACACTAGGATAAAAGCCAACATTACAGAATATCCTACATGTACAGTGGGGAGAACAAGTATTTGATACACTGCCGATTTTGCAGGTTTTCCTACTTACAAAGCATGTAGAGGTCTGTCATTTTTATCATAGGTACACTTCAACTGTGAGAGATGGAATCTAAAACAAAAATCCAGAAAATCACATTGTATGATTTTTAAGTAATTAATTTGCATTTTATTGCATGACATAAGTATTTGATCACCTACCAACCAGTAAGAATTCCGGCTCTCACAGACCTGTTAGTTTTTCTTTAAGAAGCCTTCCTGTTCTCCACTCATTACCTGTATTAACTGCATCTGTTTGAACTCGTTACCTGTATAAAAGACACCTGTCCACACACTCAATCAAACAGACTCCAAAGGTCCCCCTGCTCAAGCCAGCGCATGTCCAGGCCCGTCTGAAGTTTGCCAATGACAATCTGGATGATCCAGAGGAGAAATGGGAGAAGGTCATGTGGTCTGATGAGACAAAAATAGAGCTTTTTGGTCTAAACTCCACTCGCCGTGTTTGGAGGAAGAAGAAGGATGAGTACAACCCCAAGAACACCATCCCAACCGTGAAGCATGGAGGTGGAAACATTATTCTTTGGGGATGCTTTTCTGCAAAGGGGACAGGATGACTGCACCGTATTGAGGGGAGGATGGATGGGGCCATGTATCGCGAGATCTTGGCCAACAACCTCCTTCCCTCAGTAAGCATTGAAGATGGGTCATGGCTGGGTCTTCCAACATGACAACGACCCGAAACACACAGCCAGGGCAACTAAGGAGTGGCTCCGTAAGAAGGAGTGGGCCAAAATCCCTGCTGCAGTGTGTGCAAATCTGGTCAAGAACTACAGGAAACATATGATCTTTGTAATTGCAAACAAAGGTTTCTGTACCAAATATTAAGTTCTGCTTTTCTGATGTATCAAATACTTATGTCATGCAATAAAATGCTAATTAATTACTTAAAAATCATACAATGTGATTTTCTGGATTTTTGTTTTAGATTCCGTCTCTCACAGTTGAAGTGTACCTATTAAAAAAATTACAGGCCTCTACATGCTTTGTAAGTAGGAAAACCTGCAAAAACGGTAGTGTATCAAATACTTGTTCTCCCCACTGTATGTAGGGCTCTGGGTAAGATATTAGGCCTGGATCTTACCGGTCTCTCTTCCTAGGCCTATGGCTCCTGTACAGTGTTCGATGTGCCAATTGATAACGAAAGGGAAGGCAAATTAGTTCTGGCTGAGAAAAGAGGCGTTCAATTAAGCATCGGTTTGTTTACTCAAAGATCCCAACCAAGAAGTTGAGTCTCTCGGGGTGGCAGCAAGTCCCTTGGGAGGCCAGTAATTAACGCTGAAGGGGGGGAGGAGGCGGGAGGTCCTGTTAAGCTGCATTTTCATCTTCCAATTGCTACACCGTAAAATAATGTGCCCCGAGGCGACTGTTGACATTGTGTTCCAAGCCGTCACACTGTAGCGCTAGCTCTCCATTATTCTAATGTATTTATATATCACAGCTAAATGGAAGGCCCTGTTACAGATTCATCTACATAAAAGAGTATCGTAGCGCCGGAGGGCTTGAACAGATGAGAGCGTTTAGTAAAGCCCCCGTCCCCCCTTACACAACCTTCTTCCCCTGCGTAGCCTACCCTCTGCTGACTACTCTGTTAACTTGTCGCTTGTCATCGCCAAGAAGCAAGTAACCAAATGCCATGCTGTTTGTGGGTACGCACACGCACACGCACACGCACACGCACACACACACACACACACAAATGTCCTTCTATGACAAAGAGAGCTATTCCCTCTGCAAACGGGTCTCAGATGATGAAAGTGTCTGATTTCTGCTGTGGAGTGTGGATGTGATCGGAGGGATACCATTTTCATGTCTCTCTCTCTTTTCTCTCTCTCCATCTCTCTGCATAATGTAGTCTGTTTCGTTCCTCCTACGATGAGTGTACTGGAGCAAACTGGTTTCCAGCTGATGGCTTATTTTCCTGTGTCTGTGTGACGCCCAGGCTGTTTCATCACCGTCCGTCTTTCTGTGGGGCTGTCACCAACACTGCCGCCGTCACCACAGCGAGGAAACCCCCGCCCGTGACGTCACCACATTCTAATCTACAGCTGATTGACGGCTGCATTGGATATGGCTGGCGCTCTAACAAGGGTGGCAGCTTGTAGTGTGTATGTTTGTGTGGGTGTGTTTGTGCATGTGTGTGTAGGGTTATATTGAAATGGATGAGATGGACCATAACTGTCTTCAAAGAGGCCATTCGTCCCCATTGACTAGGTGCTGCCCCTCCGTTACAAGCCTGTAAAGAGTGTTAATTACAGTCCATGCAATTAAGCCTGATGTCTGAGTGCTCTGGCCTTAGGACAACGTTGCCTGAGCGTTTGTCCTGAACGTATGTACACATACGAGGAGGAGACCGATAAAATACGTCAAAGGCCATCTGTGACAGCTGGTTCATAATCAGATTACCTCCCGTTCAATCTGGGTTGGGGGGCGCAGTCCAACGTCTGGCAATTTGGGCTACATTGGAGGTTACATTGGAGGACCTGCAGCCTACAGTATGTGACTGTAGCTAGTTCATTCTCTTTGACCCCGTTACCCTATGACCGGCCTGCCCTGGATGGGCCGGGTCAGGTTTCTCCCCTGTGTTTGATAGTGCCTGCTCTGCAGAAGGTGACTTGAAGGGAGAACTAGCGTGTCAGTGTGTCAGACAAGCTGATGACTTACATATAGTCTGCCCCACTTATGCACGCACACTCCCTCGCCCTGTCCCTTTTCTCTCTCTCTCCCCTCCGCTTCTGCCTCTCTCTCTCTCTCTCTCTCTCTCTCTCCTCCCCTTCTCTCTCTCTCTCGCTCCTCCCCTTCTCTCTCTCTCTCTCTACTCCCCTTCTCTCTTGCTCTCTCTCTATCCTCCCCTTTTCCCTCTCATACTCTCTCTCTTCTCCTTTTCTCTCGCTCCTTTGCTCTGCCTACTGTCTAGCTCTGTGACGGTAATTAGTGTTGAAAAGGACATTTTCAGCAAAAGCTTTCAAATGCTATTTAGTTCTCCCCTTGAGCTAGAGAGCCTGCCTCACCCCATACACCCTTCCTTGTTACTGTCTCTCTGTCTTATGATCGCTGTGCATCTTGATGCTTGTGCTTTTGGTTATTTGCATATAGTTTGTTCTCAGCTTAGATATTTTCTCCCGTTTTTTTACTCTCTTTTCCCATAATCAGCCTGGAGCTGAGTAATGTGTGTGCATGTGTAAGTTTGTGTGTGTCTTTATAGTAAATCTTTGTTTGTGTTGTGAGGGAGATTGCCGGAGCAGTTTGGCACCTCTCAGCTGGACCTGCCAGAGCCTCATAGTGCTGACGCAGTGCGAAGGTCATCCACACCACAGGGGGCAGCATCCACACTTCAGATACCCCACCAGGCTGTTTTCTCTCCCCCTCTGCTTCACCACGGGCGTCTGCTGACCTCTCTCTGGGTCACAGGGGTGGCACTTCTCCGTGCCACAGCCCAGAAGCATCAACACCGCCTCCCTTCCCCACTTGGCCACCTGACCTGATACCCTACAGTATGTACAGTAAAATCTTACATTTCACAATAGAAGGGTTGTATCTGTGTTGTCTTTCTCTGTTTGTTATTGCTGGGTTGGACCTGTACTGTACATACTTTACATTAAATACATTGGCTTTCCTGTGGTGGATCACAGTGGGTACCTCTGATGGGAAGGGTGGCATGCTTCCAATTGGGTTTACTAGGCTGTCACTCAAGATCTAAAGTTATCCCAGCCCCTCAGTACTGGGCTTCATTTCCTGGCACAGTGGAAACAGAGCCACACTCACTCTGTCTGACTGACACCCATTCAATGAGATATCCACTTGAGTGTGGCTGAGTGTTCTGTTCTTCAAACAGATTATT
Organism: Oncorhynchus tshawytscha; assembly: GCF_018296145.1. NCBI lineage: Eukaryota > Metazoa > Chordata > Actinopteri > Salmoniformes > Salmonidae > Oncorhynchus > Oncorhynchus tshawytscha. The sequence goes on from NC_056441.1 coordinate 68,472,348, forward strand.
TTCATTGGAGTCTACCGACAGGAATCTTCATTATAAATAAGCTGCTGTAAAATAGATCATGTTAAGAACTTAGTTACACCACAAGGTGATGTGCGGTGCTTTTTGTACCCAAATGTTAGCCTAGTTACCACATATATAATGTAGAAGAAAAATAGAGACATAATCTCATATGTCAGCTATTGTACAGTAGCAGCACTACAAACACACTGTCTGTAGCGTCTCAGGGAGACAGCAGCAGAGCTGGTTAGTGTGACACTGGTTATTGTGACAGTCTCTCTGCAGCCTCCGACTGCAGTTATCCAGGAGAGGATGATGACGTCTTTGTCTGGGTTTTTCTTCCTGGGTGATCAGGGTGGATCTCCGGGTCCCCCAGTCCCCCCATCTGGCATGTCTGTGATAGGCCTCTTAGAGCTGAGAGAGGTATACACCACTGCTCTCTGCTCCTGTCACTGCTCTGCTCTACACCACCCCGCACCGCCTGTGACTCCCTGCCGTTGTCACAGTAACCATCTCACCTTCCCTCCCCAGTCACACCTAATGAGATGAGTGTATCTGCTGGAGGACAGAGAGAGAAAGACAGGGGAATCGGGAGGGAGGGCGATCGAGCGAGGGGGAATGGAGAGCAGGGGCAGAGAGAAGAGCCCCCTAAGCAAGCTGGTCCTGGGGCTCTGTTCACAAACACAAACAGATCCCACAGAGCCCCAAGACAGCAACACAATTAGACACAACCAAATCTTTGAGAAAACATAAAGATAATTACTTGACACGTTGGAAATAATTTACAAAATAACTGAGCAAACTAGAATGCTATTTGGCCCTAAACAGAGCGTACACAGTGGCAGAATACCTGACCACTGTGACTGACCCAAAATTAAGGAAGTCTTTGACTATATACAGACTCAGCGAGCATAGCCTTGCTATTGAGAAGGGCCGCCGAAGGCAGACCTGCTCTCAAGAGAAGACAGACTATGTGCACACTGCCCACAAAATGAGGTGGAAACTGAGCTGCACTTCCTAATCTTCTGCCAAATGTATGACCATATTAGAGACACATTCATATCATATCTATTGGGTGAAATACCACAGTGTGCAATCACAGCAGCAAGATTTGTGACCTGTTGCCACAAGAGCAACCAGTGAAGTGTTTATTTATCATTACAACACTGGATATAGACAAAATATGACATTCTTATGGAACTTTTGTGAGTGGAGAGAGAGAGAGAGAGAGGGCAGAGAGAGAGGAGAGGGAGGGAGACTTTCACCACCTGTATATGTCAATAGACATCCAATAACACACTTGTTAATGGCTAATTACCCTGGACTAAGGAAATTGTGATTACAATCGGAGATGAAAATTAAATTAAAGGTAAATGTTCCTGGCACTGTTGCTTTCGGCTCCATTCTGCTCAATTCATACTCAATGAGTTGAATGTAATTACTGTTATTGAAAACCTACAGGGAGGTAGCTCTCCAGGAACAGGGTTGTAGAGAAAACCCACAGGACGCTAAGCACTCCAGGAACAGCATTGGAAAGAAAACCCACAGGACGGTAGCTCTCCAGGAACAGGGTTGGAGAGAAAACCCACAGGACGGTAAGCTCTCCAGGAACAGCATTGGAAAGAAAACCCACAGGACGGTAGCTCTCCAGGAACAGGGTTGAGAGAAAACCCACAGGACGGTAGCTCTCTGGGAACAGGGTTGAGAGAAAACCCACAGGACAGTAGCTCTCCAGGAACAGGGTTGGAGAGAAAACCCACAGGACGGTAGCTCTCTGGGAACAGGGTTGGAGAGAAAACCCACAGGACAGTAGCTCTCCAGGAACAGGGTTGGAGAGAAAACCCACAGGACGGTAGCTCTCTGGGAACAGGGTTGGAGAGAAAACCCACAGGATTGAAGAGCCCTGTACTAGACCAACAGCTGTTGCCAACGGCTCCAGACCTGTTGCCCTGCTGTGTGGGAGCATCTGTTCCTCAACGCTACAATGCTGTTTAAACTCCTGTATGTCTGTAGTGGTGCCCTAAAAGCCCCATCCGGAGCCATGAATCAAGCCTCCAGGGCCAGCCCAGATTGCCAATTATGCACTTGAATGGAGCCACCGAACACAAACGAGAGCAAGTGACGATGGCAGTTTGAGTGAAAAAAAGCTTCCCCAACAACAACAACATGGCTGTGGTATATATGCAATCATATTTATATACCTATCTTGACCGGAGGGAGATGTAAAATATTTTGTGCTTTTATGCCTCGGTCCTGTGTGTGTGTGTGTGTGTGTGTGTGTGTGTGTGTGTGTGTGTGTGTGTGTGTGTGTGTGTGTGTGTGTGTGTGTGTGTGTGTGGTTACCGGCATTCTGTCGTCTCTGTGAAACAGTCAGCAGTCTTTAATGTTGTTTTATTGTCTTTACCCCAGGTTTAATTAAAGCCAGTTTACATGGCCCACTAATTGTTTATGTGATTAACGGCACATTTGGACAGATGGTAATAGAGTTATATCATAGGGAATGGATCTCACACCTTAATCTTGTGTTTTGACTGACCCAGGGTGGCCTGCTGAACTGGCAGGGTTGGACTGTTGCCCTTTGCCAGTATGAGGCTGCTGTATGGCTTGTGCAAGGGTCATATTGGCTATCTGTGTGTATGTTGGAATCTGGGTTGCGATTTGAACCGTATGGTTTACATATCTTTACCTTGTAAATAAGGTATGGTTATATAATACAGAGGCAATCAGAAGAACGGTCAGATGTCAATATTGTACATGAGCACTTCTCTTCTCTAGAACATCAAATTCACACATGATCATCCATGTGAAGGTCTCCTCAATTCACTAACTTGACTATCATCAGTCCCTGTGTGTTCAGTAATCAGGTGTCGGTGACAATATTAACAGTCGTCTGCTGCTTCCCACGTCAACATCAGACTGAGCAGCGCTCAGATTCACTCCAGTTTCTACCGTCAACGTAATTAGTCACATCTGAGTTTAATTACATTGAGTGGAGGAAGTCGTAATCTCAAGTAGATCAAATTAAGCTCTATGCAAATCCTGAAGTGTATCGTTTCTGTCTCTGTGGTGACAATCTATCTTTGTGGGGGTAGCCACATGATGCTGCTCGGTTGTTAAATGGGATCTTAACACTGGAATCACCCCATTAGAATTGTTAAGTGAGTGGCTGCCTCCATGAGAATGGACTAATCGTGCGTGTGTGTGTGTGTGTGTGTGTGTGTGTGTGTGTGTGTGTGTGTGTGTGTAAAATTGTGGCTAGAACAAAGTGTGGATTTATGTATGACATACGGTACGCCTAAGTTGTGTTTTCAGAACCTCTTTAAGGTGTATGTAACAGGGACACTAGTAATAGCCTAGCTGTAGAGAATCAAAAAGAAAAAGACTATCTAGGCCAAGTAGCTATAGGAGTGGAGCGTGAAAAATGTTGGTGGCTACTCAGTCCAATGATAAGAGAATACAATGATGACATCATAACAACCGGTCTACATATGGTTGCGTTACATCAATTTCCATCATAGTTATAGACAGGAGAGAGGCAGGTCCCCTCTTAGTCACCATAGCCATGAAGTTTAGCGCTGTTACTCAGAAACAGTCCAAGCACTTTTCCTTCACTGAAACTGTCAGACAAGCCAGTGGTATACAGCACATAACCTTTGGGGGGCTCCCGAGTGGCACAGCAATCTAAGGCACTGCATCTCAGTGTAAGAAGCGACTGCTAAATCAATGTGAATGTAAAAATTCTGATATGGGTCACATGTAAAACTGTGTGCGGGCATTCAGAAAAAAAGATTGCATATAGAAAGTAAATCAGATTTGAGTTCTTTAATTTCGTTTTTGTGTGGTGGGGGGGGAGTTGCCATTTAATTAGATGTTCAGGAGTCTTATGGCTTTGGGGTAGAAGCTGTTTAGAAGCCTCTTAGACCTAGATTTGCTGTGCGGTAGCAGAGAGAACAGTCTATGACTAGGGTGACTGGAGTCTTTGACAATTTTTAAGGCCTTCCTCTGACACCGCCTGTTATATAGGTCCTGGATGGCAGCAAGCTTGGCCCCAGTGATGTACTGGGCCGTTCGCACTACCCTTTGTAGTGCCTTGCACACGGAGGGCGAGCAGTTGCCATACCAGACAGTAATACAACCAGTCAGGATGCTCTCGATGGTGTAGCTGTAAAACCTTTTGAGGATCTGAGGACCCATGCCAAATCTTTTCAGTCTCCTGAGGGAGAATAGGCGTTGTTGTGCCCTCTTTACGACTGTCTTGGTGTGCTTGGACCATGTTAGTTTGTTGGTGATGTGGACACCAAGAAACTTGAAGATCTCAACCTGCTCCACTACAGCCCTGTCAATGAGAATGGGGACATGCTCGGTCCTCCTTTTCCTGTTGTCCACAATCATCCCCTTTGTCTTTATCCAACGCAGGGCTTAGTCCTGCATTGAATCCTGTATTGACTCTTTGCCTGTTTGATAGTTTGTCGGAGGGCATAGCGGGATTTCTTATCAACTTTCGGTGTAGTGTCCCGCTCCTTGAAAGCAGCAGCTCTAGCCTTTAGCTCAGTGTGGATGTTGCCTGTAATCCATGGCTTCTGGTTGGGGTATGTAGGGACGACGTCATCGATGCACTTTTTGATGAAGCCAGTGACTGATGTGGTGTACTCCTCAATGCCATCGGAAGAATCCCGGAACATATTCCTGTCTGTGCCAGCAAAACAGTCCTGCAGCTTAGCATCTGCATCATCTGACCACTTTTTATAGACCCTTGTCACTGGTGCTTCCTGCTTTAATTTTTGCTTGTAAGCAGGAATAAGGAGGATAGAATTATGGTCAGATTTGCCAAATAGAGGGCGAGGGAGATCTTTGTACGCGTTTCTGTGTGTGGAGTGAAGGTGATCTAGAGTTGTTTTCCCTCTGGCTGCACGTTTAACATGCTGATAGAAATTTGGTAAAACGGATTTAAATTTCCCTTCATTAAAGTCCCCGACCACTAGGAACGCCGCTTCTGGATGAGCGTTTTCCTGTTTGCTTATAGCGCAACAAAGCCTCCTTCACTCACGCTGCCAAACTTACCCAAGTAAAACTGACAATCCTACTGATCCTCGACTTCGGCGATGTCATCTACAAAATAGCTTCCAATACTCTTACTCAGCAAATTGGAAGTAGTCTATCACAGTGCCATCCGTTTTGTTACCAAAGCGCCTTATACCACCCACCACTGCGACCTGTATGCTCTAGTCGGCTGGCCCTCGCTACATATTCGTCCCCAGACCCACTGGCTCCGGGTCATCTATAAGTCTATGCTAGGTAGAGCTCCGCCTTATCTCAGCTCACTGGTCACAATAACAACACCCACCCGTAGCACGCGCTCCAGCAGGTATATCTCACTGGTCATCCCCAAAGCCAACACCTCCTTTGGCCACCTTTTCTTCCAGTTTTCTGCTGCCAGTGACTGGAACGAATTGCAAAAATCGCAGAAGCTGGAGACTTACATTTCCCTCACTAACTTCAAACATCTGCTATCTGAGCAGCTAACCGATCGCTGCAGCTGTACATAGTCCATGTGAATAGCCCACCCAATCTACCTACTTCATCCCTTATTGTTTTTATTTACTTTGCTGCTCTTTTGCACACCAGTATCACTACTTACACACCATCATCTGCTCATCATCATCTGCTCATCTATCACTCCAGTGTTAATCTGCTAAATTGTAATTACTTTGCTACTATGGCCTATTTATTGCCGTACCTTCTCATACCATTTGCACACACTGTATTTCGACTTTCTTTTTTTTCTATTGTGTTATTGACTGTACGCTTGTTTATTCCATGTGTAACTCTGTGTTGTTGTTTCTGTCGCACTGCTTTGCTTTATCATGGCCAGGTCGCAGTTGTAAATGAGAACTTGTTCTCAACTAGCTTACCTGGTTAAATAAAGGCGAAATAAAATAATAAAACATAATAATAATACAGCTCATTGAATGTTAGTGCCAGCATCGGTCTGTGGTGGTATGTATATATATATCATTTATAAGTCCAGAAATGGGTGTAGCAACTACAGATTGCCCCTTTAAATCTATCAAAACTTTGAGCATGTGCCCATTTTTTTATCAGAATGTATAAGATTGAGCAATAAAAGCCCCACTTTTATTCCATAGGCTGGGATCCGCACTATGCAGCTGTTGCAAGAGTGCATTTTTCACTGGCTGTCCACTGTTTTCAAAAACAATGAGTGATAGCTTGCTTAAACTTCTTGAATTCAACCATTATTTGGTTCAAATACAAATGTAGATTTGTGAACAGCCATCCACAACAACCACAGTCCGTATGGCAAAAATATCTAAATTAGAGAGCAGGAGTGTGATTCACATCAACGCGCTATCAACAATAAGTGATATCCGTGTCGCCGCAGACTACACCACAGCTGTCATACTTACCTCCAAGAGTTTATTCAATTGGATAATCTTTGGAAGACATTTTTTTTTAAATGTATCTTCTATTTAACAAGGCAAGTTAGTTTTTTTTGCTTAGGGTCATTTTTTTATTAATTTATTATATAACTAGGCAAGTCAGTTAAGAACAAATTCTTATTTACAATGACAGCCTAGGAACAGTAGGTTAACTGCCTTGTTCAGGGGCAGAACGGCAGATTTTTACCTTGTCAGCTCAGGGATTCGATCTAGCAACCTTTTGGTTACTGGCCCAATTCTCTAACCACTAGACTACCTGCCACCCCATATAGCTTGGTCTGTAGCCTACAAAAGCCTATTCCTGCTCTTTTCCCGCAATCTGTCAAACACATTTGGAGTGTCATCATAGTGGTCTCTGACTTGTGGTCAGACTCACTCAGGTGGAACAAACTTGAACTTGCGCCTTTTTTCAATGCTGATTTGAATGTCATTGAGAAAACAGACAAGTGTCTGATTTTTTTCCCACAAACATCCTTTCTGAATTTAAAAGTAATCTGCTAAATAACTAAGTAGTTTTTCAAAAATATCTGTAATCTGATTACAATATTTTTGCTGGTAACAGATTACAGTTATTCAGTTATGTAATGGATTACATGTAATCTGTTACTCTCCAACCCTGTGGACAATAGAAAACATTAGTCTGGAGCACATTAGTCAGTTTTATACCCTCCCTTTGGAACCCTTCTCAAGTCATCAGGATTTATATACTGTATGTCAGATATGTATGATATTAGAACCTACACTTAATGCTCTCATCGACATCATACAAATGGCTTTATAAAATGTGATTAATTGGTTGACTTTATTTATTGAGTGATCATTCTGTCGAGCTAAATGATGAAGGGAGATCTTATTCACTCCCCACAACTTCAGCTGTTGGCTGTATGTTTGTTGTCATGGAGTCCTTTGACAATTTACACAACAGCTGGGCATTGTTCATGCAGTCACTAGTTCTGATACGAGGATCATCCCGTAAATAAATAGGCCAACTGTGGAGGCCCAGAGCTCTGGAGGATGCCTCCGGCTTGTAGAATCAAACCACTCATTTATGAATGGACATTCCACAGCCAATCACCATCATCCCATAGATTAAATCATGTTGGGTTTTGCTGAGATGATTTTCTTCTCATGTCAAATCTGCTCAAAGAGTATTCCTAGTGAAATCTGCCGGGTTATTCATGCCGTGGCAGAAGACATGATGCAATATCAAGTGGCTTCCATAACAGATTAAGGAGATCTAATTTGTATCATAATCTCACATTACAGAATACAGCTCACAGAAGAGGGAGGTGGGGGGGGCAAGGGAGGGAGGAGGAGGAGAGGGACAGAGGGAGGGAAGAGGGACAGAGGGAGAGGGAGAGGGGAGAGAGAGAGGGAGAAGGAGAGAAGAAAGGGGGAGAGAGGGAGGAAGGGGAAAGGGGCTGGTTTCCTCAGACATCTGGTGATGAGGATGTGTTACTCCCTGTAGCATGCCTCCTCTAGATTGGCCGCTGAATATGTGATGATGAGGAATCACCAGAGATACTGTATGAGATGCATCAAAACAGAGCGAGGTTGCACCTAAGACACCGATTTAAGGTTGGTTTTGCATTTCCCTGTGCAATGGTTAAGTTTAGGATTTGGGGAGGATAAACAGATCCTAGATCTGTGCATAAGATGTAAAAACACAGGGAGATAAGGAGACCACAGCCGTGGGCTTTCACGTTGTGACAAATTGAGCCATCATTTCTCACAGTGACATATTGACCTTTGCTGACAAGAATGATTACAAACAAAATAATTCACTTATTGAAGGAAATGTAAAGTAGCATCCATACTAATTTTGTTCTGTCTCAACATATTCAATATATCTCTAACCTCTTTCTTAAGTTGTGTTGGTTGTGTCATTGGCATCAAGTAAGTAAAAACAGTGTAGCTTTTGAAGTTTAGGAACAAAGGCAGTGTGTATGTGTTGAGGCCAGAGAGACAAGCTAGCAGCAGACGATGCTCAAGAAGCAACATACAGACTAATAATAATGACTCCTCGTCTGTTTTCCCCCTCAGACTGAGCTAATATAGTTTTTGCTGGGTAATGATACCGAGACGGGAGAGCATATTCCCAGTAATTGATCCTGCTGGCTACTGCCAAGCTCTAACGAGCTAAACGAGGAGGAAAACCCTCTCAGCCAAGAGCAGAGTTTTTATAAGAGAGAGAAAGAGAAATTAATGCATGCAAGTTAGATTCAGGGAAGAATGCACTTTCTAATACAAAGACGTTCCTGGGGTTTATCCGTGGTTTCCGTGACGGTGGCATGCTGTAGCAGATCAAAGAGAGGAGTGTAAAATGGTTGGAGAGAGGGCTGCTTGAGCATTCTCTCCTTTTTCTTCTGCTGTAGAGAGAGAGGGAGAGATGGAGGGAGCATGCGGACAGAGCACTCCCTCTTTCATCTCTTACAACATCCTCTGGGGGTTTGGGATATTCTGCGACCCCTATTTCAAAGGGGTTGCAGAACTGAAGATTCATCTCTCCTCTACCATGTTGTCTCTGTGCTGCTGAGTGGAAATCTAAGGGTTGCTGCAATTGTTGTCTTGTCTTTTTTTCTGATCAAACCCGCCTTTAATTTTCACCTGATAATACAGTCCGACATTGATTAACCAGGATGACACAGACTAATAATTGCTATGTCTGCTTCTGAAAATTACTGTGTACTAGATCATCTCAGGGCTGGATATAGTTTCTGAATAATTGTTCAATGTTAGGCTGCAACGGATTGTGAACCTGCCTCCAGATACTGTATGATATCTTGAAATGCATCTAGACAGTGGAACCTCACACAGCACATACCATTTATACATTTGACTTTGTTTACATTCTGCGTGACTAACAGTTCACAAGAAGCAAGTGCTGTTGTTGATTAGTGCTGACTACACAATCACATAACAGCTATTTATTATAGGTTAATTGCTGGTGTATTAAATTAACCCATTTCTCCCCTTCTTTTCTCTTCCATTCATACCTTGGAATCATTCTGGAAACAGGTAAGCCATATAAATATATTGTACTGTGTTCAATTATCATAATTAGAAAAAAATTGAGTACTGAAACTGAAATATTGTAGTGTAGCCAGTGGATTCAAATTTTTGTCAGGTGATTCAACAGCATCTCTAATCAGTAGTATCTATACGACTAATAACAAATAGAAAGTACAGTATTAGACAAATTACCAGAAGTCATCGCAACAAGGATGCCTGGATGGTTTGAGAGTGGTGTTTGTAAGATAAAAGCCTAGGGTGTGTTGTTGTGTGATGCCTGAAACAGAGACAAGAGAAAGGCTGCTGAATGCTGAATATTCTTGGCGCGTGCTTGGTGCTCGGTTGGAGCCCAGAGATAAGACGTTTATGTTCTGCCAGCAGGGGGAAAAAGGCCAATGGGTGCCGTGGAGATGTGTAGACATCAATGGTTTAATGGCTTGAATCTAACTGGGGCCAATTAAAAGGCATGCAGCGTGCGCAGGGGTGGGCGGCCATTCATTTCAGGGGAAATTGAGGTTGAAATGAGCCATTGTTCAGCCACACGGCCACATCATCGCATACTGAGTGCCAGACCTGCAATGGTACTCTAAAGGGTAGATAGAGGAGAGAGAGAGAGGAGGATTGCTGTCTTGAGTGGAGATTATGAACAGTGAATGGAGTGTGTGGAGAGAGATAGAGAGAGAAATGGAGAGAGAGAGACATCCACACATACAGAGTGGGGAGGGGAGGGAGAGAGAGAAAGAGAAAGAGAGACAGGTGGGAAAGATCGAGAGGCAGAGTGAGAAAGAGAGAGAAAGACACTGGGAGAGTGCGACAAAATGCTTTGCATTTGATTTGGCTGTAGATGTCTTCCTTGTCTTTATGTTGATAGGAATTTTCTGGCTGTATTTTCTGCCCGTCTCTGTGCGGATAGGGCCAGGGGTTGCCTGGTAGAGTTGGAGTCGCATTCCCCAGGTGTGACATCAGCTGAACAGACACCACGCACTGCCGAATTGCTGACTGAGCCATAGACGCACACACACACACAATGGTGATCATACATCACAGGTTGTCAGGTGTTTGTGTATGGGTGGGAGGGGGGGCAGCCATGCCATGCCATTACAGGACAGAGATTTGACCCTCAGGCTCTCACCTTTTCTTTAGAGAAACTCCTCACTGAGGTTGGGCACTAATGTTGGGTGATTAGGCCTGGCTTGCAGATGGCTTTCCAATTCATCCCAAAGGTGTTCGATGGGGTTGACGTTAGGGTTGACGTTAGGGTTCTTCCACACCGATCTTGACAAACCATTTATGCATGGACCTCGCTTTGTACACGGGGGCATTGTCATGCTGAAACAGGAAATGGCCTAACTCAAACTGTTGCCACAAAGTTGGAAGCACAGAATCGTCAAGAATGTCATTGTATGCTGTACTGTAGCATTAAGATTTCCCTTCATTGGAACTACTAAGGGGCCTAGCTCGAACCATGAAAAACAGCCCCAGAACATTATTCCTCCTACACCAAACTTTACAGTTGGCACTATGCATTGGGGCAGGAGGGGACTCCTGACATCTGCCAAACCCAAATTCGTCTGTCAGACTGCCAGATGGTGAAGCGTGATTCATCACTCCAGAGAACGTGTTTCCACTGCTCCAGAGTCCAATGGCGGCGAACTTTACACATCTCCAGCCGACACTTGGCATTGCGCATGGTGATATTAGGCTTGTGTGCGGCTGCTTGGCCATGGAAACACATTTCATGAAGCTCCCGATGAACAGTTCTTGTGCTGATGTTGCTTCCAGAGGCCATTTGTAACTCAGTAGTGAGTGTTGCAACCAACTCGGCCGTCCCAATCGGTGCGCTTGTTTAGCCTACCATTTCGCATCTAACCCGCTGTTGCTCCTAGACATTTCCAATTCACAATAATAGCACTTTGACCAGGGCAGCTCAAGCAGGCTCTACCAGTTCACTTCACCTATTTTGTGGACCGAGTCCTCTTTGCATTCACATTGCTTCGTTTAGAAAGGAACCAAGATATTTTTCCAACATGCACTCTGGGTTTTTACAAAGTGCAGGACAAGCCATTCAATCAGATTGTGTTATCGGACAGCTAGATATACCTACTTATATTTTGGAAGCTAATAGCGTTTTGTTAAATGATTGTAATCAGAAGATACTATTAACTTGTATCAAATCAAATCAAATGTATTTGTCACATACACATGGTTAGAAGATGTTAATGCGAGTGTAGCGAAACGCTTGTGCTTCTAGTTCCGACAATGCAGTAATAACCAACGAGTAATCTAACCTAACAATTCTACAACTACTACCTTATACACACAAGTGTAAAGGGATAAAGAATATGTACATAAAGATATATGAATGAGTGATGGTACAGAACGGCATAGGCAAGATGCAGTATTTGGTATCTAGTACAGTATATACATATGAGATGAGTAATGTAGGGTATGTAAACAAAGTGGCATAGTTTAAAGTGGCTAGTGATACATGTATTACATAAAGATGCAGTAAATGATGTAGAGTACAGTATATACATATACATATGAGATGAGTAATGTAGGGTATGTAAACATTATATTAAGTAGCATTGTTTAAAGTGGCTAGTGATATATGGCTGTGGCTGGAGTTGAGTCAGTGTGTTGGCAGCAGCCACTCAATGTTAGTGGTGACTGTTTAACAGTCTGATGGCCTTGAGATAGAAGCTGTTTTTCAGTCTCTCGGTCCCTGCTTTGATGCACCTGTACTGACCTCGCCTTCTGGATGATAGCGGGGTGAACAGGCAGTGGCTCGGGTGGTTGTTGTCCTTTATGATCTTTATGGCCTTCCTGTGACATCAGGTGGTGTAGGTGTCCTGGAGGGCAGGTAGTTTGCCCCCGGTGATGCATTGTGCAGACCTCACTACCCTCTGGAGAGCCTTACGGTTGTGGGCGGAGCAGTTGCCGTACCAGGCGGTGATACAGCCCGACAGGATGCTCTCGATTGTGCATCTGTAGAAGTTTATGAGTGCTTTTGGTGACAAGCTGAATTTCTTCAGCCTCCTGAGGTTGAAGAGGCGCTGCTGAGCTTCTTCACCACACTGTCTGTGTGGGTGGACCAATTCAGTTTGTCCGTGCTGTGTACGCCGAGGAACTTAAAACTTACTACCCTCTCCACTACTGTCCCGTCGATGTGGATAGGGGTGTGCTCCCTCTGCTGTTTCCTGAAGTCCACAATCATCTCCTTTGTTTTGTTGACGTTGAGTGTGAGGTTATTTTCCTTACACCACACTCTGAGGGCCCTCTCCTCCTCCCTGTAGGCCACCTCGTCGTTGTTGGTAATCAAGCCTACCACTGTAGTGTCGTCCGCAAACTTGATGATTGAGTTGGGGGCGTGCATGGCCATGCAGTCGTGGGTGAACAGGGAGTACAGGAGAGGGCTCAGAACGCACCCTTGTGGGGCCCCAGTGTTGAGGATCAGCGGGGTGGAGATGTTGTTACCTACCCTCACCACCTGGGGTCGGCCTGTCAGGAAGTCCAGTACCCAGTTGCACAGGGCGGGGTCGAGACCCAGGGTCGAGACATGTATCAATCCCCTAAAAATGAATAAATAAAAACTATCAAATCTATTATCTAATACTGAACAACAACAAAATGTAAATTTCCCAATATAACCCAAGTGTCCTTTCAGACAATGACTCCATTTAAGCATCCAAAACGAGAGAGAGAGAGAGAGAGCAAAAGAGAGTGAACGAAAGAGGGCGAGACAGAGGATGCAGCAGAGCCACAGTAATCAGATGACACATATGGTTTTGTAAGGCTGAGCTCGTTAAAAACTACCTGCAGCCAGGGGCCCAGGGCACGTCCATCTTAGGGCCCGGGGCACGTCCATCTTAGGGCCCGGGGCACGTCCATCTTAGGGCTCGGGGCACGTCCATCTTAGGGCCCTGTCTCTGTCTGAGGCTTCGTCCCAAATGAGCCCTTGTCTAAAGTAGTACTCAATATAGGAAATAGCGTACCATTTGGGATGGAGCCCGACAATGCCCATCCTGCAGTATCCCCTGTTCTGTCATTCCTCACAACACCATACAGATACGGTCATAATCCCCAAGCATTTTCTCTTTTGTGTGTGAGATTTGACTGGGATGTGAGCATTTTTCAAAAGGAATACTCAGAAAGATTTTTAAACTGATGTGTATCCAGAAAACACATGACATCAAAACCTCAAATCAATTAAATACACCAAATGTGGTGTAATGTGGTGTGTTTTCAGAACAACTTAGCATGCTGATTCTATACATTTTACACGCACACGTCTAGCACCCCCCCGCCCTTGGGGAAACCCACTCCTACACCCCACCACCCTGCCCCTGCCTCTCCTTTTCAGGTGACTGCCCTTTTTCCATCCAGGCTACTCACAGGGGTAATTAATGTGGCCCGCCTTGCCTGCTCTACACTAAAATATCTATGACGATGCCTCTGTTTCAGGGAAGGGAAATGGGGTTTGGGAAAAAGCCCTGTCATGTTGTGTTGGGGTGACATGAAAGCCAGTGGCGTGTGACATTAACCAAAGGTCACATGTGGACACATTCAGCAGCCACACAGGCAGAACACCTCTCTGGGTTACAGTATGAAACCGTCATAAGAGGATATTGAAAGCTCAATGGAGAGGGGCCCTATAGGGTGTTTTCACATTTCTGTGAACTCAGATAGGTGGCCCGAGTTCGGTTCGCTTGAACTCCGGTTCCCTTTTTTAGGGCAATGTGAATGCGAAGATCCCCAGATTCACTTGTCATTATTCTTGCACCACACACTAGACTACTGCAACACTGTTTACCTTTCCATAAACCATCATATTGGTGCCACAAAAGAGAGAAGAGGATGATCTGCAGGTTCGGGCAAAAAAATGTGTGCTGTTTTTGGATATTGATTAGTGATTGTCAAGGGCGGACAGAAATTCCAAAATGTGTGGAGGGTTTAGTTCAGATTGTTTATTTGCAATATGTGATCTATAGGCTAAGCGATCTTCATAAGATGTTTATTGATTTTGGGGTTTGTATAGTGTGAGAAAACAATATATTTGGTGAAAATCACAACATGGGGTACAAAATCTATTCTAGCTCTTAAAGGGGTAGTAGCCTACCGTGTACAATTTTCAATTACAGCATTATTTATTGTCCAGTTATTATTTTGCTATTTATTCTGTTACCAATCAAATGTACAGCTGTCCGACTCCATTTTGTTGCTCCCTGCCTACAAACAGAAACTAAAACATGAAGCTCCCGCGCTCAGGTCTGTTCAACGCTGGTCTGACCAATCTGATTCCACGCTTCAAGACTGCTTCGATCATGTGGATTGGGATATGTTCCGCATTGCTTCCAACAACAATATTAACAAATACTCTGATTCGGTGAGCGAGTTCATTAGAAAGCGCATTGACGATGTAGTTCCCATAGCAACGATTAAAACATTCCCAAACCAGAAACCGTGGATTGATGGCAACGTTCGTGTGAAACTGAAAGCGTGAACCACTGCTTTTAACCAGGGCAAGGTGACCGGAAACATGACCGAATACAAACAGTGTAGCTATTCCCTCTGCAAGGCAATCAAACAAGCTAAGCGTCAGTATAGAGACAAAGTAGAGTCACAATTCAACGGCTCAGGCACAAGAGGTATGTGGCAGGGTCTACAGTCAATCACGGATTACAAAAAGAAAACCAGCCCCGTCACGGACCAGGATGTCTTGCTCCCAGGCAGACTAAATAACTTTTTTGCCCGCTTTGAGGAAAATACAGTGCCACTGACACAGCCTGCAACCCAAACCTGCAAACCTCGCAAGGCTGCAGGCCCAGACGGCATCCCCAGCTGCGCCCTCAGAGCATGCGCAGACCAGCTGGCAGGTGTGTTTACGGACACATTCAATTAATCCCTATCCCAGTCTGCTGTTCCCACATGCTTCAAGAGGGCCACCATTGTTCCTGTTCCCAAGAAAGCTAAGGTAACTGAGCTAAACGACTACCGCCCCCGTAGCACTCACTTCCGTCATCATGAAGTGCTTTGAGAGACTAGTCAAGGACCATATCACCTCCACCCTACCTGACACCCTAGACCCACTCCAACTTGCTGACCGCCCAAATAGGTCCACAGACGATGCAATCTCAACCACACTGCACACTGCCCTAACCCATCTGGACAAGAGGAATACCTATGTGAGAACGCTGTTCATCGACTACAGCTCGGCATTTAACACCATAGTACCCTCCAAGCTCGTTATCAAGCTCGAGACCCTGGGTCTCGACCCCGCCCTGTGCAACTGGGTACTGGACTTCCTGACGGGCCGCCCCCAGGTGGTGAGGGTAGGCAACAACATCTCCACCCCGCTGATCCTCAACACTGGGATCCCACAAGGGTGCGTTCTGAGCCCTCTCCTGTACTCCCTGTTCACCCACGACTGCGTGGCCACGCACGCCTCCAACTCAATCATCAAGTTTGCGGACGACACAACAGTGGTAGGCTTGATTACCAACAACGACGAGACGGCCTACAGGGAGGAGGTGAGGGCCCTCGGAGTGTGGTGTCAGGAAAATAACCTCACACTCAACGTCAACAAAACTAAGGAGATGATTGTGGACTTCAGGAAACAGCAGAGGGAACACCCCCCTATCCACATCGATGGAACAGTAGTGGAGAGGGTAGCAAGTTTTAAGTTCCTCGGCATACACATCACAGACAGACTGAATTGGTCCACCCACACAGACAGCATCGTGAAGAAGGCGCAGCAGCGCCTCTTCAACCTCAGGAGGCTGAAGAAATTCAGCTTGTCACCAAAAGCACTCACAAACTTCTACAGATGCACAATCGAGAGCATCCTGGCGGGTTGTATCACCGCCTGGTACGGCAACTGCTCCGCCCACAACCGTAAGGCTCTCCAGAGGGTAGTGAGGTCTGCACAACGCATCACCGGGGGCAAACTACCTGCCCTCCAGGACACCTACACCACCCGATGTTACAGGAAGGCCATAAAGATCATAAAGGACAACAACCAACCGAGCCACTGCCTGTTCACCCCGCTATCATCCAGAAGGCGAGGTCAGTACAGGTGCATCAAAGCTGGGACCGAGGGACTGAAAACAGCTTCTATCTCAAGGCCATCAGACTGTTAAACAGCCACCACTAACATTGAGTGGCTGCTGCCAACACACTGACTCAACTCCAGCCACTTTAATAATGGGAATTGATGGGAAATCATGTAAAATATATCACTAGCCACTCTAAACAATGCTACCTAATATAATGTTTACATACCCTACATTATTCATCTCATATGTATACGTATATACTGTACTCTATATCATCTACTGCATCTTTATGTAATACATGTATCACTAGCCACTTTAACTATGCCACTTTGTTTACATACTCATCTCATATGTATATACTGTACTCGATACCATCTACTGTATCTTGCCTATGCCGCTCTGTACCATCACTCATTCATATATCTTTATGTACATATTCTTTATCCCCTTACACTTGTGTGTATAAAACAGTAGTTTTGGAATTGTTAGTTAGATTACTTGTTGGTTATTACTGCATTGTCGGAACTAGAAGCACAAGCATTTCGCTACACTCGCATTAACATCTGCTAACCATGTGTATGTGACAAATAAAATTTGATTTGATTTGATAAGAATGTCTCAGATGACAACCGAACTGACATCATATTCATTAAGTACCACCACATATGTTCAATTGGTCGGATTACCAGAATATAGTTCATTTCCCCCCACCTTCTGATGTTCCCAGAATCTCTATGTTAACCAAAGGGTTTGCAAATGTAACATCAGTAGGGTAGAGAGAGGAAAAAGGGGGGAAGAGTTATTTATGACTGTCATAAACCTACCCCCAGGCCAACGTCATGACACAGTCATACTTCAGTATTGAAGTATGATTGTGTAGGATACCTGACGAGACTATGTCGGCGAGTGGATATACTGCCTCACCGCTTCTATTGCCGAATGTGCAATCACTGGAGAATAAACTGGACAAGCTCCGTTCAAGTTCTTCAGATCAATGTTTCTCCGAGTCGTGGCTCAAAAAGGACATGGAAAATATAAATTAAGCTGTTTTTTCTAAACATCGGCAGTACAGAACGGCAACGTCGGGTAAACTCAAGGGGGGTGGTGTGTCTCTTTCTTAACAAAGCTGGTCTCTAATATTAAGGAAGTCTCTATGTTCTGCTCGCCTGAGCTAGAATACCTCATAAGAAGCTGTAGTTGTCATATATATTTTACCACCACAAAACGATGCTGGCACTAAGACAGCACTCAACAAGCTGTATATGGCCATAAGCAAACAAAAGAAATTCACCCAGAGGCGGCACTCCTAGTTGCTGGTGATTGTAATGCAGAAACTGAAATCGTTTGACCTAATTTCTACCAGAATGTCACCTGTGCAACTAGATCACCTTTACTCCACACACAGAGACGAATAAAAAGCTCTCTCTTACTTACAAGCAAAAACTCAAACAGGAAGTACCAGAAGTACTCAATATGGAAGTGGTCCGATGAAGCTGATGCTAAGCTACAGGACTGTAGCTTAGTTTACCACATCAGTCACCGGCTTCATTAATAAGTGCATCTACAACCTCGTCCCCGCAGTGACCGTATGTACATACCCCAACCAAAAGCCATGGATTACAGGCAATAACCGCACTGAGCTAAATTCTATAGCTGCCGCTTTCAAGGAGCGGGATACTAATCCAGACACCCAGACACCCTGGACTCACTTCAATCTATATTGCACTCCACACTGCCCTTTCCCATCTGGACAAAAGTTCAGCATTCAACACCATAGTGCCCTCCAAGCTCATCACTAAGCTAAGGACACTGGGACTGAACACCTCCCTCTGCAACTGGATCCTGGACTTTCTGATGGGCTGCCCCCAGGTGTTGAGGGTAGACAACAACACATCCGCCACACTGACCCTTAACATGCTTAGTCCCCTCCCGTACTCCCTGTTCACCCATCACCCACAACTGCGTGGCCTCGCACAACTCCAACACCATCATTAAGTTGTCTGACGAGACGACGGTGGTAGGCCTGATCATTGACGACGATGAGACAGCCTGTAGGGAGGAGGTCATGGACCTGGCAGTGTGGTACCAGGACAACAATCTCTCCTTGTACATTCCCTCGTTATTTTATTGTGTTACCCTTTCCTTTTTTTGGGTAAGAGCTCATAAACATTTCAAGGTTAAATCTACACCTGTTGTATGTGGAGCATGTGACAATTAATATTTGATTCACTGACCTGACAAACCATGGATCATTTATGAAAGGCATTGTCAATATTTTTGATGTTTTTTTTCTCTGTGCTGTTTTCGATTGACAGATTTATTACCACTAATTCATGTTTTTCATGTGGGCTTCGTGCTTTGTTTCATGCAAACTATTTTCCAAGCCGATACTAACCAGGCCAATGTGTAGCACTGACTGCTCAAGTCAGCATGCAGCAGCTCTCAATCATGATGGGGGACTGCTTGAAACACAGCGCCCTGAGGAATAATGGTTATTTTGCGTGTTTGTGCATGTGTGTGTGTACCGCACAGTACAGTATTTGACTTGATTATTTGAGGGGGATGGGGTGCTTGCTGGAAGTGAGGGAGAGGCAACAGTTGCCCTGACAACATCAGTAGCTGTCAACACCTCTGTCTTAATAGTGACAAATGGTACTTATTACATCAGCGTTAATTTCCCCCCATCTCCTTCAGATGAAGATACTTAGCCTGCACTGATCAAATTGTGTCAGCATAATTACTAAGAACAGACCCTATTAAAAGCCAGAGCTTCAGATTCAGTGTCGAGTCTCATGGTTAGGCCTATCATTCAGCTGCATCTCTGGGAGGCTGATGTAGACAACCCAAGAACTCTACTCACTCAGACAGAAATACTGTAGGAGGACAGGCTAGGGGGTAATAGACATAAGGCTCAATTCAATGGAACTGCACTTCAGTATTTACAGTACATAGGAGGAGCTTTTTCCCATGGTCAAATAAAATCACAGGATGGTTTTGATTTTGATACAAACCCACTTTTCTTACCAATTAGACTCCCGTCACAGGTGCTTCCAGTTATGTGTGTGGGCAGTAATTTGTCAACAAAGACACTGCATTGTAAGGTAGTGTGTACGCTTATTACTATGATATTATTAATGGGCCACCAGTCCTTTCTTGGATAAAATTGGTCTTCGAAGAAGACCTGACATATGAGTGATTTACAATAACTCAATAAGACAACAATTCAATAATAGTAATACATTGATTCATCTGAAGGTATGAATTCTTTAAGAATCTATTGGACATAAGTTATTCATACAATCAACATTTAAGAACACTAATCTAAATATTTACAATCATATTGAAAGTGATCATGAAAAGGTAGGGAATAGAATGAAATACAAGAAGGAGACCTCAAGATATCTGAATATTAAAGACGTGATGCTCAGACTGCTGTCCTTGGCTCTGGCTAGGCCACATGGAAGTGAACAAAGGAAAGATGGTGGTGTGTTCTTTGTCCTGAGTTGAGGGGTTTCTTGGTGGTGGTTTCTTGCTCCTTTGCTCTGAGTTCGGATGGTCCCTCGTGGGCTGCTCCTTTGGGTTTTGTCCCAGGTTACTCTGTCTGCTGGCTCTTCCTTTGAGTTGCAGAGGCTGTGGTCTAAATTGTCTTCTCCTTATTTCCTTGAAGAAGGTTAGCTTAAATGTACCGTTTAGGCCAAACTAACTCTTTAAAGAGTAAGTCTCCTTCTGAGACTGTTTAGTGCATGGGCTCTTCCGTCGTATTTTTTTAAAAAAGTCACCTTTATTTAATTAACCAGGTAGGCCAGTTGAGAACAAGTTCTAATTTACAACTGTGACCTAGCCAATATAAAGCAAAGCAGTGCGACAAAAACAACAACACAGAGTTACACGTGGGATTAACAAACGTACAGTAAAAAAAGACAATAGAAACATCTATGTACAGTGTGTGCAAACGTAGTAAGGTTAGGGAGGTAAGGCAATAAATAGGCCGTAGTGGAGAAATAATTACAATTTAGCATTAACACTGGAGTGATGGATGTGCAGATGATGATGTGCAAGTAGAGATACTGGGGTGCAACAGAGAAACAACAACAAAAATAACAATATGAGGATGAGGTAGTTGGGTGTGCTATTTACAGATGGGCTGTGTACAGGTACGGTGATCGGTAAGCTGCTCTGACAGCTGATGCTTAAAGTTAGTGAGGGAGATGTAAGTCTCCAGCTTCAGTGATTTTTGAAATTCATTCCAGTCATTGGCAGCAGAGAACTGGAAGGAAAGACGGCCAAAGGAGGTGTTGGCTTTGGGAATGACCAGTGAAATATACCTGCTGGAGCGCGTGTTATGGGTGGGTGTTGCTATGGAGAACAGTGAGCTGAGATAAGGCGGGGCTTTACCTAGCAAAGACTTAGATGACCTGGAGCCAGTGGGTTTACAAGTACTATTCCCTAAAAGGTACTTTTTGCCGAAATTATCAGTTCACTACTTCTTGCCATTAAAGGCAAAGGCCCAGGCCCTGTGGTCTGCCTACTGAACATGGAGGTTCTTCTCCCTCCTCGATAGAGATCCAGCTTGAGAGGTCCAGCTTGAGAGGTCCAGCTGGATAAGAGGCTAAGCGAGTGAGGGGGAGACGTCAGAGTCCTTTTGTAGTCCTGTGAGGTCACATAGTATCACACTCAGGTGTGAAGGGACACTTTATGACCCTTTGTCTTAGGGAGAGAGAGAGAGAGTGCTAATTTGATATAGAGCAGACCTAACCCACTCTATGATATTAGTCAAAACAGGAACATTTTACATATGGCTATAAATGAATAAGGACATTATCTCAAAAGAGAAAAATGTCCTTGTGTGCTACTTATATCCCCCCAATAGAAACCCCATACTTTAACAATGACAGCTTCTCCATCCTAGAGGGGGAGAAAAACAATTTCCAGGCTCAGGGACATGTACTAGTCTGTGGCAATATAAATGCCAGAACTGGACAAGAACCCGACACCCTCAGCACACAGGGGGACAAACAACTATCTGGAGGTGACAGCATTCCCTCCCCCATATACCCCCCTAGACACAACTACGACAACATAACCAACAGAAATGGGTCACAACTCCTGCAGCTCTGTCGCATGCTGGGTATGTACATAGTTAATGGTAGGCTTCGAGGGGACACCTATGGTAGGTACACCTATAGCTCATCTCTTGGCAGTAGTACTGTAGACAACTTTATCACTGACCTCAATCCAGAGTCTCTTAGAGCGTTCAGTCAGTCCACTGACACCCCTATTAAATCACAGCAAAATCACACTCTACTTGAACAGACCTATGGTCAATCATGAGGCGTCAAAGCCAAAGGAACTGAATGATATTAAGAAATTCTAGCGATGGAAGGAAAATTGTGTGGAAATCTACCAAAAAACAATTAGGCAACAACAAATTCAATCCATCCCAGACAAAAGGTTTGACTGTAATAGTGAAGGTGTAAACTTGGCATTAGAAAACCTAAACAGTATATTTTATCTCTCGGCTTCCCTATCAAATCCCAAAATTTGAACAACAATGACAAATGGTTTGATGAAGAATGCAAAAACCTAAGAAAGAAATTGAGAAACCTATTCAACCAAAAAAGAGAAAACCTGAGCCTACGTCTTCACTATGGTGAATCACTAAAACAATAAAGAAATACACTACGGAAAAAGGAGGAACAGCATGTCAGAAATCAGCTCAATTTAATTGAAGAATCCATAGAATCTAACCACTTCTGGGAAAATTGGAAAACTCTAAACAAACAACAACACAAAGAGTTATCAATCCTGTCCTGCAGGTGTGATGTTCGGATGTACTGATCCTGTGCAGGTGTCGTTACACGTGGTCTGCCACTGCAAAGACGATCAGCTGTCCATCCTGTCTCCCTGTAGCTCTGTCTTAGGCGTCTCACAGTACAGACATTGCACTTTATTGCCCTGGCCACATCTGCAGTCCTCATGCCTCCTTGCAGCATGCCTAAGGCACGTTCATGTAGATGAGTAGGAACCCTGGGCATCTTTCTTTTGTTGTATTTCAGAGTCAGTAGAAAGGCCTCTTTAGTGTCCTAAGTCTTCATAACTGTGACCTTAATTGCTTACCGTCAGTAAGCTGTTATTGTCTTAAAGACCAATCCACAGGTGCATGTTCATTAATTGTTTATGGTTCATTGAACAAGCATGGGAAACAGTGT
This sequence comes from Oncorhynchus tshawytscha, assembly GCF_018296145.1. NCBI lineage: Eukaryota > Metazoa > Chordata > Actinopteri > Salmoniformes > Salmonidae > Oncorhynchus > Oncorhynchus tshawytscha. The sequence goes on from NC_056441.1 coordinate 68,495,079, forward strand.
TTAACCTCTAGCGACGAGCAATCCCGTATCCGGGATCGTAATTATAGCCTCAAGCTCATTACCATAACGCAACGTTAACTATTCATGAAAATCGCAAATGAAATGAAATAAATATATTGGCTCTCAAGCTTAGCCTTTTGTTAACAACACTGTCATCTCAGATTTTCAAAATATGCTTTTCAACCATAGCTAAACAAGCATTTGTGTAAGAGTATTGATAGCTAGCATAGCATTAAGCCTAGCATTCAGCAGGCAACATTTTCACAAAAACAAGAAAAGCATTCAAATAAAATCATTTACCTTTGAAGAACTTTGGATGTTTTCAATGAGGAGACTCTCAGTTAGATAGCAAATGTTCAGTTTTTCCAAAAATATTATTTGTGTAGGAGAAATCACTCCATTTTGTTAATCACCTTTGGCTAAGGAAAAACCCCGAAAATTCAGTCATTATAACGCCAAACTTTTTTCCAACATAACTCCATAATATCGACAAAAACATGGCAAACATTGTTTAGAATCAATCCTCAAGGTGTTTTTCACATATCTATTCGATGATATATCATTCGTGGAAGTTTGGTTTCTCCTCTGAACCACATGGAAAAATGCATGCAGCTGGAGTTTACGCAATAATTTCGACAGGGGACACCAAGCGGACACCTGGTAAATGTAGTCTCTTATGGTCAATCTTCCAATGATATGCCTACAAATACGTCACAATGCTGCAGACACCTTGGGGAAACGACAGAAAGTGTAGGCTCATTCCTTGCGCATTCACAGCCATATAAGGAGACATTGGAACAAAGCGCATTCAAAATCTGGGGCATTTCCTGTTTGAAATTTCATCTTGGTTTCGCCTGTAGCATCAGTTCTGTGGTACTCACAGATAATATCTTTGCAGATTTGGAAACGTCAGAGTGTTTTCTTTCCAAAGCTGTCAATTATATGCATAGTCGAGCATCTTTTCGTGATAAAATATCCTGTTTAAAACAGGAATGTTTTTCATCCAAAAATGTTAATAGAGCCCCCTAATGCATAACTGGGTTTACCCTTTACAATTAAGATATGTAAGGTTATTTGGATTTTTACGAATTATCTTTGAAAGACAGGGTCCTAAAAAAGGGACGTTTCTTTTTTTGCTGAGTTAACAAATCTTAGAATCAACTATTAAAGATTACCAGATCCCACTGGATTCTCCAATTACATTGAGTGAACTACAGGACAAAATACAAACCCTCCAACCCAAAAAGGCCTGTGGGGTTGATGGTATCCTAAATGAAATGATCAAATATACAGACCACAAATTCCAATTGGCTATACTTAAACTCTATAACATCATCCTCAGCTCTTGCATCTTCCCCAATATTTGGAACCAAGGACTGATTACCCCAATCCACAAAAGTGGAGACAAATTTGACCCCAATAACTACCGGGGGATATGCATCAACAGCAACTCTCGGAAAATCCTCTGCATCATTAACAGCAGACTCGTACATTTCCTCAGCGAAAACAATGTACTAAGCAAATGTCAAACTGGCTTTTTACCAAATTATCGTACGACAGACACCAGTCTCACAAGTCCTCAACTGGCAGCTTCATTAAATAGTACCCGCAAAACACCAGTCTCAACATCAACAGTGAAGAGGCGACTCCGGGATGCTGTCCTTCTAGGCAGAGTTGCAAAGAAAAAAGCCCTATCTCAGACTGGCCAATAAAAATAAAAGATTTAAGTGGGCAAAAGAACACAGACACTGGACAGAGGAGCTCTGCCTATAAGGCCAGCATCCTGGAGTTGCCTCTTCACTATTGATGTTGAGACTGGTGTTTTGCGGGTACTATATCATGAGGCTGCCAGTTGAGAACTTGTGAGGCGTCTGTTTCTCAAACTAGACACTCTAATGTACTTGTCCTCTTGCTCAGTTATGCACTGGGGCCTCCCACTCCTCTTTCTATTCTGGTTAGGGCCAGTTTGTGCTGTTCTGTGAAAGGAGTAGAACATCTTCAGTTTCTTGGCAATTTCTCACATGGGATAGCCTTCATTTCGGAGAACAAGAATAGACTGACGAGATTCAGAAGAAAGTGCTTTGTTTCTGGCCATTTTGAGCCTGCAATCGAACGCACAAATGCTGATGCTCCAGATACTCAACTAGTCTAAAGAAGGCCTTATTTATTGCTTCTTTAATCAGAACAGTTTTCAGCTGTGCTAACATAATTGCAAAAGGGTTTTCTAATGATCAATTAGCCTTTTAAAATGATAAACTTGGAATAGCTAACACAATGTGCCATTGGAACAGAGGAGTGATGGTTGCTGATAATGGGCGTCAGTAGATATTTCATTAAAAATCAGCCTTTTCCAGCTACAATAGTCATTTACAACATTAACAATGTCTACACTGTATTTCTGATTAGTTTGATGTTTTTTATTGGACAAAAAATAGATTTTCTTTAAAAAACAAGGACATTTCAAAGTGACCCCAAACTTTTGAACGGTAGTGTGTATTTCAACAAATTGGCTGTTGCACCCAGCGTCACCCTACTAGATTCTGAAGTCAAATGTCTACTGTTTGCTGATGATCTGATTCTTCTGTCCCCAACCAAGGAGGGCCTACAGCAGCACCTAGAACTTCTGCACAGATTCTGTCAGACCTGGGCCCTGACAGTAAATCTCAGTAAGACAAAAATAATAGTGATCCAAAAAAGGTCCATTTGCCAGGACAACGAATACAAATTCCATCTAGACACCGTTGCCCTAGAGCACACCAAAAATTCTATACATACCTCAACCTAAATATCAGCGCCACAGTAACTTCCACAAAGCTTCCACGATCTGAGAGACAAGGCAAGAAGGGCCTTCTATGCCATCAAAAGGAACATAAAATTCGACATACCAATTAGGATCTGGCTAAAAATACTTGAATCCGTTATAGAACCCATTGCCCTTTATGGTTGTGAGGTTCTCTCACCAACCAAGAATTCACAAAATGAGACTAACACCAAATCGAGTCACTGCATGCAGAATTCTGCCAAAATATCCAGTGTACAACGTAAAACACCAAATAATGCATGCAGAGCAGAATTAGGCCGATACCTAATGCTATAAAGTAGAATGCTATTTGGCCCTAAACAGAGTACACAGCGGTAGAATACCTGACCCAAAATGAAGGAAGTCTTTGACTATATACCGACTCAGTGAGCATAGACTTGCTATTGAGAAAGGCCGCCGAAGGCAGACCTGGCTCTCAAGAGAAGACAGGCTTTGCACACTACCCACAAAATGAGGTGAAACATGAGCTGCACTTCCTAACCTCCTGCCAAATGTATGACCATATTAGAGACACATATTTCCCTCAGATTACACAGACCCACAAAGAATTTGAAAACAAATCCAATTTTGATAAACTCCCATATCTTTTGGGTGAAATATCACAGTGTGCAATCACAGAATCAAGATTTGTGACCTGTTGCCACAAGAGAAGGGCAACCAGTGAAGAACAAACACCATTGTAAATACAACATATATTTATGTTTATTTATTTTCCCTTTTGTACTTTAACTATTTGCACATCACTACAACACTGTATATAGACATAATATGACATTTGAAATGTCTTTATTCTTTTGGTAACATATGTTTCCCATGCCAATAAAGCCCCTTAAATTTAAATTGAATTGAGAGAGAGCTTGGAGAAACTCAGTAGTCCATAACAGTTCAGTATTATAGACAGACAGTAAAAGGATGATCAACATTGTTCAACATATGACATTAAAACAAGATGACGCTACAAGATGAACATTTCTATGGCAGGTTCAATTTAATTCCAGCCTCACTTTAGTTTTATGAAATAGAGAGACCTAGCTTTAAAATAACTTTAATTACCATAAGCAATTCCAGCGGCTTAATATATGTGGGTTTGGTGTTGCCAATAGCTCAGTGTAGAATACTGTTGTTTGTCTCTTGTTGGTGACTGCATGGAGAGGGAAGGAAATTCACAAATTAGTGTTGTCTGATGGAAATGTGTGAATTGCTGTTGTTAAGCTGCTGCAATAATGAGGTTATGATGGCAGACTACTCATGGCACATTATTTAGCCTAGAGCCTGTATAAACTCACAGAACAGTTGGTTGGTGAAAATGGTGCTAAATTGAATAATTAATTTTACAATCTGTGGATATTTGACATTGTATTTGACATTGTCAAATATCCATTTAGTGCTGGTGGAAGAGTTTCCAGCTGTTGTGTTAGTTAGCTGGTTTAATGTGACACATACAGGGGTTCCTGTGGCATTGGCTGACCTCTCTCTTGTAGCCTACACAGAATGTGGTTTTCAGATACAAAGACATTTCAGACAAGAGGTAATAATTTGACGGACAGAAGTGTGAATGTTGTTGTCTCTGGCTGGAGCAAGCATAGGCCTTTGTCTTCCCAGTTGATTGCTTTTGCTTGCAGTGTGCTGTCTGTTTGTGCTGCAGCTAGCATTAGCCAGCCCATCAGGCATCTCTCAGGGATATTTAATTGCCATGAAAAAGATTACCCCCACATACAAATATCCCACCCCACAGCTAAAATCCCACCATAGATCTATAGGCGCCTCCCCAACCATGCGCAGTCCACAGCAACAACCACTGTTAATCCAGGAACCTTTTCTCATTGTTGGCTAGAGGTGCTCATCCAAGGAGCCAGCTGTAGTAGAGTACATCTAAGGGTGGCCAGCCAGCCAGTCGCTCTCTGCACTATACTGACTTTGGCTTCTGGTTGCATGGAAGCAGCATGGAGCCTCTGTTGTTGTCAGAGCAGAGGGAAGAAAGAAAGAAAATAGATCTTTGAATACCTTTCATCAGGCCAGGAGTCAGAGAGAAAGAATAGCACTCCCTCATTATGCCGTATCGTGTGGAGATGAGAGCGGTTGGTTGGTGCGTGGTCGTGGAATGGCACGGCGGGAGAACACCTCCACAATGGCACCAGGTATGCAGAGAGCACATGGAGGGAAGGTGGATTAATTATACATGCAAGTACAATACAGTAGCTCCCTGCCTGCCTGCTGTCTCTGTGCCCAGCCGGTCTCAGACTAAAGGCTTGCACACATCGCACCGAATGTGGATCTACCATTCGCCTGACGATTGTTCAGCGTGCTGTTTCAGGGACCACCTGCTGTAGACGTCAAACTGCCAACATTTTTCATGCGTTTCTACATGTAAAATCGCTGCGCAATCAGTTTGCAAATGACATTCAGAGGTGCTAAGTACTCTTGGCCAGCAAACGCTATTGGTCTGTCTGAGCCCTAAGGCTGTGTGTTTATAGGATCTAAAGTACTGAAAAACTCAGGTCCCAGAGGTTATGCAGACTGGAGCTCTGGTGTTTTTGATGAGGCTAGTATAGTTCAATAATCTCCTGTATAGGCCTTGTATTACTTAGAAGGGTTAAAGACTCGTTGACATCACAACTTGAAGAGGGAGTTTGAAATACTAACAAGCTGCATTTAACCTTTTGATGAATCAAGTATTGTTGTATAAAACAGGTTAATTTAGGAAAACCATTGTTGTTTGTGCTAAAGTACTGTACAGGTCATTCTATACTCAACTACTGTACACTGTTCATATGTGTTAGTGGCTACCTGCATTTTTTTATAGGCTCCTTCACAATCCAAACTAGGGTTTTAATTGCCATCTGTCTTTCATCATGTAGAGAGCAAGGCTGGGAGGTCAACCTCTTTAAGAGTCTACTGGGATATGTGCTAATAGTGCTCACGGAAATGTTTTGGATAATTGTATAATCGAGCCATAATTGGTACTATATCAGATCTTCTATAGCACATGCTTTTATCTGCTACTTTGAGAGTTTTTCTTCTGTAAAGTACTGTACATACATTCTATACTGTATGCTATTTCAGATAAAATCCTTCAGATATAGTCCTGAATCACAGGTTCAAACCAGTGCTTTAATCAAAACTAAAGGTATTTGGATAAAGGTTAACTCCATATGATTTATTCAAATGACATATTTCACGTGTAAGATTTGTGTTTAAATATGCATAGTTCATCTCATGGCAGCTGGGCATTTTTTGCATGGATTGATTCAACCCAGCTGAATGATTTATGATGAATGAAAAGGCATCTTTAATTTACTGAGGAGAGGTAAATAACACCAGCCACTCACTGCAAAATGGAGGACGCTTTCTTTACAGGCCAATCACAACAAGCCATCAAATAATTCCTCTAAAATCACTTCTTGATTTTACAGGTCTTTGAACTTTGAGGGGGTTAGGGTTGAGTGATGGATCAAATGAGTTACTATGTGGCCTTAAGGGGTGTTTTGATGTAGCACAAAGGAGAAGAGGGGAGATGGTGACACGCTTCGTCACCCTTACACACACATTCATTATTGACGCTCCACAGTGTGCCGCGTCCCTACCCTACTCTACCCGTGGGTCGGTGTGGTGTGTCTGGGCCAGCTGTCTAGTGGGCTGGGCTCTGTGTACTGGAACAGATAGGATTATTTTATTGACCCTGCAGGTACAGGGTTCCCCCTCACCTCTACAGGCTGGCTAGCAACCCCTTCTAAACTCAAATGACACTAGTCAGCTCACATACAGTACATGTAGATGAATAGGGAGAGAGGACCGAGAGGACCAAGAGAGGACCGAGAGAGGACCGAGAGAGGTGGAAAGGAGGAGAAAGTGAAAAGAGGGACTGAGAGGTGGCTAAAGGAGAGGAAAGTCCAGAGAGAGGGCTTGGTGTGTTTTATATTGTCCAGGGTGTGAGGACTGGGCTGTTGGTGAATGTAGCCTACGTACACTATGACAGCCATGATGGAGCCATGTGGTCAGCCAGCCGAGTGTCCATGCAGCCACCCAGCAGCGCTACAGGCTGAGGAGGAGAGGAGCTCCCTGGCTCCTGTCCCTGCATGGTGAGGTCAGAAGCCCAGTGACCTGACCTCTATCAGACCAGATTAGAGATCAGATCCCCAGCACGACACAATGCACCGCTGACCTCAGAGCAGCCACCAATTAGACTCAGAACATGCCGTCAGAAGAGAACACCCTGTCCAGGAGGACAAGGAGAGAGTGTGGAGGAGCAGGCAGAGCCCAGATCTCTGTCTGTACAATGTCCATAAAATACCACACCTATTTCCCATAGATTTTTCACCCAGTAAAATACTACTTGAGTAAAAGTCTAAAACTATTTGGTTTTAAATATACTTAAATATCAAAAGTAAATGTAATTGCTAAAGTATCAAAAGTAATAGTATAAGTAATTTCTTAAGCCAACCGGATGGCACAATTTTCTTGTTTTTTATTTATTTAGCCAGGTGCACACTCCAACATTCAGACATCATTTACAAATAAAGCATTTGTCTATAGTGAGTCCGTCAGATCAGAGGCAGTAGGGATGACCAGGGATGTTCTCTTGCAAAGTATGTGAGTAGGACAATTTCCCTGTGATGCTAAGCTGTTACGGTTTTCTAGGTGTGAAGGAGAGTCGGACCAAAATGCAGCGTGTAGATTGCGATCCATGTTTAATGACAAACACTAAACACTACAAAACGTAACGAAAACCGAAACAGCCTATACTTGTGTAAACTAACACAGATCAAGGACATCAGGACACTAAGGACAATCACCCACACCAAACTCAAAGAATATGGCTGCCTAAATATGGTTCCCAATCAGAGACAACGATAAACACCTGCCTCTGATTGAGAACCACTTCAGACAGCCATAGACTTATCTAGAACACCCCACTAGCTACAATCCCCCATATATACACACCACATACAAAAACCCATGCCACACCCTGGCCTGACCAAATAAATAAAGATAAACACAAAATACTTCGACCAGGGCGTGACATAAGCATTCAAAATGTAACGAGTACTTTTATGTGTCCGTGAAAATGCACGGAGTAAAAAGTTATTGGAGTAAGTTATATGGAGTAAAAAATTATTTTCTTTAGGAATGTAGTGAAGTAAAAGTAAAAGTAGTCAAAAATATAAATAGCAAAATAAAGTATAGATACAATTAGTTTTTTAAGTGGTACTTAAAGTCATTGTACTACACCATTGCCCACTGGGCACACACTGGTTGAATTTCAATGAAATTTTGTTGATCCAACGTGAAATAGATGTTGAATTGACGTCTGTGCCCAGTGAGAAGCCACATGGCAAGAATGATCCTATCCATAGTTTTTCTATTGAACTGGGAAACACAGTCTATGTCACCAGAGGATCCAGAACCCCCTCCCATTAAAAAGGAGGACACACATTCTCATCTGTAAGTTGTGCCTTATTTAGCATTCTAAATATGAGAGTCAGGAGAAATTTGATTTGTCGGGGCAAAGTGATGGTGACTGTGTGTTTCTGGAGAATGGAGGGAGAGCCAGCTCCTTCAGATCAGCAGGGCTGGGAAGGGAACGTGTGGAGCTGAGCTGGGCTGGGAAGGGAACGTATGAAGCTGGGCTGGGCTGAGCTGGGCTGGGAAGGGAACGTGTGGAGCTGAGCTGGGCTGGGCTGGGAAGGGACCGTGTGAAGCTGGGCTGGGCTGGGCTGGGAAGGGAACGTGTGATGCTGGGCTGAGTTGGGCTGGGCTGGGCTGGGAAGGGAATGTGTGGAGCTGAGCTGGACAGGGCTGGGCTGGGAAGGGAACATGTAGAGCTGAGCAAGGCTGGGCTGGGAAGGGAACGTGTGGAGCTGGTCTGGGAAGGGCTAGGAAGGGAACGTGTGGAGCTGGGCTGGGCTGAGCTGGGCTGGGAAGGGAACGTGTGAAGCTGTGCTGGGCTGGGCAGGGTTGGCCTGGGAAGGGAAGGGAATGTGTGAAGATGGGCTGGGCTGGGCTGGGCTGGGCTGGGCTGGGCTGGGCTGGGCTGAGCTGGGAAGGGAACGTGTGGAGCTGGGCAGGGCTGTGCTGGGAAGAGAACCTGAGAAGATGGGCTGAGCTGGGCTGGGCTGGGATGGGAACGTGTGGAGCTGGGCTGGGCTGGGCAGGGTGGGGCTGGGAAGGGAAGGGAATGTGTGAAGATGGGCTGGGCTGGGCTGGGCTGGGCTGAGCTGGGAAGGGAACGTGTGGAGCTGGGCAGGGCTGTGCTGGGAAGAGAACCTGAGAAGATGGGCTGGGCTGGGATGGGAACGTGTGGAGCTGGGCTGGGCTGGGCAGGGTTGGGCTGGGAAGGGAAGAGAATGTGTGAAGCTGGACTGAGCTGAGCTGAGCTGGGAAGGGAACGTGTGGAGCTGGGCAGGGCTGGGAAGGGAACGTTTGAAGCTGGGCTGAGCTGAGCTAGTCTGGGAAGGGAACGTGTGAAGCTGGGCTGAGCTGAGCTGGGCTGGGAAGGGAACGTGTGAAGCTGGGCTGGGTGGGGCTGGGCTGGGAAGGGAACTTGTGGAGCTGGGCTGAGCTGGGCGGTGCTGGGAAGGGAACGTGTGGAGCTGGACTGGGCAGGGCTGGACTGGAAACGTGTGGAGCTGGGCTGGGCTGGACTGGGAAGTGAATGTGTGGAGCTGGGCTGAGCAGGGTTGGGCTGTTTGCCTTCATCACAAACATCAGGCTGCCTGTTTCAATGACTTCGCCTCAGGTTCAGAAGCTTAATGTATACATGCATATACACTGAGTGTGCAAAGCATTAAGGACACCTCCTCTTTTCATGACATAGACTGACCAGGTGAATCCAGGTGAAAGCTATTACCCCTTATTGATGTCAACTCCACTTCAATCAGTGTATATGAAGGGTAGAAGACAGGTTAAAGAAGGATTTTTAAGCCTTGGGACAATTGAGACAGATTGTGTATGTGTGCCATTCAGAGAGTGAAGTGCCTTTGAACGGGGTATGGTAGTAGGTGCCACGGGTTGGTGTCAAGAACTATTTTGAAGGGGGGTGTATAAGAATACTCTGTGTATAATAGTACTGTATGTCTGGAGGATCTGTTACAGACTAACATTGATAGAAGAACAGTGACAGAATATCTCTGAGTGCTGTGAAATCAGAAGCCAGATAGTGGAGAAGGAGTCCGAGGCAAGGAGAGACTAATAGAAAAAAGAGCGAGATAGGAGAGGGAAAGACAATAGATTTTCTTTCATTTTGATTTTCTGCTGCAGTCTGCTGAGCCCCTGTCTTCTCTCTTGCATCCCCTCTTCCTGCTCTTCAGTCTGTCATAACACAATAACAGAGGTCTGACAGCTTCAAAGACACTGGATGAGCATGGAGGTGCTTGGGGAGAAAATTGCTGCAGAACACAGGCAGCTCAGCGGCAAGAGAGAAAAAACATTTTGTCTCGCTCAAGATGGATTCCACTCTGAGATTGCAGGGTACCAAAGACAGAATCAAAATGGAGAACTCGAAAGGAAAAAAATAAAGGCTTTTTAGACATAATTGCTTTTGGTCTATGTTGGTGATATCAAATACTCTGATACAAATCACACAATTGTATATGTTCACTTTGATTGCACAATGTATTGTGTACAAACAGCCCACAATGTATTGTGTACAAACAGCCCACAATGTATTGTGTACAAACAGCCCACAATGTATTGTGTACAAACAGCCCACAATGTATTGTGTACAAACAGCCCACAATGTATTGTGTACAAACAGCCCACAATGTATTGTGTACAAACAGCCCACAATGTATTGTGTACAAACAGCCCACAATGTATTGTGTACAAACAGCCCACAATGTATTGTGTACAAACAGCCCACAATGTATTGCGCAATCAATATTGAATATTGAAGAAGTAAATCATACATATCATTTATGAATATAAATATGAAAGAGATCTAATTTTGCTGCAGGGGTTATTATTGATGTACCTGTTCTCTTCAAACTTAAAAGAATCGCCTGGCAATGATAAGGACATGCACACACACCTCCCTCTCTCCCTCCCTCTATGGATCTCACTGCTGGTTGCCCGTCTCACACAATTGCATTGAAACCAGGAGCTAGAAGCTCCTTCAGGATATCAAATCCATGAACTCTGGTGTCTATTCTAACTAGGTCAACTTTTACATAAGCTGCAGACTCTTTCTCCCTCTCCTCTCTCTTGATATTTTCACTACCAATCTACACTACATTTACACACTACCAATCTATACCAATCCCCATTATGACAAAGCAAAAACAGATTTAAAAAAAAATGTTTGCAAATGCATTACAAATAAAAAACAGAAATATCACATTTACACAAGTATTCAGGCCCTTTACTCAGTACTTTGTTGAAGCGCCTTTGGCAGCGATTACAGCCTCGAGTCTTCTTGGGTATGATGCTACAAGTTTGGCACACCTGTATTTGGGGAGTTTCTCTCATTCTTCTTTGCAGATAATCTCAAGATCTGTCAGGTTGGATGGGGAGTGTCGCTGCACAGCTATTTTCAGGTCTCTCCAGAGATGTTTGATCGGGTTCAAGTCTGGGCTCTGGCTGGACCACTCAAAGAAATTGAGAGACTTGTCCCGTAGCCACTCCTATATTGTCTTGACTGTGTGCTTAAGGTCGTTGTCCTGTTGGCAGGTGAACCTTCGCCTTAGTCTGAGGTCCTGAGCACACTGGAGCAGGTTTTCATGAAGGATCTCTCTGTACTTTGCTGGGTTAATGTTTCCCTCAATCCTGTGTAGTCTCCCAGTCCCTGCCAGTGAAAAACGTCCCCTCAGGATGGTGCTGCTGCCACCACCATGCTTCACTATAGGGATGGTGCCAGGCTTCCTCCAGGCATGACACTTTGCATTCAGACCAAAGAGTTCAATCTTGGTTTCATCAGACCAGAGAATCTTGTTTCTCATGGTCTGAGAGTTTTTAGGTGCCTTTTAGAAAACTTGAAGCGGGCTGTCATGTGCCTTTTACTGAGGAGTGGCTTCACTCTGGTCACTCTTCCATAAAGGCCTGATTGGTGGAGTGCTGCAGAGATGGTTGTCCTTCTGGAATGTTCTCCCATCTCCACACAGGAACTCTGGAGCTCTGTCAGAGTGACCATCGGGTTCTTGGTCATCTCCCTGACCAAGGCCCTTCTCCTCTGATTGCTCAGTTTGGCCGGGCAACCAGCTCTAGGAAGAGTCTTGGTGGTTCCACACTTCTTCCATTTACAGTTGAAGTCGGAAGTTCACATATACCTTAACCAAATAAATTTAAACTCAGTTTTTCACAATTCCTGACATTTAATCATTAAAAAAATTACCTGTCTTAGGTCAGTTAGGATCACCACTTTATTTTAAGAATGGGAAATATCAGAATAATAGTAGAGGGAATTATTTATTTCAGCTTTTATTTCTTACATCACATTCGCATTGGGTCAGAAGTGTACATACACTCAATTAGTATTTGGTAGCATTGCCTTTAAATGGTTTAACTTGGGTCAAACATTTCGGGTAGTCTTTCACAAGCTTCCCACAATAAGTTGGGTGAATTTTGGCCGATTCCTCCTGACAGAACTGTTGTAACTGAGTCAGATTTGTAGGCCTCCTTGCTCGCACACGCTTTTTCAGTTCTGCCCACAAATTTTCTATAGGATTGAGGTCAGGACTTTGTGTTGGCCACTCCAGTACCTTGACTTTGTTGTCCTTAAGCCATTTTACCACAACTTTGGAAGTATGCTTGGGGTCATTGTTCATTTGGAAGGCCCATTTGCGACCAAGCTTTAACTTCCTGACTGATGTCTTGAGATGTTGCTTCAATATATCCACATAATTCTTCTCCTCATGATGCCATCTATTTTGTGAAGTGCACCAGACCCTACTGCAGCAAAGCACCCCCACAACAATGGATGGTGTTCTTCGGCTTACAAGCCTCCCCCTTTTCCTCCAAACATAACGATGGTCATTATGGCCAAACAGACCAGAGGACATTTCTCCAAAAAGTACGATCTTTGTCCCCATGTGCAGTTGCAAACCGTAGTCTGGCATTTTTTTGATGGTTTTGGAGCAGTGGCTTCTTCCTTGCTGAGCAGCCTTTCAGGTTGTGTTGATATTGGACTCGTTTTACTGTGGATATAGATACTTTTGTACCTGTGTCCTCCAGCATCTTCACAAGGCTCGTACTGTTAGGTGACCCAAACTGGGACATGCTTAACACCCCAAGCTGTCCTACAATCTAAGCTAGATCCCCTCAATCTCACACAAATTATCAATGTAAACACGGGCACCCTCATAGATATCATCCTGACCAACCTGCCCTCTAAATATACCTCTGATCTCTTCAACCAGGATCTCAGCGATCACTGCCTCATTGCCTGCGTCCGTAATTGGTCTGCGGTCAAACGACCACCACTCATCACTGTCAAACACTCCCTAAAACACTTCAGCGAGCAGGTCTTTCTAATCGACCTGGTCCGGGTATCCTGGAAGGATATTGACCTCATTCCGTCATTAGAGGATGCCTGGTTATTCTTTAAAAGTGCTTTCCTCACCATCTTAAACAAGCATGCCCAATTCAAAACAAATTGAACCAGGAACAGATATAGCCCTTGGTTCACTCCAGACCTGACTGCCCTTGACCAGCACAAAAACATCCTGTGGCATACCGCATTAGCATTGAACAGCCCCTGCGATATGCAACTTTTCAGGGAAGTTAGGAACCGATATCCACAGGCAGTGAGGAAAGCAAAGGCTTTTTCAAACAGAAATTTGCATCCTGTAGCACAAACTCCCAAAAGTTCTGGGACACTGTAAAGTCCATGGAGAATAGGAGCACCTCCTCCCAGCTGCCCACTGCACTGAGGCTAGGAAACACTGTCACCACCGATAAATCCACGATAATTGAGAATTTCAATAAGCATTTTTCTACAGCTGGCCATACTTTCCACCTGGCTACCCCTACCCCGGTCAACAGCCCTGCACCCCCCACAGCAACTTGCCCGAGCCTCCCCCATTTCTCCTTCACCCAAATCCAGATAGCTGATGTTCTGAAAGAGTTGCAAAATCTGGAACCCTACAAATCAGCTGGGCTAGACAATCTGGACCCTCTCTTTCTAAAATTATCCTCCGCAATTGTTGCAACCCCTATTACTAGCCTGTTCAACCTCTCTTTCATTTTGTCTGAGATCCCCAAAGATTGGAAAGCTGCCGCAGTCATCCTCCTCTTCAAAGGGGGAGACACTCTAGACCCAAACTGTTACAGACCTATATCTATCCTACCCTGCCTTTATAAGGTCTTCGAAAGCCAAGTTAACAAACAGATCACTGACCATTTCGAATCCCACCATACCTTCTCCGCTATGCAATCTGCTTTCTGAGCTGGTCTTGGGTGCGCCTCAGCCACGCTCAAGGTCCTAAACAATATCATAACCGCCATCGATAAGAGACAATACTGTGCAGTCGTATTCATCGACCTGGCCAAGGCTTTTGACTCTGTCAATCATCACATTCTTATCGGCAGACTCAACCGCCTTGGTTTCTCAAATGACTGCCTCGCCTGGTTCATCAACTACTTCTCAGATAGAGTTCAGTGTATCTAATCGGAGGGCATGTTGTCCGGACGTCTGGCAGTCTCTATGGTGGTGCCACAGGGTTCAATTCTCGGGCTGACTTTTTTCTCTGAATACATCAATGATGTCGCTCTTGCTGCTGGTATTTCTCTGATCCACCTCTACGCAGACGACACCATTCTGTATACTTCTGGCCTTTCTTTGGACACTGTGTTAACTAACCTCCAGACAAGCTTCAATGCCATACAACTCTCATTCCGTGGCCTCCAACTGCTCTTAAATGCAAGTAAAACTAAATGCATGCTCTTCAACTGATCGCTGCCCGCACCAGCCTGGCATCACTACTCTGGACGGTTCTGACTTCTGAATATGTGGACAATTACAAATACCTAGGTGTCTGGTTAGACTGTAAACTCTCCTTCCAGAGTCACATTAAGCATCTCCAATCAAAAATTCAATCTAGAATCGGCTTTCTATTTCGCAACAAAGCGTCCTTCACTCATGCTGCCAAACATACCCTCGTAAAACTGACTATCCTATCAATCCTTGACTTCGGCGATGTCATTTACAAAATAGCCTCCAACACTCTACTCAGCAAATTGGATGCAGTCTATCACAGTGCCATCGGTTTTATCACCAAAGCCCCATATACTACCTACCACTGTAACCTGTATGTTCTCGTTGGCTGGCCCTCGCTTCATATTCATCGCCAAACCCACTAGCTCCAGGTCATCTATAAGTCTTTGCTAGCCTCTAGTGACTCCCCATCCCGCATGCGGGAGCGTAATCATCGCCTGACACTAATTAGCATAACACAACGGACATAAATATCCCTAGAAAATATTCCTATTCATGAAAATCACAAATGAAATATATTGAGACACAGCTTAGCCTTTTGTTAATCACGCTGTCATCTCAGATTTTCTAAATATGCTTTACAGCCAAAGCTAGACAAGCATTTGTGTAAGTTTATCGATAGCATAGCATAGCATTTTGTCCAGCTAGCAGCAGGTAACTTGGTCACGGAAATCAGAAAAGCAATCAAATTAAATCGTTTACCTTTGATGAGCTTCGGATGTTTTCACTCACGAGAGTCCCAGTTAGATAGAAAATGTTCCTTTTTTCCCAAAATATTATTTTTTGTAGGCGAAATAGCTCCGTTTGTTCTTCACGTTTGGCTGAGAAATCGCCTGGAAATTGCAGTCACGAAAACGGAGAAAAATATTCCAAATTAGCTCCATAATATCGACAGAAACATGGCAAACTTTGTTTATAATCAATCCTCAAGGTGTTTTTCAAATATCTATTTGATAATATATCCATCGGGACAATTCGTTTTTCAGTAGGACCGATTGGAGTAATGGCTACCTCTGTATTTTACGCGAGAATCTCTCTGGCAGCATCAGGTGACCACTTGCGCAATGTAGCCGCTTACGGGTATTCTTCAACATAAATGCGTAAAACTACGTCACAATGCTGTAGACACCTTCGGGAATATGGAGAAAGAGTAATCTGGTTGATAGCCCATTCACAGCTCAATAGGGACTCATTGGAACGCAGCGCTTTCAAAACATGGGGCACTTCCGGATTGGATTTTTCTCAGGCTTTTGCCTGCAACATCAGTTCTGTTATACTCACAGACAATATTTTTACAGTTTTGGAAACTTTAGAGTGTTTTCTATCCTAAGCTGTCAATTATATGCATATTCTAGCATCATGTCCTGACAAAATATCCAGTTTACTACGGGAACGTTTTTTTCTCCAAAAATGAAAATACTGCCCTCCGAGTCACAACAGGCTAGGTAAACCCTGTCTTATCTCAGCTCACTGGTCATCATAGCAGCACCCACCCATAGCACAGGCTCCAGCAGGTATATTTCACTGGTCAACCCCAAAGCCAATTCCTCCTTTGACTGCCTTTTCTTCCAGTTCTCTGCTGCCAATGACTGGAACGAATTGCAAAAATCACTGAAGCTGGAGACCTCACTAACTTTAAGCATCAGGTGTCAAAGCAACTCACAGATCATTGCACCTGTACATAGCCCATCTGTAAATAGCCCATGCAACTACCTCATCCCCATATTGTTATTTATTTGTTTTGCTCCTTTGCACCCCAGTATCTCTGCTTGCACATTCATCTTCTGCACATCTATCACTCCAGTGTTAATTGCTAAATTGTAATTACTTCGCCACTACGGCCTATTTTTCGCCGTACCTCTCTAATCTTACCTCATTTGCACACGCTGTATATACTTTTAAAAATGTTGTGTTATTGACAGTACGTTTGTTTATTCCATGTGTAACTCTGTGCTGTTGTTTGTGTCGCACTGCTTTGCTTTATCTTGGCCAGGTCGCAGTTGCAAATGAGAACTTGTTCTCAACTGGCCTACCTGTTGTTCTGGGATTGATTTGCAATTTTCGCACCAAAGTACGTTGATCTCTAGGAGAGCGAATGCATCTCCTTCCTGAGTGGTATGACGGCTGCGTGGTCCCATGGTGTTTCTGCTTGCGTACTATTGTTTGTACAGATGAACGTGGTACCTTCAGGCATTTGGAAATTGCTCCCAAGGATAAACCAGACTTGTGGAGGTCTACAATTTTTTGGCTGATTTCTTTTGATTTTCCCATGATGTCAAGCAAAGAGGCACTGAGTTTGAGAGTAGGCCTTGAAATACATCCACAGGTACACCTCCAATTGACTCAAGTCATGTCAATTAACCTATCAGAATCTTCTAAAGCCATGACATAATTGTTGGGAATTTTCCAAGCTGTTTAAATGCACAGTCAACTTAGTGTATGTCAATTTATGATCCACTGGAATTGTGAATAAGTGAAATAATCTGTCTGTAAACAATTGTTGGAAAAATGACTTGTGTCATGCACAAAGTAGATGTTCTAACCGACTTGCCAAAACTATAATTTGTTAACAAGAAATTTGTGGAGTGGTTGAAAAATGAGTTTTAATGACTCCAACCTAAGTGTATATAAACTTCCGACTTCAGCTGTAAGTATGATGGAGGCCACTGTGTTCTTGGGGACCTTCAATGCTGCAGAAATTTTTTGGTACCTTTCCCCAGATCCATGCCTCGACACAATCCTGCCTCGGAGCTCTACGAACAATTCCTTCAACCTCCTATCTTAGTTTCTGACATGCACTGTCATCTGTGGGACCTTATATAGACAGGTGTGTGTCTTTCCAAATCATGTCCAATCAATTGAATTTACCACATTTGGACTCCAATCAAGTTGTAGAAACATCTCAAGGATGATCAATGGAAACAGGATGCACCTGAGCTCAATTTCAAATCAAATCAAATCAAATTTATTTATATAGCCCTTCGTACATCAGCTGATATCTCAAAGTGCTGTACAGAAACCCAGCCTAAAACCCCAAACAGCAAGCAGTGCAGGTGTAGAAGCACGGTGGCTAGGAAAAACTCCCTAGAAAGGCCAAAACGTAGGAATAAACCTAGAGAGGAACCAGGCTATGTGGGGTGGCCAGTCCTCTTCTGGCTGTGCCGGGTGGAGATTATAACAGAACATGGCCAAGATGTTCAAATGTTCATAAATGACCAGCATGGTCGAATAATAATAAGGCAGAACAGTTGAAACTGGAGCAGCAGCACGGCCAGGTGGACTGGGGACAGCAAGGAGTCATCATGTCAGGTAGTCCTGGGGCATGGTCCTAGGGCTCAGGTCCTCCGAGAGAGAGAAAGAAAGAGAGAAGGAGAGAATTAGAGAACGCACACTTAGATTCACACAGGACACCGAATAGGACAGGAGAAGTACTCCAGATATGACAAACTGACCCTAGGCACCCCGACACATAAACTACTGCAGCATAAATACTGGAGGCTGAGACAGGAGGGGTCAGGAGACACTGTGGCCCCATCCGAGGACACCCCCGGACAGGGCCAAACAGGAAGGATATAACCCCACCCACTTTTCCAAAGCACAGCCCCCACACCACTAGAGGGATATCTTTAACCACCAACTTCCAATTTCTAGTCTCATAGCAAAGGATCTGAATACTTATGTAAAAAAGGTATCTGTTTTTTATGTTTTATAAATTTACAGAAATGTCTAAAAACCTGTTTTCGCTTTGTCATAATGGTGTATTGTCTGTAGATTGATGAGGATTTTTTTTTTTAAATCCATTTGATAAAAAAGCTGTAATGTAACAAAATGTGGAAAAGGTCAAGGGGTCTGAATACTTTCTGAAGGCACTGTATTTGTAATTATTTATTAATATAAACAATAGATATTGAATTAATGATTAAATATGCCCATATTAAATTTAGGTTTTTCCGGTCCTTTTGTATATTTGACCAATTGGTAACTTTGTAAAAAAAAACACATACTGTTCATATGCTTGACTTGTCATTGATTCTCTGTACATTTCAGGCCACATGGGGCCTGTAAGCATGACGTTTTACAGTCTATTTTGATCAGGCTTTATCTAAAGACATCCTCCTCGTTGTCAGAGACAAGGCACAGCCCTGCTACTGTAGCTGGTTTTAACTGAAGCTGCCCCTGGCTGGTGTACCTTGGGACCTAAATGCTCACTAAGCCGTCTCTGTCGTAGCATGCTCGCCAAAGCACAGTGAAGACAATCTCTCTAAATTGCTTTTTCGATCAGTTTTGACATCAATCTGCTCTCATGGGGATAACGCATGGTTGCAAGAGGAAGGTATCATTCCTTATGGATGTTGACAACCCCACTCAGTCGGGTTTGATCCCCAGAATTAACATAATATTACTGCACAGACTGAACTGCTAGTGACACCCAAAGAGGATTTGGTTGCTGAAGCAGAGGTTCAGACCAGATAGATTACTGGAGCTAGGGAGGACAGAGGTCAAATGTGAAGGTTATTTCGGGTAAAAGGTCTTGGTATGATGTGTTCAAGGATATGCACTACATGACCAAAAGCATGTGGACACCTGCTTGTGGAACATCTCATTCTAAAATCATGGGCATTAGTATAGAGTTGGGCCCCCCTTTGCTGCTATAACAGCCTCCAACTCTTCTGGGAGGCTTTCCACTAAATGTTGGAACATTGCTGCAGGAACTTGCTTCCATTCAGCCACAAGTGCATTAGTAAGGTCGTCACTGATGTTTGGGCAATTAGGCCTGGCTCGCAGTCGGAAGTTCTTCCACATCGATCTCGACAAACAATGCTGAACCAGGAAAGGGCCTTTCCCAAACTGTTGCCTCAAAGTTGGAAGAGCAGAATTGTTTAGAATGTCATTGTATGCTGTAGCGTTAAAACTTCTTAGGGATAGGCGTCCCATCAATGGGACAGTTGTAAATCATGCGGCGCCTTCTGTCACCATCGCAGATTTTAGAGAAACAACAAATGTCGGTACATATAAGTGTCTTATATCGGCTTTAAGCTTAATTTCTTGTTAATATAACTGCACTGTCTAATTTACAGTAGCTATTACTGCGAACAAATGCCATGCTATTGTTTGAGGAGAGCTCCTTACAACAAAACACTTTTTTCACCGCGATAGGTTTGATAAATTCCCCTCTGAAGGTGAAATGTGTACTTACATTCTGAAATCTTGCTCTGATTTATCATCCAAATTGTCCCAGAGATAACATGAAGTGTCGTTTTGTTAGACAAAATCCTTTTTCATATCCTAAAAAGGTCCATATAGTATGAACAATCAATTTTGTATTTCCACTCGTTCTATTTGCAAAGAAAGGAATCTGTGAAAATCTAACCCTAAATGTTGTTTCAACCAGTCAAATCACGTCCGTTTGTATTCGTCAGAGTTCCTAGAACGTAACCAGACTTCACATATATATCATAAGGGGTGTGGTATATCCTATAGAACACCATGTTTGATCAGAGAGCGACGCCTTCATGGCATGCCGATGACGTGGGCGGTCTTCACTTGAACAACTCGGGGGCCAATCGGGGTCAAACAAAGATAGCTAGATAGCCAATGAGACCCTGTATCTGTCGTAAAATGTAGCTACTAACCTTGTACGACAGCATGCCTTTTCCTTTTGGACAAAAATTATAAGAATATTCAGAGTTATGAAGTTATGAAAACTGGTTGTTTTGCAAATGTTGAATTTATAATATGGCTACTAATACTGGAAAAGCTAAATCAAAGTCCAAGTATACAGATTTGACGATATTCTGACATAAAAATGTAATATGAATGCAAATGTCACCTCCACGATTTGCCCAAATGTACATGGGTGACTTCACACTAAATGGCATGTAGTTCGCTCATACTTTAAGTTATCCGTCTGAAACTTTTCACACACACTGCTTGTGGACACCATAGGAATTACAACCAGAGTCATGGCAGGAACTGGGTCCTTTCTGTTGCATTTCAAAGATGGTGGTAGAAATAAACAGTTGTTTTTTTCTTTGTATTTTCTTCTACCAGATTTATTGTGTTATATTATCCTACATTCAATTCAAATTTCCACAAACTTCAAAGTGTTTCCTTTTAAATGGTACTAATAATTGCTTCAGGGCTTGAGCTACAGGCAGTTAGATTAGGGTATGTCATTTAGGTGAAAATGTTAAAAAAGCCGGCTATCCCTAGATTTCCCATCATTAGAACTAAGGGGCCTAGCCCAAACTATAAAAAAGAGCCCCAGACCCTTATTCTTGCTCCACCAAACTTTACAGTTGGCACTATATATTGGGCCAGGTAGAGTAATGCTGGCATCTTCCAAACCCAGATTAGTCCATCGGACTGCCATGTGCTGAAGCGTGATTCATCACTCCAGTAAAGGCATTTTCACAGCTCCAGAGTCCAATGGTGGCGGCTTTACACCACTCCAGCCTATACTTGGCATTGCACATGGTGGTCTTAGGCTTGTGTGCGGCTGCTCAGCCATGGAAACCCATTTCATGAAGCTCCCGACGAAGAGTTATTGTGCTGATGTTGCTTCCAGAGGTAGTTTGGAACTTGGTAGTGAGTGTTGCAACTGAGGGCAGACGATTTTTACGCGCTACACGCTTCAGCACTCGCTGGTCCCGTTCTTTGAGCTTGTGTGGCCTAGCACTTTGTGGCTGAGCCGTTGTTGCCCCTAGACATTTCCACTTCACAATAACAGCTGTTACAGTTGACCGGGGCAGTTCTAGCAGGGCCGAAATTTGATCAACTGACTTGTTGGAAAGTCACTGAAAGTCACTGAGCTCTTCAGTACAACCATTCTACTGCCAATGTTTGTCTATGGCGATTTCACGGCTGTTTGCTCAATTTTATACACCTGTCAGCAACAGGTATGGCAGAAATAGCCGAATTCACTCATTTGAAGGAGTGTCCATATACGTTTGTATATACAGTGCATTTGAAAAGTATTCAGACCCCTTGACTTTTTCCACATTTTGTTACATCACAGCCTTATTCTAAAACATTGTTTAATTTAAATTTCCCTCCTCAATCTACACACAGTACCCCATAATGACAAAGCAGAAACAGATTTTTAGACATTTTTTCAAATGTATAACAAATAAAAAACTGAAGTATCACATTTACATAAGTATTCAGGCTCTTTACTCAGTACTTTGTTGAAGCATCTTTGGCAGCGATTACAGCCTTGAGTCTTCTTGGGTACGATGCTACACACTTGGCACACCTGTATTTGGGGAGCTTCTCCCATTCTTTACACATCCTCTCAAGCTTTGTCAGGTTGGATGGGGAGCGTCGCTGCACAGATATTTTCAGGTCTCTCCAGAGATGTTCGATCATGTTTAAGTCCGGGCTCTGGTTAGGCAACTCAAGGAAATTCAGAGACTTGTCCCGAAGCCACTCCTGCGTTGTCTTGGCTCTTTGCTTAGGGTCATTGTCCTATTTGAAGGTGAACCTTTACCCCAGTCTGATGTCCTGAGCGCTCTAGAGCATGTTTTCATCAAGGATCTCTCTGTACTTCGCTCCCTCAATCCTGACTAGTCTCCCAGTCCCTGCCGCTGAAAAACATTCCCTCACCATGATGCTGCCACCACCATACTTTACAGTAGGGATGGTTCCATGTTTCCTCCAGATGTGACGCTTGGCATTCAGGCCAAAGAGTTACATTTTGGTTTCATCAAACCAGAGAATCTTTAGGTTCCTTTTGGCAAACTCCATGTGCCTCTTCCTGAAGAGTGGCTTCCGTCTGGCCACTGTACCATAAAGACCTGATTGGTGGAGTGCTGCAGAGATGGTTGTCCTTCTGGAAGGTTCTCCCATCTCCATAGTGCAGGGCTATCCAAACCTATTCCTGGAGAGTTACGCTCCTGTAGGTTTTCACTCCAACCCCAGTGGTAACCAACCTGATTCAGCTTTTCAACCAGTTAATTATTACAATCAGGTGTGCTAGATGAGGGATGGAGTGAAAACCTACAGGACTGTAGCTCTCCAGGAATAGGGTTTGACAGCCCTGTCATAGATGAAGTCAAGAGCTCTTTCAGAGTGACCATTGGGTTCTTGGTCACCTCCCTGACCAATGCCCTTCGCCCCCGATTGCTCAGTTTGGCTGGGTGGCCACCTCTAGGAAGAGTCTTGGTGGTTCTGAACTTCTTCCATTTATAAGAATGATGGAGGACCCTGTGTTCTTGGGGACATTCAATGCTGCATTGTTTGGTACCCTTCCCTTGATCTGTGCCTCGACACAATCCTGTCTCGGACCTCTACGGACAATTCCTTCGACCTCATGGCTTGGTTTTTGCTCTGACATGCACTGTCAACTGTGGGACCTTATATGGACAGGTGTGTGCCTTTCCAAATCATGGCCAATCAGTTGAATTTACCACAGGTGGACTCCAATCAAGTTGTAGAAACATCTCAAGGATGATCAGTGGAAACAGCATGCACCTGATCTCATAGCAAAGGGTCTGAATACATATGTAAATAAGGTATTTCTGTTTTTATTTTTAATACATTTGGAAAAATGTCTTTAAACCTGTTTTCGCTTTGTCATTATGGTGTATTGTGTGTAGACTGAGGATTTTTTTTATTTAATCCATTTTAGAAAAGTCTGTAACGTAACAAAATGTCGAAAAAGTCAAGGGGTCTGAATACTTTCCAAATGCACTGTACAGTGTATACTGTATATATTAGATCATTCATGTTTGTGATTATCCAGGACCAGGTGTATTTTCTAACTGGATGGATAGTTTCCTATTGAGCTGATTGGCCAGACGACCTCCTGTATTTTTTTATGTGAATAACCCCTCCTCTCTCTTTTTCTCTTCTAGGACCTAGATTTCTCATCACAACCACAGGAGCCTTGTATATTCTGGATGTCCAGAATGAGGATGGATTGTATAACTACCGCTGCACCACACGGCATCGCTACACGGGCGAGACCAGGCAAAGCAACAGCGCCCGGCTTTTTGTGTCAGGTCAGTCTATGGTGCCCTAAATACCTTAAATAACGGTACTCCAGAAACATCTAGATTTCTGTACAGTACACAATGTTGCAGTAATACATCAGAAACTTCTGCATCTTCATATATTGCAATGTCCACAACACAGTGAATGCTATCGTAACACTATCTCTTCTAATAGTGAACTCTATTCTTATCATAACATATTCTCTCTATTATCTCTCATAAGATCCCACCAACTCAGAGCCGGGGATTCTGGATGGCTTTGACCGTCGGGAGGTCATGGCGTCCCATCGGGTAGAGCTGCCCTGTAAGGCGTCGGGCCATCCCATGCCCAAGTACCGCTGGCTGAAGGACAACAGCCCCCTGGAGCCAGACACACGTTTCCACCAGAGTGTCACGGGCTTGCTGATAGAGAGCGCCCAGCCCACCGACTCTGGCACCTACGTGTGTGAGGTGTGGAACAGCTATGGCAACGCTGAGGTGGTGGGCCGGCTGCTTGTCAAACGTGAGTCCAAACACCACATCACACTCACACATCAGGAGCTATCCCAGCCTGGGTACCATGTCTCTGTGTTAGCTGCTATAGCCCTGTCACTTTGTTTACCTATTTCTTTGATAATGTTCACACAACAAAATATTTATTTCACGGTATAACAATGTCATAGGCCTCCAGTTTGGTTTGTGGTTTTTGATGTGTGTTCTGTGTTTTCTCTGGTGTCCAGAGCCCCTGAAGGCAGTGGTCAGCCCACGAAAGGTGAAGGGCAGCGTGGGTAGTAAGGTGTCCTTGCATTGCAGTGTCAGTGGCTCTGATGAGTACGAGCTGTCGTGGTACCGTAACGGAGAGATCATCTATCCCGGCAACAACGTGCGGATCACAGGCATCAGCAGGGAGAACCTGATCATGGAGGGCATGGCCAAGAGCGACGGAGGGGCCTACCAATGTTTCGCCAGGAAGAACAAAATGTCCGCTCAGGATTTTGTTCCGGTCATCTTGGAGGGTGAGATACAGTAGTGGTTTCTTATAAAGATCAATGGTTTTATGGCAGTCATTCGATATATTTAAGATGTTGTAACAAGACAGTGGTTAGAATATGTTACCATGTGTACTGTACCGCTTGGCAGTTGACTGTAGCATGAGCGTTCACGGTTTTATGTTGTGTGCAGGGGCGCAACTTTTGTGTTAGAAGTGGGGGGGAGGCCTCCCAGGTGGCGCAGTGGTGAAGGGCGCTGTACTGCAGCGCCAGCTGTGCCACCAGAGACTCTGTGTTCGCGCCCAGGCTCTGTCGTAACCGGCCGCGACCGGGAGGTCCGTGTGGCGACGCACAATTTGCCTAGCGTCGTCCGGGTTATGGAGGGTTTGGCCGGTATGGAAATCCTTGTCTCATCGCGCACCAGCGACTCCTGTGGTGGGCCGGGCGCAGTGCACGCCTACTAAGGTTGCCAGGTGCACGGTGTTTCCTCCGACACATTGGTGCGGCTGGCTTCCGGGTTGGATGGCGCTGTGTTAAGAAGCCGTGCGGCTTGGTTGGGTTGTGTATCGGAGGACGCATGACTGTCAACCTTCGTCTCTCCCGAGCCCGTACGGGAGTTGTAGCGATGAGACAAGATAGTATCTACTAAACAATTGGATACCACGAAATTGGGGAGAAAAAGGGGTATTAAAATTCAACAACAAAAAACAACAAAAAAAGAAGTGTGGGGGGGGCGACATAATTATTATTACATTTTTTTATCCAGTCAGATAAACACAGCCTACCTGACCACTCTGAGGTGTCTGCATAATCCTAAAGTACACCATTGCCTTGTTTTGTGTCACATTCAAATGATAAAACTGGGGGGGGACAAAAATGCAATTTCAGAATGTGGGGGGGACATGTCCCCCCTGTACCCAGTGAACGTTTCACCCCTGGTTGTGTGTATGTTTTGTCTCCATGTATGTTTAGTAGCACCAGCGTTGACTTAGCACAAAGGGATTTTGGCCCTGGATCGATGCAGGGCCTGTGTTAATGCGTTGTGTTGTGCTGCTGCAGAGCAGCCAGTGTCATTAGGGCTACTATCCCAGTCAGCTTTAAACTGCTTACCTGAGCCTGGTTGCTTGGGCAACTGTCTCACGTGGCCACAGAACTGTATAAGGAGGATATTGATCATCTATAATGATGTAGAACATACCAGGGTTAGCAGATAGCAACAGCAGGCCACTCTAAAATAAAGCTGTTTTTTATTTGGCCAAGACTGCCCCCAATAATGGCAGACAAAGAAAAAAGGTAGGTGTACAGGTTTGAGTGACAGATGATAGATATTCTATTGCTGCTTTTGTTCAGTCTTATTAACCATTACTCATGGTCTCCCTTTCTCTCCCCTTTCAGACGGCACTCCGAAGATTCTGTCCTCCTTCAGTGAGAAGGTGGTCAACCCCAACGAACCGGTCTTCCTGGTGTGTAACGTCAAAGGCACTCCCCCTCCCTCCTGCACCTGGAACCTGGACGACGACCCGGTCATCAAGGACAACCACCACCACCCCGGCCACTACGAGACCAACGAGGGCCACGTGGTCAGCCAGCTGAACATCACTCACACTAAGGAGGTGGACGGAGGGGTGTATCGCTGCACCTGCAGGAACTCGGCCGGGGCAGTCTACCACCAGGCTCGAATAAACGTAAGAGGTGCTTGTCAGATCAGCTCCTCCAAAACAACAAAAACATACACCTAACTCATGTTTGTTTGGTTTCCAAATTCAATGCCTGTTTCTTTTAGGTTTTTGTTGTATTCTCCCTCCTTTGTAAAGTGCCTACAGATTCCTAACCATTTTGCTTTTTACTCATTTTCAGATTTCTTTTGTCTTTCTTTCTTTCTCTTTGCTCCCTTTATTCCTCAGTTGCAGCTTTTGGACTCCATTGTTTAGTTTCCCCTAATTTCTATCAGTGTTTTTTATTTTTTTTATCCCTGTGTGAATCTCTCATCACACCGTCCCTCTATGCTCTTAGTGTGACTGTAATACTCCAGGACTTTTTCTTTTTCTATCCCAACACTGCTTGTAGTCACCCATATCTTGTTGGCATGTTTGCATGTCAGTCCCTCATTCTGTCAATAACAATGCCAGGTCACAACCACCCATGTTTTGTCAGGGTGTGTTTGTGTGTATTGTTTGTATGATCCATCCATAACATGTCTGTTCTATTGACTGTGTCTTATTTGTTGAACATAATACCTCTCTTCTTGTCTTTAATAGTAATCTGATCCTCTACACAGATCACTGTTGCTGAGATGATTCCCGTCAGCTGATTTGCACTGCTGTTCCATGTGTAGATGTTTGAACACAGTTGACCAATTTATTATTATTTTCTTTGTAGGCCTTACTGACAGGCAGGTTTTCAGTCCAGTGTGGGGTATCCTGTAGTTACAACTGTCGAGCGTCACATATGTTAACTTTGTTTCTAGGCTGGTGGTGGTTTTATATTTAGACTGCAAAAGGGAATATAGTTCTCGCTCTTTTGTTTCCTTAGTTAGTTTTTACTTATTATGTTGTGGTTGAATGTATAGATTATTTATTCAGACAAGACAATTAGTTTCAAGTGGCTCTTGGATTTGTAATTCAGTTAACTCATACAGTGAATATTGTCCACTAAAGTGTTCTGTCTTTCAGCTGTCAGCCAACCCTACCTTGTCCTTGTCTAATATGGTCCTGATTTCACAGCCCTCTCTTCAGAGTCTACCATGAGGTCCTGTGGTAAAAACTAACACATTTGGATGTGCTGTTAATACATACGGCTTGATGTTCCTGACTGTCATGTCACAATCCCCTCACCCATAAATGTGTTTATAGAGAGCTCTCTCTCCCTCTCTGTATTTTTAGGGGCTGCCAGCATCCGTCCAATGAAAAACATCACGGCCATCGCAGGGCGGGACGCGTACGTCCACTGTCGCGTCATTGGCTACCCGTATTATTCCATCAAGTGGTATAAGAACTCCCACCTGCTCCCCTTCAACCACAGGCAGAGGGCCTTTGAGAACAACGGCACTCTGAAGCTGTCCAACGTGCAGGAGCTGGACCAGGGAGAGTACAATTGCAGGGTATTGGTCAAACCTCACCAAGAGACCAATCAGAGCGTCCATCTCAGTGTCAAAGGTAGGAAGAGCCCGTCTCCCTGACTCATGCACTGTGACAGTACACAGTAAACACACTAGCATACCACACTTGAGTAAGTGTAAAGGACGTCACGCTGCTTGCTTAGCGAGTTCCTCTTCTTCTTGATTTGGCCCACACCTGGCGCAAACTCCTGACCTCTGCCATACTAGCACACACGACCACCCTCCTGAAGTTTCTTACCAGTCGGCACCACATGAAAAGCTAGCTATTCATTGGCGCGAGTGAGGACACTGCAGGCTGAGGAGTAAGTTTCACACATCTCCATGTGATACATAAGCATTCTAAGAGGTATGAGAGTGTGGACAGTAGAACATGGCAAAGCTGTAGGCAGAGATAGGAAGTGACCTCGCAGGTCATACTCCCATTGGCCTTCACATCACATTGTGTAACATAAGCTACAGTAACACATTCACCACTGCTACGACTGCACTGCTATGGGATGTGAGACTAAGCTAGGGTCATTAGTATGACTGCACGTACAGTAGCGATGGAGCTTGATTACCAGAGGCCCAAGAATACGTAATGGTAACGTTAACAAGTGATTCCCCACATATCATATCCATGTCATTAAGGATGCAGCCACTGCTTAACTTAAGACATTTCCATAAGATGAGCCTGGGGGGGCGGGGGAAAAGGGTGAGCACATGATATAAAGCAACACTTCCCCACTACAAGTACCTTAGTTAATTTGCTCTGCTCATGCTTCAAATTCTGAAAGCGGCTGGTGAGATCCCAGGAGTCCATTATCCCTACTTTGTTGTGAATTAAATCAGTGCTGAAGTGCTGCTTATTTTAATGTCATTTTAAATAGTTGATTCTCAAATACGGCTGACTTGCGAGATGGCTGGAGAGTCCCCTGAGAAGGTGCAACAGTGGACTTACTGAGGAGGATCTCACATCTAGGTCATTATCTAGCATGAGGCCTGATTCTCCAATAATTTGTTTAACATGGTGGTTTTTCCCTACTTGAGGATCATTAGGTTTTCTTTAATCTTCTCTTCTAGACAGACATGGCATGAATCGCCAAAATACAGAATCACCCCTTCAACTGTTTCTGGAATAGTACACCTGTGCTTGGTACTGTTTGCTCTGACTCAGAGTACAGAATGTTCGGCTAGACAGGAGGAATGACTAAGGTGGAATTATGTGATGATTCACTCTCAGTCCTTTTGAGTTTAGAGTCTAAACAACAATTTCCAAAGGGATTGATAGAAGATTGAAGTATGACACACAGGAGATTGGACCGGTATAGTGTATTGTCTCTCAGCCTAATGTGGTTATGGTCATCTCTCCCCCTCTTCCCCTCCAGTTCCACCGTACATCCAGCCCTTTGCATTCCAGCGGTTCTCCATTGGCCAGCGTGTCTTCATCCCCTGCGTGGTAATGTCAGGTGACCAGCCCCTGGACATCACATGGCAAAAGGATGGGCGGCCAATCCCTGCCAGTCTGGGGGTCACCATTGACAACATAGAGTTCACCAGCTCACTGCGGATCTCCAACCTGTCCCCAGACCACAACGGAAACTACACCTGCATTGCACGCAACGAGGCTGCAGCCGTTGAGCACCAGAGTCAGCTCATTGTCAGGGGTGAGAGGAGGCTAGCACATTGTCCCTCTGTCTCCGTCACTGCTTCTAGATGTATCTCTCTTAGGCTCCCTCCTCTCACTCCCTGACTCTTACTGTCTTTCTTTCTCTCTCTGTTTCTGTTTGTTTCTCTGCTCCTCTCTCTGTTGCTTCGCATCTGTCTTTATACTGTATATTTCTCTCCACTGCACTCTTTTTGTCAATCTTAATCTCTCATACTATCTTTCTATCTCAGAAGTACTAGTAAGTCAGTCTGTGTGTGGTTCCCTCTGCTCCTCCAGTTCCTCCCCAGTTTGTGGTGCAGCCCACAGACCAGGATGGGATCTATGGCAAAACTGTGACACTAAACTGCTCTGCTGAGGGTTATCCACGCCCCACCCTCGTATGGAAACACTCCAAAGGTAAACAGATACGTAAATCAAGCATCAGAAGGCTGTCGGTAGCATTAATTCAATGGTTATACAAACATATTAAAGGACATTGTTTAGGGATGTAACAGCAGCTGTTTTGGATAGAGTAACTGTAGTTGTAATTGAACACATATGGTTTCATCCACAGCCCATGTATGATGTGGTTCAACAACTGCAGGTGTACGCATACACTTTCACGGGTCACAGGTGTACAGCCACTTTGTGTTGTTTGGTGGGGGAGCTACCAGTGAGGTGGGAGAGAGCAGGTGAATAAAGTGGCACAGCACTTGACCAGGATAGCTGAAGAGGGTACCCAGGTGTTTGCTGCTTCGTCCATAACACGGGTGAAATCTTCCCCCAATGGAGAGACGACAACTAATCCAACCAATGGTGTGGCGTGTGGGGGCAGTGTGAGGGGCATCAAAGGTGTGGGTCAGGGCCAGACTCAGCAGCCAGGCTTTGATGGGATTTGTTTTTGACTTGGGCTCCCTGGGACCGAGAGGAGATTGGGTTTGATGTGAGAGAGACGCTCCTCAATATCTTAGATCCTTCGCCACGGCGATGGCGAGAGAAGACTTGGCCGGCGCCTTTATCTGAGATGTACCTCTAATTTGTAAGTGCAAGTATCTGTGTTGATGTATATTATGGCACTGGAGATGCTTTTTATTCTCCCAGTCAGCTGTTAGCAGAGCAGAGCAACAGAGAGATAGAAAAGTGAATAAGGAAAGGTCAGCTGGTATTATCATAACTGCTAGCTCTCTCTGGATATGCAAAATCCATCATCCAAGAGCACATCTTTCTCTGTCTCTCTGTCTCTCTGTCTCTCTCTCTCTCTCTGTCTCTCTCTGTCACCCTCTGTTTCTCTCTCTGTGTGTCTCTCTTTCTTTCTCTCTCTCTCTCTTTCACTTTCTGTCTCTCTCTCTCTCTCTCTCTTCTCGTTTACAAGGCAGCAGAGTGGGAATAGTACTGCCACTTGACCCCTCGCTAACCAGAAGCACTTGACTGCATTTTTAATTAAGGACCAAAACCCACAGTTCACTAAATGTCCTTATCTTTACACGCTAACTTTAGCGCATGCTGATATCTGGCCCAGTTCAGACATATGTTTAATACTCTATGAGCGAGCCTGGATGTGTTGCTATTACTGTAACATAGGTAGACCACTTACAGCTCTGAGTGGGTTTCCATTCCCAGGCAGCTCATTGACCTGAACATTTTCAGCATTAGACATTTCCTACACTACACTAAGTCATTTTGACCTTTTTTGAATGAGACTGTCCAACATTACCTCCAACGGAAACATGGATGATTATAGAAAATATACTTGTTCCCTGATATGTGAAAAGTATAATGCTGTATGCTGGTATGCTGAAGTATACCTCACCACCAGAGATCTTTGAATACTATTTGACCTACAAAAGCATGTACATACTAATACTAATCTTTGTGTTTCACCAAGACAAAATCAATGCTTTGGCGATTAGGTTGTATTTACCCAAAAATATATGTACAATACATTTTTCCGTCTTTGATGTGTATATTTGTAAATGTACATGCCTACAAGTTCAGTGTTGTTCACATGAAAAATACCAATCATAGCTTACAGGCATCAAATCCTGAGTGTCAGTGGATAAATAAATCCTCACATGTAAAAACAAAGGAAAGAAAAGTACTTTGCACAGCATTTCATTGGCTGATTCCTTGTTTCAAGGCCTCATTGCAGTCTTGTTGTTTTCTTCCTTTACAATCTGCTCTGGTGTTGAACATGGGCACCATCTCTTTCATGATTACCCACTTTTAGTGGCTACATTCTCCACAGCAGCTGCTGAGGTTTAGGGGCAGCGTTAAGATGCATGTTTACTGTCCTTAAATCCCTAAAGCTTTGTCACTGAAGCGTTACACACTGTACAAGTTGAATAAGGATGCGCATCTGTCAATAGTCTGCACCCAAAACATGAGCTTTAAAAACAAAAACAGTAGTAGCTTTGGGTTTAAATTAGTTAGGGGAAATTGTAGAACACCACCCCCATGTGCTCTTAAGCTTACTTTGTTTATGCCATAAATACAATGGTTCCGATTAAGGATTAGAGGATATTGTAGACTTCTACATTCAAAATGTTTATGATGGTGATTTTTGAAAGGTGCTAAATGCATTTGAAATGTGTATCATCCATGACTCATGTCCCCGTCCCTCCTTGTCTCCACCCCAGGTAACGGGGTTCCCCAGTTCCAGCCCATCGCCCTGAACTCTGGCTCTCGTATCCAGCTGCTGGTCAATGGCTCTCTGCTAATCAAACACGTACTAGAGGAGGACAGCGGCTACTACCTGTGTAAGGTCAGCAACGATGTGGGAGCTGACGTTAGCAAGTCCATGTACCTCACCGTCAAAAGTAAGACTCCAAAACTACTGTAACGTTTCTTTTTGACTTCCTTGTTAGACAAACTCTGTTTGGTATTGTTGGGTGAAGCATCAAATGACAAGTATGTATTTTTTATTTTACTTATTTTTTATTTAACTTTTATTTAACTGTATCATGTCTGTGACTTTGGGTCTGAGGAAAGAAGGGTAAGTGTAAAATGTTGACCCCACAGTATAGTCACTGGTACTTTGGCCATGGGGGGTGGGGGGTGTGACCGTGTGTTTTTTTGTTGAGCAGCTAAGGACTTATGTCCCCTCCATTACATGTTCAACTCTTCATTCAAGCAGAGTCTGCCATATGGAAAAGAGAGGGAGAGAGCACAACACCACGACACCACTGTGCTCTCTCTTTCTCTGGCCTGCTTTCTCTATCTCACTCTTTCACCCTCTCTGTCTGTCTGTCTGTCTGTCTGTCTGTCTGTCTGTCTGTCTGTCTGTCTGTCTGTCTGTCTGTCTGTCTGTCTGTCTGTCTCTCTTTCAGTCTGTCTGTCTCTCTCTCTGTCTGTCTGTCTGTCTGTCTGTCTGTCTGTCTGTCTGTCTCTCTTTCAGTCTGTCTGTCTCTCTCTCTTTCAGTCTGTCTGTCTGTCTGTCTGTCTGTCTGTCTGTCTGTCTGTCTGTCTGTCTGTCTGTCTGTCTGTCTCTCTCTCTTTCAGTCTGTCTGTCTGTCTGTCTTTCTCTCTCTCTTTCAGTCTGTCTGTCTGTCTGTCTCTCTCTCTTTCAGTCTGTCTGTCTGTCTGTCTGTCTCTCTCTCTTTCAGTCTGTCTGTCTGTCTGTCTGTCTGTCTGTCTGTCTGTCTGTCTGTCTGTCTGTCTGTCTGTCTGTCTGTCTGTCTGTCTGTCTGTCTGTCTGTCTGTCTGTCTGTCTGTCTCTCTCTCTTTCAGTCTGTCTCTCTCTCTTTCAGTCTGTCTGTCTCTCTCTCTTTCAGTCTGTCTCTCTCTCTTTCAGTCTGTCTCTCTCTCTTTCAGTCTGTCTCTCTCTCTTTCAGTCTGTCTCTCTCTCTTTCAGTCTGTCTCTCTCTCTTTCAGTCTGTCTCTCTCTCTTTCAGTCTGTCTCTCTCTCTTTCAGTCTGTCTCTCTCTCTTTCAGTCTGTCTGTCTGTCTGTCTCTCTCTCTTTCAGTCTGTCTGTCTGTCTGTCTGTCTCTCTCTCTTTCAGTCTGTCTGTCTCTCTCTCTTTCAGTCTGTCTGTCTCTCTCTCTTTCAGTCTGTCTGTCTGTCTGTCTGTCTCTCTGTCTGTCAGTCTGTCTGTCTGTCTGTCTGTCTGTCTGTCTGTCTCTCTCTCTTTCAGTCTGTCTGTCTGTCTGTCTGTCTGTCTGTCTGTCTCTCTCTCTTTCAGTCTGTCTGTCTGTCTGTCTCTCTCTCTTTCAGTCTGTCTGTCTGTCTGTCTCTCTCTCTTTCAGTCTGTCTGTCTGTCTGTCTGTCTGTCTGTCTGTCTGTCTGTCTGTCTGTCTGTCTGTCTGTCTGTCTGTCTGTCTGTCTGTCTGTCTCTCTCTCTCTCTTTCAGTCTGTCTGTCTGTCTCTCTCTCTTTCAGTCTGTCTCTCTCTCTTTCAGTCTGTCTGTCTGTCTCTCTCTCTTTCAGTCTGTCTCTCTCTCTTTCAGTCTGTCTCTCTCTCTTTCAGTCTGTCTCTCTCTCTTTCAGTCTGTCTCTCTCTCTTTCAGTCTGTCTCTCTCTCTGTCTGTCTGTCTCTCTCTCTTTCAGTATGTATGTATGTCTGTCTGTCTGTCTGTCTGTCTGTCTGTCTGTCTGTCTGTCTGTCTGTCTGTCTGTCTGTCTGTCTGTCTGTCTGTCTGTCTTTCAGTCTGTCTGTCTGTCTGTCTGTCTGTCTGTCTGTCTGTCTGTCTGTCTGTCTGTCTGTCTGTCTGTCTGTCTGTCTGTCTGTCTTTCAGTCTGTCTCTCTCTCTTTCAGTCTGTCTCTCTCTCTTTCTCTCTTTCTGTCTTCTGTCTGTCTCTCTTTCTGTCTGTCTCTCTCTCTTTCTGTCTGTCTCTCTCTCTTTCAGTCTGTCTGTCTCTCTCTCTTTCTGTCTGTCTCTCTCTCTTTCTGTCTGTCTCTCTCTCTTTCTGTCTGTCTCTCTCTCTTTCAGTCTGTCTGTCTCTCTCTCTTTCAGTCTGTCTGTCTCTCTCTCTTTCAGTCTGTCTGTCTCTCTCTCTTTCAGTCTGTCTGTCTGTCTGTCTGTCTCTCTCTCTCTCTTTCAGTCTGTCTGTCTGTCTGTCTGTCTGTCTGTCTGTCTCTCTCTCTTTCAGTCTGTCTCTCTCTCTTTCAGTCTGTCTCTCTCTCTTTCAGTCTGTCTCTCTCTCTTTCAGTCTGTCTGTCTGTCTGTCTGTCTGTCTGTCTGTCTCTCTCTCTTTCTGTCTGTCTCTCTCTCTTTCAGTCTGTCTCTCTCTCTTTCAGTCTGTCTCTCTCTCTTTCTGTCTGTCTCTCTCTCTTTCTGTCTGTCTCTCTCTCTTTCTGTCTGTCTCTCTCTCTTTCTGTCTGTCTCTCTCTCTTTCAGTCTGTCTGTCTGTCTGTCTCTCTCTCTTTCAGTCTGTCTGTCTGTCTGTCTGTCTGTCTGTCTGTCTGTCTGTCTGTCTGTCTGTCTGTCTGTCTGTCTGTCTGTCTCTCTCTCTTTCAGTCTGTCTGTCTCTCTCTCTTTCAGTCTGTCTGTCTCTCTCTCTTTCAGTCTGTCTGTCTGTCTGTCTGTCTGTCTGTCTCTCTCTCTTTCAGTCTGTCTGTCTGTCTCTCTCTCTTTCAGTCTGTCTGTCTGTCTGTCTGTCTGTCTGTCTGTCTGTCTGTCTGTCTGTCTGTCTGTCTGTCTGTCTGTCTGTCTGTCTGTCTGTCTTTCTGTCTGTCTGTCTGTCTGTCTGTCTGTCTGTCTGTCTGTCTCTTTCAGTCTGTCTGTCTGTCTGTCTGTCTGTCTGTTGTCTGTCTGTCTGTCTGTCTGTCTGTCTGTCTGTCTGTCTGTCTGTCTGTCTGTCTGTCTGTCTGTCTGTCTGTCTCTCTGTCTCTCTCTCTTTCAGTCTGTCTGTCTGTCTGTCTGTCTCTCTCTCTTTCAGTCTCTCTCTCTTTCAGTCTCTCTCTCTTTCAGTCTGTCTTTCTGTCTGTCTCTCTCTCTTTCAGTCTGTGTCTTGTGTCTGTGTCTGTGTATGATAATGATACTGTTGCCCTACTTGTACTACATTGCCTGCATCACATTTGTTATCTACTGTATGCCATCTCTCATGCCATCTCTCAATCTGTATTTCCCTGAAGTCACAGACATGTCTTGTACCACCCCATATGTTATCTACTGGTATCAGCCCTGTCCCTGGCTGCGTATTGATTTGTATTACAGTGTTCTCCTATAGCCTTGTAGACATCATGTGTGAATGACAAGAGGGAGAGGACCTGCCTTGCCAGGTCTATTTTAATCAGTACCAGCAGCAGCCAAATGTAACTAACTGTAGCATCACTAATCACTTTCTGGTTACAAAACCAACCTGAGACAGAACCAAGAGGAACTGGGATACAGTTCAGTGACATGAGGTCACTCATTAGACACTGTGTCATTCCAAAGGTTTAGAACAATGGACCTTAGGGTTGCTCAGATGGCCTATAGGCTGCTGTAGTAACTGTACATTGAATCATCACACCGTTTAAACAGACACAGTCTGAGTGATGAGTCATGATATACTGAAAGAAGGACATGGTTTTGTATTGGAGTCCAGACAGTTTGTGGTGTCTCTCTCTCTGCTGTGTTGACTGGTGTGGCTGCAGCATGTGGAGTATGTTAATGACCTGGTCACCAGTCTCCTGGCACTGCCAGTCTGGCTTTGCTGCGTGGGGGAAGTATTCTCATTTGATGGTGCTCAGATGTGAGGAGAGCTTATTTTCTGTTGCTGTTCTTATCAAGCTGTTGCAGGAGCCCCCCTGCTAAGTCGCTCTCTCTGTCAGAGCCAAATGCAGCTCCCTCCTGGCATTGACTGCTACATAATAATGCAAACACACACACACACACTCAAACACACATAGACAGACACACACATGCAAATATGGTCAGACACGTGTGCTCCTACAGTACACACAATGCCACATTTACACACACACGTGCGCGCACACTATCTCTAACATGCATCCATTCAGATTCACATAATGTAAATAAATACACCCTCTCACACACCCTCTCACACACATCAGTAACCATACATTCACATGTACACATCATAAATTCACTCAGACTTTTAGGTTCCATCTCATGCCTTTGTGTTTCATATACTTAACTCTGATTGGTGTAAACAAGCATGAACAATCTATTTAGACAGAGTCTCTGATCATGGTGTGGCTAAGACACTGAGAAGATCAAATAAAATCAAATGTTATTTGTCACATGTGCTGAATACAACAGGTGTTCGTTCACCTTACAGTGAAGTGCTTACCTACAAACCTTTAACCAACAATGCCGTCTTAAGAAAATACACCCCCAAAAAAGTAAGAGATAAGAATAGCAAATTAAAGAGCAGCAGTAAATAACAATAGCGGGGCTATATACAGGGGGTACCGGTACAGAGTCAATGTGTGGGGGCACCTTTATTGAGGTAATATGTACATGTAGGTAGAGTTATTAAAGTGACTATGCATAGATGATAACAGAGAGTAGCAACAGTGTTCCAGAGGGGGTGGGGGGAATGCAATTAGTCCAGGTAGCCATTTGATTAGCTGTTCAGGAGTCTTATGGCTTGGGGGTAGAAGCTATTTAGGAACCTCTTGGACCTAGACTTGGCGCTCCGGTACTGCTTGCCATGTGGTAGCAGAGAGAACAGTCTATGACTAGGGTGGATGGAGTCGATGACCATTTTTAGGGCCTTCCTCTGACACCAAACCAGGCAGTGATTCAACCCGTCAGTATCCTCTCAATGGTGCAGCTGTAAATCCTTTTGAGGATCTGAGGACCCATGCCAAATCTTTTCAGTCTCCTGAGGGGGAATAGGTTTTGTCGTGCCCTCTTCACGACTGTCTTGGTGTGCTTGGACAATATTAGTTTGTTGGTGATGTGGACGCCAAGGTACTTGAAGCTCTCAACCTGCTCCACTACAGCCCTGTTGATGAGAATGGGGACATGCTCTGTCCTCCTTTTCCTGTAGTCCACAATCATCCTCTTTGTCTTGATCAACTTGAGGGAGAGGTTGTTGTCCTTGCACCACACGCTCAGGTCTCTGACCTCCTCCCTATAGGCTGTCTCATCATTATCGGTGATCAGGCCCTACCACTGTTGTGTCATCAGCAAACTTAATGAGGGTGTTGGAGTCGTGCATGGCCGTGCAGTCATGAGTGAACAGGGAGTACAGGAGGCTGAGCACGCACCCTTGAGGGGCCCCCGTGTTGAAGATCAGTGTGGCGGATGTGTTGTTACCTACCCTTACCACCTGGGGGCGGCCCTGTCAGGAAGTCCAGGATCCAGTTGCAGAGGGAGGTGTTTAGTCCCAGGGTCCTTAGCTTAGTGATGAGCTTTGAGGGCACTATGATGTTGAACGCTGAGCTGTACTCAATGAATAGCATTCTCACATAGGTGTTCCTTTTGTCCAGGTTGGAAAGGGCAGTGTGGAGTGCAATAGAGATCTCATCATCGGTGGATCTGTTGGGGTGGTATGCAAATTGGAGTGGGTCTAGTGTTTCTGAGATAATGGTGTTGATGTGAGCCATGACCAGCCTTTCAAAGAATTTCATGGCTACAAACGTAGCCCACTACCATGGGTCGGTAGTCATTTAGGCAGGTTACCTTAGTGTTCTTGGGCACAGGGACTATGGTGGTCTGCTTGAAACATGTTGGTATTACAGACTCAGACAGGGAGAGGTTGAAAATGTCAGTGAAGACACTTGCCAGTTGGTCAGTGCATGCTCGAAGTACACGTCCTAGTAATCCGTCTGGCCCTGCGGCCTTGTGAATGACGAGCGTCAGACCCGGTGTAGTACGATTCGTTCTCAGTCCTGTATTGATGCTTTGCCTGTTTGATGGTTCGTCGGAGGGCATAGCAGTAATTGTTATAAGCTTCCGGGTTAGAGTCTCGCTCCTTGAAAGCGGCAACTCTACCCTTTAGCTCAGTGCGAATGTTGCCTGTAATCCAGGGCTTCTGGTTGGGGTATGTACGTACAGTCACTGTGGGGACGACGTCCTCTATGCACTTATTCTTAAAGCCAGTGATTTATGTGGTGTACTCCTCAATGCCATCGGAAGAATCGCAGAACATATTGCAGTCTGTGCTAGCATCTGCTTCATCTGACCACTTTTTTACAGACCGAGTCACTGGTGCTTCCTGTTTAAATGTTTTCTTGTAAGCAGGAATCAGGAGGATATAATTATGGTCAGATTTGCCAAAGAGCTTTGTATGTGTCTCTATGTGTGGAGTAAAGGTGGTCTAGAATTTTTTTCCCTCTGGTTGCACATTTACCATGCTGATAGAAATTAGGTAAAACGGATTCAAATTTCCCTGCTTTAAAGTCCCCGGCCACTAGGAGCGCCGCCTCTGTTTGCTTATGGCGGTATACAGCTCATTGAGCGCGGTTTTAGTGACAGCATCAGTCTGTGGTGGTATGTAGGCAGCTACGAAAAATACAGATGAAAACTCTCTAGGTAGATAGTGTGGTCTACAGCTTATCATGAGATACTCTACCTTAGGCGTGCAAAACCACAAGACTTCCTTAGATATCGTGCACCAGCTGTTGTTCACATACTGTATATGCATAGGCCCCCGCCCCGTGTCTTACCAGAGGCTGCTGTTCTGTCCTGCCGATGGAGTGTATAACCCACCAGCTGTATGTTCTTAATGTCGTCGTTCAGCCACGACTCGGTAAAACAAAAGATATTGCAGTTTTTAATGTGCCGTTGGTAGGATATACGTGCTTTCAGCTCGTCCCATTTATTTTCCAGCGATTGAACATTAGCTAGAAGGACGGAAGGCAAGGGCAGATTAGCCACTCGTCGCCTCATCCTCGCAAGGCACCCTGATCTTTTTCCACTAAATCTCTGTTTCCTTCTCCAGCGAATCATGGGGATCTGGGCCTGATCGGGTGTCTGTAGTAGTATATCCCTTCCGTCCGACTCATTAAAAAATAACTATTTGTCCATTTTGAGGTGAGCAATCACAGTTCTGATGTCCAGAAGATATTTTCGGTCATAAGAGACGGTAGCAACAACATTATGTACAAAACAAGTTATGAACAATGCAAAAAAACTAACAAAATAGCATGGTTGGTTAAAAGCCGATAAGACGGCAGCCCTCCCCTCCGGCGCCATTGTTCACAGATGTAACAGACAGTGGCTGTATGCTAGCTAGCATGGCTACGATGCCCTGGCCTACTCCACCCAGTGTACTGTACAGTATGAGCTTGTCATAGTTAATGAAGCTAACATGGAAGTGCTTATGTAGCACTCTGTGTTTCCATCAGTACATTAGCTCACTGAAGGCCATGGTTGCCATGCAGCGGCTAGACCTGTGGTGACACTGA
The DNA here is from genome assembly GCF_018296145.1 of Oncorhynchus tshawytscha. Classification (NCBI taxonomy): domain Eukaryota; kingdom Metazoa; phylum Chordata; class Actinopteri; order Salmoniformes; family Salmonidae; genus Oncorhynchus; species Oncorhynchus tshawytscha. The sequence continues at coordinate 68,534,832 of NC_056441.1, forward strand.
CTCTCAGCCCTCCTAGAGACAGCACATTTACACAGCCAATCAGCAATTGGCTGGGCCCAGGGACCATTACTTTTTTCACATTACCACACAGGTCATTGGTCAGCATGCCATAAACAGTAGCTAAGCAGTTGATTAATGCCTACTTATCACTGACAGACAGTTGGCTGTACACCGTAGCCAGGCCCAACAACAGCAATACACTTCCAGACACAAGAAAGTATCTTCCTCTCCTCTCTACCTTCTTTTCCCAGGAGGTATTTGTCTCCTGTTGTAATCGCAGCGTTCTGTGGCAGTGTGGTGGTGAGTGAGTGTGAGAGAGTAATTGTGCAGGAGAACAGGGCATTAAAGTGGCTCCACCCAACCAGTCATCCTTGTACTGTATGGCCTGTGAGAAGAATGCTGGGCCGGCCTGAGGAGTGTGTGTGTATGTATTGTAAATATGCGTGTGTGGGTGTATTGTAGGCTATATGCATTTAATGTGTGTGTGTGTGTGTGTGTGTGTGTGTGTGTGTGTGTGTGTGTGTGTGTGTGTGTGTGTGTGTGTGTGTGTGTGTGTGTGTGTGTGTGTGTGTGTGTGTGTGTGTGTGCGTGTGTGGGGGTATTGCCCAGTGAGGCATTGCGTGGTGTGGTGGCCTACTTTCCCACGATGCCCGGCGAGGAGAGATGATGAAATGAGGGTTGAAGCGTATTATCCTCACACAGCACCGTCACCCCAGCCTCAGTCCCAGATCAGCCTCCACCATGACACTGAGACCAGCACGCCCCAGGACACACGATATCATTGGGAATGAACAGGGGGAGGAGGGGAGAGCAAGAGATTCGCTTTTAATGTATCAGTCTCAGTCTTTCATAGCCTACTGTAATTGTGTGTGTATGTGTGAGCTGGCTACGTTGTACTGTACTGTACTGTAGGTTAGGATGGAGGAGTTAGGTGGAGATCTGCTCCTGACCACCAGATTCAGTAAGCCTTCAAAAGCTTCATCAGGAAGACGCAGGGAGATTTAGGGCTGTTATAGAAAGGGGCGTTACAGTAACACAAATTGTAAAGGGGACCTACTGTGAGCGTGTCTCTGTGTAGTGAGCTGTATAGATTCCCTACTTTATAGATTCCTGCTCGTTCTCTTCAATAGCCTACTCTCATTTCCTGTTTATTTTTACTCAAATCTCTCAAGACTATTTTAATTGAATGACGATCGACATCTTGGAGAGGGGAAATTCTGATTATCCAATCCCAGAGTTGTGATGTCTTTGGGGCTTTTGTTAGTGGTATCCATCATGCTACTGGGGGGTTGGAAGCTATCATTACATGATGGTACAGCTGTACTCTTGTCACTCATCATAATATCACATTTCATGCCTTATAACCCCTGAACTGTGCACTCAGACTCAAGATGCTTTCTGTAAAAGTGTACTTATTCGCTTGAGTGGATTGAAAAGGAAGACCATTAGTGTTTCAGTATGCACTGCTGCCTGCCTGCCCTCCCTCTCCTAACTATCCTGTGTGTGTGTGTGCACATTTGTGCATGCATGTGTGTGTCACCGGCCGATGAATCTCTTCAGTGCGTTTCTGCTTCATTTAAACCCATCAGTACTTAAATTAGAGACAGACTAAGTAAGGGCACAGGGGAACAGCTATTTGCATGTGGTGTTCTACCTTATTTTCAGTCCCTCTCTTCTACAGAGAAGGGGTACAGATCAAAAAGATACAATGATTTTTCTCCTGCTGTGCAGATAATACATTTTCCTCAAAATGTGTACACCTTAGCCAACTAGAAATCCTACATTAAGATTTTTTCATTTTATTTGATAAACCAATGTTTTTTGGATTTCCCTAAATTAAACTCTATAATGTTCTGTTCATCATGCACAATTTCAAGACCGGCAGTTTTTGCAATTCAAACCGTTTAATAATGCTACTGGATGATTGTTTTCTTAGTCAGTTGTAGTCCATCTCCATCCAATATGGCAACCTCCCCCTCAGTCTCCCTCTGCCTAGTGACACATAGCCAGCCCTGACTGGGACCTGACAGACAGATAGGAATAGAAACCTCCCCCTTCTCTCTTTCTCTCCCTCCTGCACATTATTACCGGGCTCTGTAACATCGCTGGATATTAAAAAATATACATCAACCAAGCAATTATGGGCCATCAAAAAGAATACTGGTAGCCTGGGGGGCTACTGAGGGCTGTTTGGTGAATGTAGGCAGGAGAGAGGAGTCTAGCTGAGAGCAGCCTTTTGTTGTCCCCCAACCTTCTTTAACAAGTCTCAGGTTGTTGTGAGGATGGTTTAAGATGGAGAACACCTTGAGCTGCCTGTTTGTTTTCGGTCATCTTTGACACCTGAGGCCTTTTCTGTAGCAGTACTGGGAGTGTCACAGCAAACTGAGTATGACACCGTGACAGCACAGAGGAGGCAGTCTCTGTAGCTTTAACAGACAGCCACAGCAGACAGATATTTCCCTGCAATTTGATCATGTTGACCTGTGCTGATCACACAGTGATGGAGCTAGGTTATGTGCCAGAGCTACATGTGTGATAACAATAGCAGATCATTTGCCTGTGTTGTTCGAAAGGAATGTCAGAACTAGGATTCTTCTTATTTTCTGCATTTTTTCTCCCCTCCTCCGGCTCCCCCTCTTCCCCCCTCCCCTCAAAGGCGGAGCGCTCATCAAGGCATGCCCTCGGTCTCACGGGGGCAGGAGTAGGAGAACATCAGGCAGGTCTCCTGCTGACGCCGCCCGCCACCGCGCTGCCTGCTGCCTCAGATGTAGAAACTACCCCTGTTAAGGAGCAATAACATTTAGAGAAGGCTGAGGAGGATTTTTGAATGTGCCTCACTTAAAATTCATAGTTGTCACGCTAAATAAATCAGCGTTCTTTGGCGTAGCTTGAGAGTGAATAAGAGATGAGGCTTAAACGTTGGCAGACCTTAGTCTGACACATTCAATCATGTCAGAGACGGGCTGTCAGCTAGCGGAGCCGCATCTCCCTCCTACACACACACCCCTCTGAGTGTGTCACCTGGGATTATGTGTGGTTTGTTTTTTCTGCATGTCTTTCTCTGTTTCTCTGAATTTGTGTGTGTGTGTTTGTGTGTGTTCTTTGTATGAGTGTTGCCTTCTTGTGTTGGTGTGCGTAGTGTGTGTGTGTAGAAGACAGCGGAGAGGTTGAGGCTCTGAGTGTGTGTGTGGAGAGGTAGTGAGACAGCAGTGGGGCCAGAGGAGTAGTCTTGTCTGCTGTGTATGAATAATCAAAGTGGGCTCTCATCATTAAATCATAGCCGTCCTGGTGGGATAGGAGAGAGAGGAGAGAGATCACAGTTACACTGCTGCAGGGGAACATGCTCTCAGACAGTGTTTCTGAGACATGCCACGAGTCCTCTCTGCTTGTACTACCCACTTAGCTTCTGGAGAAACAGCTCCTTTAACACACACACACACACACACACACACACACACACACACACACACACACACACACACACACACACACACACACACACACACACACACACACACACACACACACACACACACACACACACACACACACACACACACACACACACACACACACACACACAGACAGATGAGAATGGCTACAGCACCAGCCCCCAGACTTATCCCATTGTCTTAGCCAGTAGGATGTACTGTATGGATGATATTGTTAAATACATACAGTAAAGATACACATTCATATACAATACATTATTTGATCTGCTTTGAAGCCCATTCCTCTCTGAAACATCAGCAACAGTGCACTGTACATACAGCATGTGCTGCCTTTGTAACAGATATCAATACAGCAGGTTGTACCATTAAGGCTTTCAATGTAACTGTGATCTACACAAACCTATGTGAGACAGTACAGGACTGTGTTGTGTATCTGTACAGTAGTAGAAGACACCTGCAGCAGTTTATAGCTGTACTGGGGTATTTCCCCAAATATATATACACACACACACACACACACACACAGAGCCGCTGCTAATAAGCGTGGTGCGTCATAGTGTCGTAACGCCAGACGAGCTCTACACACCGTGGGGAGTTCAGACTAGTCACGGCTTTCCTCTGCTCTGTAGCACCCTGTCTCTGTCTCTGTTTGAGACGCTCTGCCTCAGGAACAACACGTAAACAGTTGCTGTCTGTCTGTATCAAAGATGCTGTAGCAGAGACAAGATTGCTTACCTGAAGGTCTGTTTTGAACCATTAGTGTTCAATGTATTGTGGGAACCAGGGCGATCTAAATAGGAGTTCATGCCTCTCCATAGTTGACTATTCTCATGTTGGGAATTAGGCTTTAGGGTGGCAGAGGCCAGTCTGTGAACTTATAGTGAATTGTTAAAGGAGAATGTATGAGCCTCTGTTGAGTTAAATAAAAGTTACAATCTCTGCATCAATCTCTCCCTTTCTTTCCCCTCCCTCTCTCCCTCAGTCCCAGCCATGATCACGTCGTACCCCAACACCACCATGGCCACGGTGGGCCAGCAGAAGGAGATGAGCTGCACGGCCCACGGGGAGAAGCCCATCATGGTGCGCTGGGAGAAGGAGGAACGCATCATCAACCCAGAGACCAGCCGCTACACCGTCGTGGTCAAAGAGGTGGCTGACGAGGTCATCTCCACTCTGAAGGTGCGCTGGGGGCCTGGGGCCTCCACCTCAAAAGGGGGTGATGTATATTGTTGTGTTTGTACTGAGCTGGTATTAGTATAGTACGCTCTCAATATAGCATGAATAATTATAGTAACCTTTGTACTTGCAGTGATTGATGCTGGACATTTTGTGTAGCCTATAAAATAACCAGAGGTTATTATCAGTTGAATACTGAACTATGATGGTGCATTATGGTGATGCTTCCTGGTTAAAAAGTACATTGACCTCTCCTCAGATTTTGCCCACTGTTCGGGAAGATTCTGGATTCTTCTCCTGCCATGCCATCAACTCCTATGGTGAAGACAGAGGGATCATTCAGTTAACAGTACAAGGTAAACCCCTGGCTTCTGCTCCAGCTTCTTAAGCTGTTTCTTCATAGTGGAACCTTTCTGTTGCTACTGTAAGTTGTTCCTGACTACATAAGCCAACATCTCTGGGCCCTAGTTAACTTCAGCCTGCAGTTTGTTTTCTCCTTGTCAGGACAACTAAGTGAACAGGTAAACCTCTCTATCTAATCTGTGTGTGTGTGTGTGGTGTTAAACCCGTTTAGAACCTCCAGACCCTCCCGAGGTGGAGATCCGAGAGGTCAGAGACCGGACAATTGCCCTCCGCTGGACCATGGGCTTTGACGGAAACAGCCCTATCACAGGATATGACATTGAGTGCAAGAACAAATCAGGTAGCGCTGGCATATAGGCCTATGGAATAACGTGATAAATCCATAGGAAATTGCATATGACATAGTTATGACTAAATATGTTTCTGCATTAGCTAACTTGTTTGTTGTTGGTTGTCATGTCATACAGAGATGCTAATAGGTTCATTGCGTTTGCCCCTTCCCCCAGCCTCGTGGAATTCAGCCCAGATAACAAAAGACGTGTCCCCCCAGCTGAACCAGGCCACCATTATAGACCTGCACCCCTCCTCCACCTACAACATCCGCATTTTTGCCAAGAACGACATCGGCAAGAGCGATACCAGCAACGAGCTCACTATCACCACTGACGAAGCAGGTCAGCCCACGCAGATCTCTCCTTCACCGGGTCAAAACATCATGTAGTTATGTTCCAAACCAGGTTGACACATATTCTGTTTGTCTTCAGATTTTAGTCATGGATATGTCTTTATTTGTATTGTAATATTCCCTTGAATACAGTAAAGGTCTGTCTCTCGTTCATAACAGAGCAAACATATTTCTAGTGCTGCATCGCCATCTAGTGAAATATTTCCTAAATATAATTCATGTCTGAATTGCCTCCGTCAAAGATGGTGGATTATACAGATGATTCAAAAAGGCCTTTTACCATGGAACATTTTTTTCACAGTTCTGGTCTACTTAAGGGGTGTCTCTCCCATATGCACCAATGTGATAGCAGCTGGGTCTAGTCTACTTAATTAATTTGCCACACACCAACCAGAAAAAAGTATTGCTTTCCTCTATCGTCTCTGCTATCATCTCTGCCTCATTCAACTGAATCTCTCATAAGAGTATTTTGTGTTAATATTACACATCTGTTCTACAGCCCCTGATGGCCCTCCACAAGAAGTACAACTGGAGGCCACCTCTCCACAAAGCATCAAAGTCACCTGGAAGGTACTGTGTCTTCATGGAGTTAAACAGAGAGATTTTCCTGTTTCTATCTGTGTCATGAGTATGTACAGTCTGATCCATCCCTCCTCCTCCTCCTCCTCCTCCTCCTCCTCCTCAGGCCCCCCACAAGCACCTTCAGAATGGGGTGATCCGGGGCTACCAGGTGGGTTACAGAGAGTACAGCTCTGGAGGCAGCTTCCAGTTTAACATCATCAGCATGGACACCACAGGGGACAGCAGCGAGAGCATCACCCTGGACAACCTGAGGAAGTTCACTGAGTACGGGGTGGTGGTGCAGGCGGCTAACCGTGCAGGCACCGGGCCCTCCTCTCAGGAGGTCATCACCAAAACACTGGAGGATGGTTAGTATGGATCAGGGGGTTAAGGGGTGGGGTAGGGTAGAGTTGTGTGTGTGTGTGTGTGCGTGTGCCTGCATTCACAGTGTGAAAATTCACTGCCGTAGGTAGACTACCATCTTCTGGATGATTGCTGAATTACCTCAAACCGAAATATTTGAAATCAGCAATACAGTTAGAAGCCAGTAGGGGGAGTTAATTCAGCCTAGTTTGACCATTGTCTGTACATTTGTCCTAACTTTGTTTCCCTCCTGTCCCTTAACAGTCCCCTCACGTCCCCCTGAGAATGTCCTGGCCATGGCCAAGTCTCCAGAAGTCATCTCTCTTTCCTGGTTGACCCTGCCCAAAGAGGCCCTCAATGGAAACCTGCAGGGCTACAGAGTCATCTACTGGGCCAATCTGCCAGATGGAGGTAGGGGCTTATTAACAGACACTCAGAACACACCAGCTAGCAGGCACTTAGCGGACCACTGGTGGTGTGAGCACTATGATCATAATGGTTTTAGCCCAGTCTCTAATTTTCTATATTAATTGTGCTATGTAGCATGTCATTGATCTTGTACTTGGCAGATTTGCGCCCCTAGCTTAGTTTGTATTAGTAGTAGTAGTTTAGTTTTTAGTTTTCTCAACAGTCAACACTAGATCATGGGTTTGCCTTGTTGAATTTTTGCAATATTTCAGCAACATTGCCATTTTCTCCTTAATTTCATTCTGCCAGTGTTGGTCAAATTAGTTACAAATTAAACTTATAACTTATAAATCAACTATCCAATGAGTATTATATCTCAATAGACACATCCTGTTCTGTATATAATCTAGTCCATTAGTTGTTTAGTAGCTTCATTCTAGTGAGGTGGGTTATATGGAGGAAGGTACCACAGGGCCAGAGTGGGCAGCACCCAGAGCTAACACCCTGCTCCTGCTCAGGCCCTGTGGATGGGATCCAGCCTGCAGCCTGCCGGGCCTCCATCAATAATTCACAGGATGCAGTATGTCACTGCTTCAGCTCTGTCTACAAGGACACTCAGTCAAGGACAGAGGAGACGCAGCAGACAGAGCACTACTGCCAGTAGTCAGTCATTACAATATCACAGATACTACCCCGGTCAAAAATCACAGTATTTTACTGTGTATGGGCATCATCTTGTATGGTAGTTTGCAGTGTGGTCTTACAGGGAGCATGTTATAGGCTTATTGTGTTATTGTGGTCACTGTACTGTAGTTCTTTGAATTCCATCACACTGGATCATAGACTTGATTTGACATGGTGTGAGAGTGAGTGATAAACTGTTGTGTAACCATTGTGTGACATTGTCAGAGTTGGGAGAGATCAGGAACGTGACGACCTCCTACCCGTCTCTGGAACTGGATGGTCTGGAGAAATACACCAACTACAGCATCCAGGTTCTGGCCTTCACCCGGGCCGGGGACGGGGTGCGCAGCGAGCAGATCTTCACCCGGACCAAGGAAGACAGTGAGATACAAATCCTGGCTTGAGATACACTTGAGATAGATGTGGATCATTGCTTTCAGATTGACATCACAGCATGATTGCTGCAAAAGTTCAAGCTATGCATGCATATGTCAAATCAGATTTCAGGAATAAAGCACTGTCTGCAATGGGCTTGAATAGGGCCATGAGCCCATATGTTTCTATTAATACTTGCAGTATATATGTATGTTTAACATAATCTTTACTCTCCTTCCTCCCTCTAGTCCCTGGGCCTCCAGCGGGGGTTAAGGCCGCAGCCTCCACCAGCTCCGTGGTGTTTGTGTCCTGGCTCCCACCTCTCAAACTCAACGGCATCATTAGGAAGTACATCGTCTTCTGCTCCAACCACCCCACTGTACGGAGCTCTATAATCATTACCACAGCTCTCATTATAACGCCGCCTCCAGTCCTGCCATTCTGGGCTGTATTTGAAAGTCCTGTACGGAGAGAGAATACTCTTGAAGATTACTCCCCTGTTAAATGCACAGATGTGTAACCCCCTTCCCTTTCTCCGTCCCTCTCTCCAGGTGATGAGTGAGTTTGAGGCTTCTCCTGATGTATATTTCTACAGAGTGCCAAACCTGGCCCGCAACAGGAAGTACAGCATCTGGGTGGTTGCCGTGACAGCCGCTGGGCGAGGCAACAGCAGTGAGACCATCACAGTGGAACCCCGGGCCAAAGGTACAGGCTGCCTGTGTAATAGTGTAACTATCAAAACTAATCTGGCTGAAGTATTATTGATTGTACTATGGTGTTGGCATCTATGATATTGCTTGCGTTCTGTTTTTATTCATCATTGTTTTTCATAGGAGTAGAATGGTACAGTCACAGTGGTGCATGTATGTAACCCCCATAGCTCCGGCCAGGATCCTGACGTTCAACGGAACAGTGACTACACCCTGGATGAGGGACATCATTCTGCCCTGCAAGGCGGTCGGAGATCCACCCCCCACCATCAAGTGGCTGAAGGCAAAGTAAGTCAAGGCCATAGAGATGTATAGAGATCGCAACGTTGTATCTGTGCCATTATGGTGTCTGTGACAGTCATTGAGGCTATCTACATTTTAAAGTATTCAATTTTTTTCTTATTTTGATGTTTGAAAAAAGTGCAAAGCTAATATTGGTGACTTACCGCCACCTGCAGGGCTGGAGTCTTTAAGTAAATATTGTGTGTCATTCATTTATTGTGGCCACTCTATGGCGGTCATATAGCTTTAAGTTGTTTACGAACTAGGCAAACCATGCAAAACTGGGTTATTTCCAAGTAATGATCTCTATACATCTCTATGGTCAACACCCATCTGTCACATGATTCAACACATTTACAACACATTTAACTCTGATCACATACTGTACTGAATATCATGTGGTCAAATCTACCTCTCAACAGCAATGGTACCCCTGCTCCTGTTCTGATTGACGGACGCCACAGTGTCCATAGCAACGCTAGTTTCATCATCCGGACGGTGAAAGCAGAGGACTCTGGGAACTACAGCTGTGTGGCCAGCAACAACTGGGGCTCTGATGAAATCACGCTGAACCTGCAGGTTCAAGGTAAGACAGAGAGAGATGCAAAAGGAGAATTGTCCAAAACTGTCCAATACTAATTGGTACTAACACTTCAAAGGCCTTTCTATGTAGGTTAGCAGTAGGTCTTCTGAGGACACTTTGTGGATAGTTTGATGTAGCACAGATGCTTTGTTGTCATGGATCTAGTTCAAAACATCATTCCTTTTGTTCTACAGTTCCTCCAGACCAACCACGCCTCACAGTTACCAAGACAACTACCACGTCAATCACTCTGTCCTGGATACCTGGGGACAATGGAGGAAGCTCCATCAGAGGTGAGTGACATTAGGCCATTTGGACACACCAGAGACACCTCTACAAGGCATAGACCTCCTTTCCGACACCCCAGTGACACTTCAACAAGACAAATATTCCCATTCAGACACACTAACTAATGACATTTCAAGAAGAGAGAAAGTAGACCTCCATTCAGAAACACTAACTAATGACATTTCAAGAAGAGATAAAGTAGACCTCCATTCAGACACAATAACTAATGACATTTCAAGAAGAGATAAAGTAGACCTCCATTCAGACACACTAACTAATGACATTTCAACAAGAGATAAAGTAGACCTCCATTCAGACACACTAACTAATGACATTTCAACAAGAGATAAAGTAGACCTCCATTTGGGCAAGCCAACAACACCTCAACAAGTCACTGGTAACTACTAAGACACACAAATGACACTTCAGTTACACGGCTAGTATCCTATTAGGACATTGGGTGAACAAAATCATCTTACAAGGCCCTCCACTTCTCATTATCTTAGACAGGCCTAGTAATTGCGTTGAGTGGGGTGCTAAAAACAGTGGAGAGGGAATAGATTAAAAAGGAACAAAGTAGATTAGGTGGGTTAAAGTGGAAGGTTAAACCACTCAGTCAAGAAGAAAGCCCAATCACAGAAGGAGTAGCACTGGTGATTTATCATAGTTGGTCATCACTGGAACACAACAGGCTTCTGGCCTCTCAGGCTTTTTAAAAGAGATTTTAAGGGATATCCAGGATGATTTCCTATGGTATTTGTTTTCATGTCATGAGTCAAATGATTTTGTTTAGTCTTTGCTCTAACACCAATATAGTGTCTTATTTTCCTCTTGTCCGAGGAAATGGTGGCTATGATCAGGTGCTGTTGTCCTGCCTTATGTTCCATGTAATGTTAATCAATCTCAATGGCATGTTTATAGGTATTTAGCCGATGTCTAACACTGAACAATCTGTTGGAAGGGAAGTGCAAATACTACAAGGTTCCACTTTGCTGTGCCAGCACTGTGAGTGATTATCTGGGTAATGTAGTTATTAGATTAACTTGGAGTATGTTGGGAGAGATTTTACAGTTATGCTCTGTCTCTGTCTTTTTCTCTTTCTGTAGGCTACATCCTGCAGTACTCAGAGGACAACAGTGAGCAGTGGGGCAGCTTTCCCATCAGCCCTAGTGAGCGGTCGTACCGTCTGGAGAACCTGAAGTGTGGCACCTGGTACAAGTTCACTCTGACTGCTCAGAACGGAGTGGGCCCCGGACGCATCAGTGAGATCATTGAAGCAAAGACCCACGGCAAAGGTGAAGTCTTTTTAGCAAGGATGGGCAACTGGCCCTCGGATCAATTTTTTTTTTTTTTTTTTACTCAGTCGGGTTCTGAACGTACTATTACAAGTTAGAATAGTTGAATACACAAAGTGCAATTTTGAAATGTGGTTGTGCATCAGTAGTTTTTGTCTTATGTCAGTCACTGATAGTCAATCAATTAGCCACGTCAGCTAAACATTTCTAGATTGGTAAATTAGTCTAGCAGCCAGCTATCTAAACTTAGTAATCATGGTCGAATTACCGGCCGAGGGGCCCCCATTGATTTTGTTAGTCAGTCTCACTCAGATATCATAGATATCACAAACTGCAAACACTTCTCTCCACCCTATGGTAAAATGTAAAACGGCTAATTTTCCTCTCCACCCCATGGCAAAATGAGTAGAATTGCATGAAATTAGTTATAAAACTGCAACATTTTTGCTACGCCCAATGGCAAAATGTGTAGAATTGCACGAAATTAACTTTAAAACGTTTTAAAAAATCAGTCCACTGTCAAGAGGGGGGCTGCTAAAATGTTTTGCTCACAACGTGGTGGCGGTGGGGTGGGGTGTGTGTGGGCACATGTGGGTATGCAGACCTGCAAGCAACTTTTTTGTGGCCCCCACCCCCTTCAATGTTGCCCATCCATGCTCTATAGCATCTCCACCACCACTGTCCCCTTAGAACTGACTCTAACTCAACAGTTCTATCCAACATTTTATCAAGCAATCCCTCAGACTAGCTCAATTATTATGTGACCTGATCTGGCTTATGAATAAAATGTTACAGGCATCCTTAGAAGTCTACATCTGATCTCTTCACCCCTCCTCTTTCCAGAGCCCCAGTTTGCCAAAGAACATGAGCTGTTTGCCAGCATCAACTCCACCCGGGTCAGGCTCAATCTAATTGGGTGGAACAATGGTGGCTGCCCAATCACCTCGTTCACCCTGGAGTACCATCCGATGGACACGGCAACGTGGACCACGGCTCAGCGCACCTCCCTAACCAAGAGCTACATCCTGTATGACCTGGCGGAGGCAACCTGGTACGAGCTGCAGATGAAAGTGGTCAATAGCGCCGGCTCTGCCGAGAAGAAGATCATGTTCGCCACACTCAACGCCGATGGAAGTGAGTTCAGTTCAGTGGTCTTCTAGTATGATACATTTTTTTCCTGAACCAGGATAATTTCATATACCAAAGAAGGCCTTCCAAAGAGACATATTTGACTACGATGCCTCAACCCTGGTGGTGCATCCTTAAATAGACATGCCTGATACTCAGGATGGTAGGTTCCCCAAGCTTATCTGGTTCCTCCTTCCACAGGCACCATCCCTCCTCTGTTGAAGACAGTGGACCCCATCACAGACAACATGTCAGGCAACGAGGGGCTGAAGATGATGGTGACCATCACCTGTATCCTGGTGGCTGCTGTCATGGTCTTCATCCTCCTGATGGTGCTGAGGAGGAGGAGGAGGGAGCAGAGGCTCAAGAGGCTACGCGGTGAGTCAGAACACACGCACAAGCACGTACACACACAATAGAAACAAAGCACTTAATAACACACAAGCACTTTTTAGAGCTGTATGCTTCATGCTCAAGAGAGTGAGGATCAATTAACCTGAGCAGAACCAGTAGAATTGTGACTATTGACTTTCATTATGTAATAGATTGTTTTACTTAACTAGGCAAGTCAGTTAGGAACACATTCTTATTTACAATGACAGCCTAGGAACAGTGGGTTAACTGCCTTGTTCAGGGGCAGAACGACAGATTTTGACCTTGTCAGGTCAGGGATTTGATCTCGCAACACTTTTGGTTACTGGCCCAACACTCTAACCACTAGGCTACCTGCCGCCCCGAGAGGCTAAGAGGCTATCAGTTTAGCTAACAGCGTAGAACGGTCTGATCAGATCTAGTGTTCTACTTTTAATTTGCCCCACTCTAATGTTTGCTCTAATGTTCTAGTTTTGCACATCTAGGAAATTAGCTTGGTGCTTTTGATTTTAATATGTTAGCTTCTGTCAACTCTGCGTTGTTACTAATTTACTATATGCTGACTTTACAGACGCAAAAAGCCTGGCAGAAATGCTGATGAGGTACGTGAAGAGGAATACATGTTAACTTTAGATAGGAATCATAAAATACTTTAAACTAACTGTCCAGTGTTTCCAGATCTCTATTAAGTATTACCTATAATAACTTACAATATGAGTGAAATAGTTTCCCTTCCAACGTTTTTCATTCAGTTTTTTAAAAACAACTTTTCTGTGTTGGAATGGTGTGTGCGTACCCCGACAACAGGATGTTGTGGGCGTATAGCAGCCATTAAAAATATTAATACAAATAGATCGCTGATGATTGGCCAGCTCATCCTCCTCTAGACCGCTGATTGGCCAGCTCATCCTCCTCAGGAGTATGATATACTGTATGAGGAAATAGCAAGTCTTTTTAAAATAGTCTTTTGGACAGTTACTTTAAAACTATGACTGAATACTTGCAAACAATACTATCTCCTAGTAAAAACACACGGACACCAGACACATCCAACAAGCAGCAGACCATGAGAATGCACATCGATATCCCCCGAGCCCAGCTGCTCATCGAGGAGCGAGATACTATGGAGATTATTGGTGAGACCCCTGTCTTCCCCGCCAGTTTACAGTATGCTTATCCCTTGCATGTTATATTTGATCATCTTTTCTAAGAACTCATTGTCTCCCTCCCTGTTTTCTGTCTGTCAGACGACAGGTCGACGGTGCTGCTGACTGATAATGACTTTGGGGAGACGTCCAAACAGAAGTCGTCCACGGTCACGCACACAGTCCATTACCAGTCCCTGTCGCAGGCCACCGGCCCACTGGTGGACGTCTCCGACGCCCGGCCTGGAACCAGTAAGAGCCTTACCTATTTAATCACCTCTATATCCCACCCCTCACCACCTTTACTCTGACGTACAGTAAGCTACTAGCCTAATGTCATCCCCTGGAAAAATAAGAGAATGCTCTTTGTCAAGATTAATATTTTTTTATATAGTTGAATTCAATCCAAGCATCATTGTACATATTTCTCTCTCATGTGCATGTAACTGTACCCCAGTCCTCCAATCAGTGTTTAGACTTTAGAGTTTTTTTTAATAAACAATAGCTCTAACATACCCTGATCCCAAATCCATTCTAAGCAAACTACAATTATCAGCTTATCATAGTTTCAACACTCAGATCCACTTACAGAGCCCACAGCCCAGAGCAGTGTGAGTCAAGGCAGTGGCTAGACAGTGGCCTATGGAGGCTCTTGCTGCTGAGCCAGTAGAGTTGAGCTGATGAAGAGTGGAGAGGCCTCTGGCTCCACCTGACCGCTCACCTGATTGGGCTCATTGAGGCTGGCCAGGATGCACAGTGGGCCCCAAAAAAATGAATAAACAATAAGCACAGTGAGCCTGAACCTTATCTGCTGACTCAGCCACATCTATTCAGAGTGTTGGGCAAACACTGCCCGCTGTGCCAGTTTCCAACCCACTGATGGAATTACTACTATCTACTACTATTACCACTGCTATTCTTCTCTGGCTTCTCCAGGCCGGATCTAATCATGGCCGTTCTAAAGGGACATTCTGATTTGGTGCCATTGATGCATAGCACAGTAGGTTAAATGTCTGGGTCAGACCGAATATGATACTATTTTTGTCTTTGGGAAATATTATATCGACTGTGAAAGGTTAGGATGATACTGTAATTTCAAACCTATGAATTATTATTGATCAATAGATGTTTGTGTAATTTGATACACAGACAATTAAGACTCAATATACAGTATGCAATTTACTTTCTGGTAGCTCTTCAGTGGTATGTCCGAAATGGCACCCTATTCTATATGGACGGACACTGGTCAAAAGTAGTGCACTACATAGGGGATAGGGTGCCAATTCTGACACTGCCTAGGCCTGACACTGCCTAGGCCTCTCACCAGTAAAGACCTTGGCCCTTTCATGCCCAGACCCCACAGCACGCCGCACTGCCAAAGCAGGCCCTGCAGCCAGCAGGAACCGCTATGCCAGCCAGTGGACTCTGAACCGGCCACAACCACCCACCTCCTCCCACACCCTGAGCACAGACTGGAGACTGCCCACACCGCGTGCTGCCGGCTCTGTGGACAAGGAGAGCGACAGCTACAGCGTCAGCCCATCGCAGGACACAGGTACTGGACTGACCCTATGTCTCACATACAACATTAGTCTGCAGCAAAGGGGAGACCACTACTACTGTACGTGGAAGGGTCAGAGTGCTCACGGTATGTTTTAAGATTTTCCTATATATCTTAGGAGATTTCAGCTATATACATACACTATAATGGATGTTGTGTCTCTGTGTGTGTTTGTGTGTGACTACGAAGACCGCGCGCGGAGCAGCATGGTGTCGACAGAGAGCGCGTCGTCCACGTACGAGGAGCTGGCCCGGGCCTACGAGCACGCCAAGATGGAGGAGCACCTGCGGCACGCCAAGTTCACTATCACAGAGTGCTTCATCTCCGACACCTCCTCGGAGCAAATGACGGCCGGCACCAATGACTACACAGACAGCCTGGCATCTAGCACGCCGTCTGAGTCAGGCATCTGCAGGTTCACAGCCTCCCCGCCCAAGCCTCAGGACATCAGCCGGGTCATGAACATGGCCGCACCAAAGGCCCACAGACCGGGTAAGGAGAAGGCAGCACTCATATACAGAACATACATACACTGCAAACACATAGTACAGTTCAAACCTTACTGAAAGGAAATTATTATGTATTATTTTCCTCATTACTCTAGATCAGTGATTTCCAACTCCGGCCCTCCCCCAACAGGCATATTTCCCTCGACCAGCACACCTGATTCTACTAATCATCAAGCCCTTGACAAGTTGAATCAGGTGTTTTCATCTGGGGCTACAACAAAAATGTGTACTGTTGGGGGTACTAGAGGACCGGAGTTGGAAAACACTGCTATAGATAGCAGTTCAGTTCTGCTCCAATTAGGCCTTGGGCCACAGCATTACAACTGTAACTTCCACAGCTCTCTGGCCTGTTCAAAGTTAAGTTTCATAGCTTTCATTTAACACAGCATTTTACAAGATGCCTATTGCAAAATAGTGATCATGAGATACTCTTCCTCAGATAACACCTCTGGCATGCTGTTAATGCTCGATGAAGTACAAACACCATTAAAACCCAGTTATACCCCTCACAGTGCTGTGTTTAGCTTCAGCTCTCTGCAGAAATGTCTGCACATGGAGGAGCTGTCCTTACGTCCGTCTGTCAGGCTATCCGCCTTTCTGACACTGTCCTCTCCCGGGTTGGCCTCATAGGACCTGCTTCTTCTCACCTCCCATTCCTATTGGTTACACTGTCTAGCGCAGTTTGTGGACAGACCAAACAGACTGGGTTGAAATACATAGATATGAGGAAATTCCCATTTTCAAATATTTTGTGTAAAAAATACACACATACACAGAGCAGAATGTATTGTATTGAGAATGTATTGAGTCCTGGCCTGCCTAGTTGTCATTCTGGGCTGGGGGTATGAAGACTAGCTAGTTGTTGATGGTGTCTGGAGGTAGGGACTGGGCTGAGGTGAGCGAGACGAGGTAGACAGGTTTTGGCTATCTGAGCTGGGTCTTGAGTTTCCGTTCCTCATTATGTTTTCATGGTGCGTACACAAGCCATCTGCCCACAGTCATCAGCCAGCAGGAGGCTTAAACCGTCTGCTAAGGGCAAGTAGAGGCTATCTGTCAAGCCAATCTAAAGCTATTGTCTGTCAATACAAAACAGCACTTTACTTCCACAATGGAGACGTTCAGCGTGATATCGGTCTTTCAGACGCAGAGCCTGATGTAGCGTCGTGCTAACCCTGGTTTCACTTTCATCCAGTGGGAGTTGGGCGACACCAGACACATAGACAAGTTTAGAGGTTTCTACAGTAAGTCCCTGTTGAAGACCGTTGTTACCAGTCTGGTATGCCATCAGCCAACTCTGTTGTGGCACACACTGTGGAATTCACCCATGTTAGTTTGAACACAGTTCATTTTTGTGTGCTTTTTCCCAGTGAGTGTCAGTATGATCAGAAAAAAAAGTCAATTTTCAATATAAAATGTCAACGATCTGTCTGTCCGTCTGTCCGTCTGTCCGTCTGTCCGTCTGTCCGTCTGTCCGTCT